>NW_025726005.1:630403-945604 GCF_021461395.2 Schistocerca americana | reverse complement strand
TGACGATGAAACACAGAACTTGCATCCGAATTTAATACAAAACGCACAATGCCGACTCAAGTACAAGAGGACTGACACTCTAACTTTCTATGATTTGAACCTCTCCTGTGAGAACAGTTTTAGATTCCGATGCTTCACTTCAGATTTAGTGTATACCTTGGACCGTCTTATTGACGATGAAGCACAGAAATTGCATCCGAATTTAATACAAACGGCACAATGCCGACTTAAGTACAAGAGGACTGACACTCTATCATTCTATGATTTTAACCTCTGCTGTGAGCCCATTTTTAGATTCCAATGCTTCACTTCAGGTTTACTGTATCACTTGGACCTTTTTATTGATGATGAAAAACAGAAATTGCATCCGAATTTAATAAAAAATGCACAATGCCGACTTAATTACAAGAGGACTAACACTCTAACTTTCTATGATTTGAACCACATCTGTGAGTCCAGTTTTAAGTTCCGATGCTTCACTTCAGGTTTACTGTATCCCTTGGACCCTCTTATTCACGATGAAACACAGAAATTGCATCCGAATTTAATACAAAAGGCACAATGCCGACATAAGTACAAGAGGACACTACACTCGAACTTTCTATGATTTGAACCTCTCCTGTGAGTCCAGTTTTAGATTCCGATGCTTCACTTCAGGTTTACTGTATCCCTTGGACCATCTTATTGAGGATGAAACACAGAAATTGCATCGGAATTTAATACAAAAGGCACAATGCCGAATGAAGAACAAGAGGACTGACACTCTAACTTTCTATGATTTGAACCTCTCCTGTGAGTCCAGTTTTAGATTCCGATGCATCAATTCAGGTTTACTGTGTCCCTACGACCTTCTTATTGACGATGAAACACAGAAATTGCATCCGAATTTAATACAAAAGCCACAATGATGACTTAAGTAGAAGAGGACAGACACTCTAACTCTCCATGATTTGAACCTCACCTGTGAGTACAGTTTCACATTCCGATGCTTCACTTCAGGTTTACTGTATCGCTTGGACCTTCTTATTGATGATGATACACAGAAATTGCATCCGAATTTAATACAAAAGGCACAATGCCGACTTCAGTACAAGAGGACTGACACTCAAATTTTCTATGATTTGATCCTCTCCTGTGAGTCCAGTTTTAGATTCCGATG
The DNA here is from genome assembly GCF_021461395.2 of Schistocerca americana. Classification (NCBI taxonomy): domain Eukaryota; kingdom Metazoa; phylum Arthropoda; class Insecta; order Orthoptera; family Acrididae; genus Schistocerca; species Schistocerca americana. The sequence goes on along the minus strand of NW_025726005.1, from coordinate 944,445 downwards.
CGTCACTTCACGTTTACTCTATCCCTTGAACCTTCTTGTTGTTGATGAAACACAGAATTTGCATCCGAATTTAATACAAAACGCACAACGCCGACATAAGTACAAGAGGACACTACACTCGAACTTTCTATGATTTGAACCTCTCCTGTGAGTCCAGTTTTAGATTCCGATGCTTCACTTCAGGTTTACTGTATCCCTTGGACCATCTTATTGAGGATGAAACACAGAAATTGCATCGGAATTTAATACAAAAGGCACAATGACGAATGAAGAACAAGAGGACTGACACTCTAACTTTCTATGATTTGAACCTCTCCTGTGAGTTAATTTTAGATTCCGATGCTTCACTTCAGGTTTACTGTATCCCTTCGACCTTCTTATTGACGATGAAACACAGAAATTGCATCCGAATTTAATACAAAAGCCGCAATGATGACTTAAGTACAAGAGGACAGACACACTAACTTTTTATTGTTTGAACCTCATCTGTGAGTCCAGTTTTAGATTCCGATGCTTCACTTCAGGTTTACTCTATCCCTTGGACCCTCTTGTTGTTGATGAAACACAGAATTTGCATCCGAATTTAATACAAAAGGCACAAAGTCGACTTAAGTACAAGTTGACTGACACTCTAACTTTCTATGATTTGAACCTCTCCTGTGAGTCTAGTTTTAGATTCCGATGCTTCACTTCAGGTTTACTGTATCCCTTGGACCCTCTTATTGATGATGAAACACAGAAATTGCATCCGAATATAATAGAAAAGGCACAATGCCGACTTAAGTACAAGAGGACTGACACTCTAACTTTCTATGATTTGAACATCTCCTGTGAGTCCAGTAAAAGATTCCGATGCTTCACTTCAGGTTTACTGTATCCCTTGGACATTCTTATTCATGATGAAACACAGTAATTGCATCCGAATTTGATACAAAAGGCACATTGCCGACTTAAGTACAAGAGGATTGACACACTAATTTTCTATGATTTGAACCACTCCTGTGAGTCCAGTATTAGATTCCGATGCTTCACTTCAGGTTTACTATATCCCTTGGACCTTCTTATTGATGATGAAACACAGAAAATGCATCCGAATTTAATACAAAAAGCACAATGCCGACAAAAGTACCAGAGGACATACACTCTAACTTTCTATGATTTGAACCTCTCCTGTGAGTCTTGTTTTACCTTCCGATGCTTCACTTCAGGTTTAGCGTATACCGTGGACCGCCGTATTGACGATGAAGCACAGAAATTGCATCCGAATTTATTACAAAAGGCACAATTCCGACTTAAGTACAAGAGGACTGACACTCTATCATTCTACGATTTGAATCTCTGCTGTGAGTCCAGTTTTAGATTCCAATGCTAAACATCAGGTTTACTGTATCCCTTGTACCTTCTTATTGATGATCAAACACAGAAATTGCATCCGAATTTAATACAAAAGGCACAATGCCGACTTAAGTACAAGAGGACTGACTTTCTATCAATCTACGATTTGAACCTCTGCTGTGAGTCCAGTTTTAGATTCCAATGCTTAACATCAGGTTTACTGTATCCCTTGTACCTTCTTACTGATGATGAAACACAGAAATTGCATCCGAATTTAACACAAAAGGCACAATGCCGACTTAAGTACAAGAGGACTGACATTCTAAATTTCTATGATTAGAACCTCACCTGTGAGTCCAGTCTTAAGTTCCGATGCTTCACTTCAGGTTTACGGTATCCCTTGGAACTTCTCATTGATGATGAAACACAGAAATTGCATCCGAATTTAATACAAAAGGCACAATGCCGGCTTAAGTGCAAGAGGACTGATACTCTAACTTTCTATGATTTGAACCTCTCCTGTGAGTCCAGTTTTAGATTCCGATGTTTCACTTCAGGTTTACTGTATCCCTTGGACATTCTTAATGATAATGAAACACAGAAATTGCATCCGAAAGTAATACACACCGCACAATGCCGACTTAAGTACAAGAGGACTGACAGTCTAACATTCTATGATTTGAACCTCTCCTGTGAGTCCAGTTTTAGATTCCGATGCTTCACTTCTGGTTTACTGAATCCCTTGGGCCTTCTTATTGATGATGAAACACAGAAATTGCATCCGAATTTAATACAAAAGGCACAATGCCAAATTAAGTACAAGAGGACTGACACTCTAATTTTCGATGATTTGAACCTCTCCTGTGAGTCCAGTTTTAAATTCTGATGCTTCACTTCTGGTTCACTGTATCCCTTGGACCTTCTTATTGATGATGAAACACAGAAATTGCATCCGAATTTAATACAAAAGGCACAATGCCAAATAAAGTACAAGAGGACTGATACTCTAATTTTCGATGATTTTTCCCTCTCTGGTGAGTCCAGTATTAGATTCCGATGCTTCACTTCAGGTTTACTGTATACCTTGGACCTTCTTATTGACGAAGAAACACAGAAATTGCATCCGAATTTAATACAAAAGGCACAATGCCGACATAAGTACAAGAGGACTAACTCTCTAACTTTCTATGATATGAACCTCTCATGTCAGTAGAGTTTTAGATTCCGATGCTTCACTTCAGGTTTAGAGTATACGTTGGACCGTCTTATTGATGATGAAGCACAGAAATTGCATCCGAATTTAATACAAAAGGCACAATGCCGACTTAAGTACAAGAGGACTGACACTCTATCATTCTACGATTTGAACCTCAGCTGTGAGTCCAGTTTTAGATTCCAATGCTTAACATCAGGTTTACTGTATCCCTTGTACCTTCTTACTGATGATGAAACACAGAAATTGCATCCGAATTTAATACAAAATGCACAATGCCGACTTAAGTACAAGAGGACTGACACTAAATTTCTATGATTTGAATCACCTGTGAGTCCAGTCTTAAGTTCCGATGCTTCACTTCAGGTTTACTGTATCCCTTGGACCTTTTCATTGATGATGAAACACAAAAATTGCATCCGAATTCAATACAAAAGGCACAATGCCAAATTAAGTACAAGAGGACTTACACTCTAATTTTCTATGATTTGAACTTCTCCTGTGAGTCCAGTTTAAGATTCCGATGCTTCACTTCAGGTTTACTGTATCCCTTGGACATTCTTAATGATAATGAAACACAGAAATTGCATCCGAATTTAATACAAATGGCACAACGCCGACTTAAATACAAGAGGACTGACACTCTAACATTCTATGATTTGAACCTCTCCAGTGAGTCCAGTTTTAGATTCCGATGCTTCCCTTCAGGTTAACTGTATCCCTTGGACCTTCTTATTGACGATGAAACACAGAATTTCCATCCGAATTTAATACAAAAGGCACAATGCCGACTTAAGTACAAGAGGACTGACACTCTATCATTCTACGATTTGAATATCTGCTGTGAGTCCAGTTTTAGATTCCAATGCTAAACATCAGGTTTACTGTCTCCCTTGTACCTTCTTATTGATAATGAAACACAGAAATTGCATCCGAATTTAGTACAAAAGGCACAATGCCCAATTAAGTACAAGAGGACTGACACTCTAAATTTTTATGATTTGAACCTCACCTGTGAATCCAGTCTTAAGTTCCGATGCTTCACTTCAGGTTTACTGTATCCCTTGGACCTTCTCATTGATGATGAAACACAGAAATTGCATCCGAAGTTAATACAAAAGAAACAATGCCGGCTTAAGTGCAAGAGGACTGATACTCTAACTTTCTATGATTTGAACCTCTCCTGTGAGTCGAGTTTTAGATTCCGATGTTTCACTTCAGGTTTACTGTATCCCTTGGACCTTCATATTGATGAAGAAACACAGAATTTTTATCCCAATTTAATACAAAATGCACAATGTCGACTTAAGTACAAGAGGACTGACTCTCTAATTTTCTATAATTTGAACCTCTCCTGTGAGTATAGTTTTACATTCCGATGCTTCAGTTCAAGTTTACTGTATCCCGTGGACTTTCTTATTGACGATGAAACACAGAAATTGCATCCGAATTTAATACAAAAGGCACAATGCCGACATAAGTACAAGAGGACTGACACTCTAACTTTCTATCATTTGAACCTCTCCTGTGAGTCCAGTTTTAGATTCCGATGCTTCACTTCTGGTTTACTGTATCCCTTGGACCTTCTTATTGATGATGAAACACAGAAATTGCATCCGAATTTAATACAAAAGGCACATTGCCAAACTAAGTACAAGTGGACTGAAACTCTAATTTTCTATAATTTGAACCTCTCCCGTGAGTCCAGTTTTAGATTCTGAAGCTTCACTTCAGGTTTACTGTATCCCTTGGACATTCTTAATGATAATGAATTACAGAAATTGCATCCGAATTTAATACAAAAGGCACAATGCCGACTTAAGTACAAGAGGACTGACAGTCTAACATTCTGTGATTTGAACCTCTCCTGTGAGTCCAGTTTTAGATTCCGATGCTTCACTTCTGGTTTACTGTATTCCTTGGACCTTCTTATTGATGATGAAACACAGAAATTGCATCCGAATACAATACAAAAGGCACAATGCCAAATTAAGTACAAGAGGACTGACACTCTAATTTTCGATGATTTGAACCTCTCCTGTGAGTCCAGTTTTAGATTCCGATGATTCACTTCAGGTTTACTGTATCCCTTGGACATTCTTAATGATAATGAAACACAGAAATTGCATCCGAATTTAATACAAAAGGCACAATGCCGACTTAAAAACAAGAGGACTGACACTCTAACTTTCTATGATTTGAACCTCTCCAGTGAGTCCAGTTTTAGATTCCGATGCTTCCCTTCAGGTTAACTGTATCCCTTGGACCTTCTTATTGACGATGAAACACAGAATTTCCATCCGAATTTAATACAAAATGCACAATGCCGACTTAAGTACAAGAGGACTGACACTCTAACTTTCTATGATTTGAACCTCTCCTGTGAGTCCAGTTTTAGATTCCGATGCTTCACTTCAGGTTTACTCTATCCCTTGGCCTTCTTTTTGACGATGAAACATAGAAATTACATCCGAATTTAATACAAAAGGCACAATGCCGACTTAAGTACAAGAGGACTGACACTCTAACTTTCTATGATTTGAACCTCTCCTGTGAGTAGAGTTTTAGTTTCCGATGCTTCACTTCAGGTTAGAGTATACCTTGGACCGTCTTATTGACGATGAAGAACAGAAATGGCATCCGAATTTAATACAAAAGGCACAATGCCGACTTACGTACAAGAGGACTGACACTCTATCATTCTACGATTTGAATCTCTGCTGTGAGTCCAGTTTTAGATTCCAATGCTAAACATCAGGTTCACTGTATCCCTTGTACCTTCTTATTGATGATGAAACACAGAAATTGCATCTGAATTTAATACAAAAGGCACAATGCCCACTTAAGTACAAGAGGACTGACACTCTAAATTTCTATGATTTGAACCTCACCTGTGAGTCCAGTCTTAAGTTCCGATGCTTCACTTCAGGTTTACTGTATCCCTAAGACCTTCTCATTGATGATGAAACACAGAAATTGGATCCGAATTTCATACAAAAGGCACAATGCCGGCTTAAGTGCAAGAGGACTGATACTCTAATTTTCTATGAATTGAACCTCTCCTGTGAGTCCAGTTTTAGATTCCAATGTTTCACTTCAGGTTTACTGTATCCCTTGGACCTTCTTATTGATGAGGAAACACAGAATTTCCATCCGATTTTAATACAACATGCACAATGCCGACTTAAGTACAAGAGGACTGTCTCTCTAACTTTCTATGGTTTGAAACTCTCCTGTGAGTATAGTTTTAGATTCCGATGCTTCACTTCAGGTTTACTGTAGCCCTTGGACTTTCTTATTGACGATGAAACACAGAACTTGCATCCGAATTTAATACAAAATGCACAATGCCGACTCAAGTACAAGAGGACTGACACTCTAACTTTCTATGATTTGAACCTCTCCTGTGAGAACAGTTTTAGATTCTGATGCTTCACTTCAGGTTTAGTGTATACCTTGGACCTTCTTATTGACGATGAAGCACAGAAATTGCATCCGAATTTAATACAAAAGGCACAATGCCGACTTAAGTACAACAGGACTGACACTCTATCATTCTATGATTTTAACCTCTGCTGTGAGCCCAGTTTTAGATTCCAATGCAGCACTTCAGGTTTACTGTATCACTTGGACCTTCTTATTGATGATGAAACACAGAAATTGCATCCGAATTTAATAAAAAATGCACAATGCCGACTTAATTACAAGAGGACTAACACTCTAAATTTCTATGATTTGAACCACATCTGTGAGTCCAGTTTTAAGTTCCGATGCTTCACTTCAGGTTAACTGTATCCCTTGGACCCTCTTATTCACGATGAAACACAGAAATTGCATCCGAATTTAATACAAAAGGCACAATGCCGACATAAGTACAAGAGGACACTACACTCGAACTTTCTATGATTTGAACCTCTCCTGTGAGTCCAGTTTTAGATTCCGATGCTTCACTTCAGGTTTACTGTATCCCTTGGACCATCTTATTGAGGATGAAACACAGAAATTGCATCGGAATTTAATACAAAAGGCACAATGCCGAATGAAGAACAAGAGGACTGACACTCTAACTTTCTATGATTTGAACCTCTCCTGTGAGTCCAGTTTTAGATTCCGATGCATCAATTCAGGTTTACTGTGTCCCTACGACCTTCTTATTGACGATGAAACACAGAAATTGCATCGGAATTTAATACAAAAGGCACAATGCCGAATGAAGAACAAGAGGACTGACACTCTAACTTTCTATGATTTGAACCTCTCCTGTGAGTCCAGTTTTAGATTCCGATGCATCAATTCAGGTTTACTGTGTCCCTACGACCTTCTTATTGACGATGAAACACAGAAATTGCATCCGAATTTAATACAAAAGCCACAATGATGACTTAAGTAGAAGAGGACAGACACTCTAACTCTCCATGATTTGAACCTCACCTGTGAGTACAGTTTCACATTCCGATGCTTCACTTCAGGTTTACTGTATCGCTTGGACCTTCTTATTGATGATGATACACAGAAATTGCATCCGAATTTAATACAAAAGGCACAATGCCGACTTCAGTACAAGAGGACTGACACTCAAATTTTCTATGATTTCAACCTCTCCTGTGAGTCCAGTTTTAGATTCCGATGCTTCACTTCACGTTTACTCTATCCCTTGAACCTTCTTGTTGTTGATGAAACACAGAATTTGCATCCGAATTTAATACAAAACGCACAATGCCGACATAAGTACAAGAGGACACTACACTCGAACTTTCTATGATTTGAACCTCTCCTGTGAGTCCAGTTTTAGATTCCGATGCTTCACTTCAGGTTTACAGTATCCCTTGGACCATCTTATTGAGGATGAAACACAGAAATTGCATCGGAATTTAATACAAAAGGCACAATGCCGAATGAAGAACAAGAGGACTGACACTCTAACTTTCTATGATTTGAACCTCTCCTGTGAGTTAATTTTAGATTCCGATGCTTCACTTCAGGTTTACTGTATCCCTTCGACCTTCTTATTGACGATGAAACACAGAAATTGCATCCGAATTTAATACAAAAGCCGCAATGATGACTTAAGTACAAGAGGACAGACACACTAACTTTTTATGGTTTGAACCTCATCTGTGAGTCCAGTTTTAGATTCCGATGCTTCACTTCAGGTTTACTGTATCGCTTGGACCATCTTATTGATGATGAAGCACAGAAATTGCATCCGTATTTAATACAAAAGGCACAATGCCGACTTAAGTACAAGAGGACTGACACTTTAATTTTCTACGATTTGAACCTCTCCTGTGAGTCCAGTTTTAGATTCCGATGCTTCACTTCAGGTTTACTCTATCCCTTGGACCCTCTTGTTGTTGATGAAACACAGAAGTTGCATCCGAATTTAATACAAAAGGCACAATGTCGACTTAAGTACAAGTTGACTGACACTCTAATTTTCTATGATTTGAACCTCTACTGTGAGTCCAGTTTTAGATTCCGATGCTTCACTTCAGGTTTACTGTATCCCTTGGACCCTCTTATTGATGATGAAACACAGAAATTGCATCCGAATATAATAGAAAAGGCACAATGCCGACTTAAGTACATGAGGACTGTCACTCTAACTTTCTATGATTTGAACATCTCCTGTGAGTCCAGTTAAAGATTCCGATGCTTCACTTCAGGTTTACTGTATCCCTTGGACATTCTTATTCATGATGAAACACAGTAATTGCATCCGAATTTGATACAAAAGGCACATTGCCGACTTAAGTACAAGAGGACTGACACTCTAATTTTCTATGATTTGAACCACTGCTGTGAGTCCAGTTTTAGATTCCGATGCTTCACTTCAGGTTTACTATATCCCTTGGACCTTCTTATTGATGATGAAACACAGAAAATGCATCCGAATTTAATACAAAAAGCACAATGCCGACAAAAGTACCAGAGGACATACACTCTAACTTTCTATGTTTTGAACCTCTCCTGTGAGTCTTGTTTTAGCTTCCGATGCCTCACTTCAGGTTTAGCGTATACCGTGGACCGCCGTATTGACGATGAAGCACAGAAATTGCATCCGAATTTATTACAAAATCCACAATTCCGACTTAAGTACAAGAGGACTGACACTCTATCATTCTGCGATTTGAGCCTCTGCTGTGAGTCCAGTTTTAGATTCCAATGCTTCACTTCAGGTTTTCTGTATCCCTTGGTCCTTCTTATTGATGATGAAACACAGAAATTACATCCGAATTTAATACAAAAGGCACAAAGCCGACTTAAGTACAAGAGGACTGACACTCTAACTTTCAATGATTTTAACCTCTCCTGTGAGTCCAGTTTTAGATTCCGATGCTTCACTTCAGGTTTAATGTATCCCATGGACCTTCTTATTGACGATGAAACACAGAAATTGCATCGGAATTAAATTTAAAAGGCACAATGCCGACTTAAGTACAAGAGGACTGACACTCTCACTTACTATGATTTGAACCTCTCCTGTGAGTCCAGTTTAGATTCTGACGCTTCACTTCAGGTTTACTGTATACGTTGGACCTTCTTATTGACGATGAAGAACAGAAATTGCATCCGAATTTAATACAAAAGGCACAATGCCGACTTAAGTACAAGAGGACTGACACTCTATCATTCTACGATTTGAATCTCTGCTGTGAGTCCAGTTTTAGATTCCAATGCTAAACATCAGGTTTACTGTATCCCTTGTACCTTCTTATTGATGATGAAACACAGAAATTGCATCCGAATTTAATACAAAAGGCACAATGCCCACTTAAGTACAAGAGGACTGACACTCTAAATTTCTATGATTTGAACCTCACCTGTGAGTCCAGTCTTAAGTTCCGATGCTTCACTTCAGGTTTACTGTATCCCTAAGACCTTCTCATTGATGATGAAACACAGAAATTGCATCCGAATTTCATACAAAAGGCACAATGCCGGCTTAAGTGCAAGAGGACTGATACTCTAATTTTCTATGAATTGAACCTCTCCTGTGAGTCCGGTTTTAGATTCCAATGTTTCACTTCAGGTTTACTGTATCCCTTGGACCTTCTTATTAATGAGGAAACACAGAATTTCCATCCGAATTTAATACAACATGCACAATGCCGACTTAAGTACAAGAGGACTGACTCTCTAACTTTCTATGATTTGAACCTCTCCTGTGAGTATAGTTTTAGATTCCGATGCTTCACTTCAGGTTTACTGTATCCCTTGGACTTTCTTATTGACGATGAAACACAGAACTTGCATCCGAATTTAATACAAAAGGCACAATGCCGACTCAAGTACAAGAGGACTGACACTCTAACTTTCTATGATTTGAACCTCTCCTGTGAGAACAGTTTTAGATTCCGATGCTTCACTTCAGGTTTACTGTATCCCTTGGACCTTCTTATTGACGATGAAACACAGAAATTGCATCCGAATTTAATACAAAAGCCACAACGATGACCTAAGTACAAGAGGACAGACACTCTAACTTTCTATGATTTGAACCTCACCTGTGAATCCAGTTTTAGATTCCGATAATTCACATCAGGATTACTGTATCCCTTGGACCTTCTTATTGATGATGAAACACAGAATTTCCATCCGAATTTAATACAAAATGCACAATGCCGACTTCAGTACAAGAGGACTGACACTCTAACTTTCTATGATTTGAACTTCTCCGGTGAGTCCAGTTTTAGATTCCGATTCTTCACTTCTGGTTTACTGTATCCCTTGGACCCTCTTATTCACGATGAAACACAGAAACTGCATCGAAATTAAATTCAAAAGGCATTATGCCGACTTAAGTACAAGAGGACTGACACTCTAACTATCTATGATTTGAACCGCTCCTGTGAGGCCAGTTTTAGATTCCGATGCTTCACTTTAGGTTTACTGAATACCTTAGACTTTCATATTGACGATGAAACACAGAAACTGCATCGGAATTAAATTCAAAAGGCACAATGCCGACACAAATACAAAACGGACTGACACTCTAACTTTCCATGATTTGAACCTCTCCTGTGAGTCCAGTTTTAGATTCAGTTGCTTCACTTCCGGTTTACTGTATCCCTTGGACCTTCGTATTGATGATGAAACACAGAAATTGCATCCGAATGTAATACAAAAGGCACAATACCAGCTTAAGTACAAGAGGAATGACACTCTAACTTTCTATGATTTGAACCTCTCCTTTGAGTCCAGTTTTAGATTCCGATGCTTCACTTCAGGTTTACTGTATCCCTTGGACTTTCTTATTGACGATGAAACACAGAAATTGCATCCGAATTTAATACAAAAGGCACAATAGCGACTTAAGTACAAGAGGACTGACACTCTAACTTTTCTTGATTTGAACCTCTCCTCTGGGTCCAGTTTTAGATTCCGATGCTTCAATTCAGGTTTACTGTATCCCTTGGACCTTCTTATGGACGACGAAACACAGAAATTGCATCCGAATTAAATACAAAAGGCACAATGTCGACTTATGTACAAGAGGACTGATATTCTAAATTTCTATGATTTGAACCTCTCCTGTGAGTCCAGTTTTAGATTCCGATGCTTCACTTCAGGTTTACTGCATACCTTGGACCTGCTTATTGGCGATGAAGCACAGAAATTGCATTCGAATTTAATACAAAAGGCACAATGCCGACTTAAGTACAAGAGGATTGACACTCTAACTTTCTATGATGTAAACCGCTCCTGTGAGTCCAGAATTACATTGCGATGCTTCACTTCAGGTTTACTGTATCCCTTGGACCTTCTTATTCACCATGAAACACAGAAATTGCAACGTAATTAAATTCAAAAGGCACAATGCCGACTTAAGTACAAGTGGACTGACACTCTAACTTTCTATGATTTGAACCTCTCCTGTGAGTCCAGTTTTAGATTCCTATGCTTCACTTCACGTTTACTGTATCCCTTGGACCTTCTTATTGACGGTGAAGCACATAAATTGCATTGGAATTAAATTCAAATGTCACAATGCAGACTTAAGTACAAGAGGACTGACACTCTAACTTTCTATGATTTGAACCTCTCCTCTGAGTCCAGTTTTAGATTCCGATGCTTCACTTTAGGTTTACTGTATCCCTTGGACCTTCTTATTGACGATGAAACACAGAAACTGCATCGAAATTAAATTCAAAAGGCATAATGCCGACTTCAGTACAAGAGGACTGACACTCAAACTTTCTATGATTTCAACCTCGCCTGTTAGTCCAGTTTTAGATTCCGAGTCTTCACTTCAGGTTTAATGTTTCCCTTGGACCTTCTTATTAACGATGAAACACAGAAATTGCATCGGAACTAAATTCTAATGGCACAATGCCGACTTAAGTACATGAATACTGACATTCCAACTTTCTATGTTTTGAACCTCTCCTGTGAGTCCAGCTTTAGATTCCGACGCTTCACATCAGGTTTTCTGTATACATTGGACCTTCTTATTGACGATGAATCCCAGAAATTGCATCCGAATTTAATACAAAAAGCACAATGCCGACTTAAGTACAAGAGGACTGACACTCTAACTTTCTATAATTTGAACCTCTCCTGTGAGTCCAGTATTAGATTCCGATGCTTCACTTCAGGTTTACTGTACCCTTGGACCTTCTTATTGACGATGAAGCAAAGTAATTGCATTGGAATTAAATTCAAAAGGCACAATGCCGACTTAAGTACAAGAGGACTGACACTCTAACTTTCTATGATTTGAACCTCTCATGTGAGGCCAGTTTTAGATTCCGATGCTTCACTTTAGGTTTACTGAATCCCTTGGACCTTCCTATTGACGATGAAACACAGAAATTGCATCGGAATTAAATTCAAAATTAACAATGCCGACTTAAGTGCAAGAGGACTGACACTCTAACTTCCTATGATTTGAACCTCTCCTGTGAGACCAGTTTTAGATTCCGATGCTTCACTTCAGGTTTACTGTATCCCTTGGACCTTCTTATTGATGATGAAACACAGAAATTGCATCCGAATTTAATACAAAAGGCACAATACCGACTTAAGTACAAGAGGACTGACACTCTAACTTTCCTTGATTTGAACCTCACCTCTGGGTCCAGTTTTAGATTCCGATGCTTCACTTCAGGTTTACTGTATCCCTTGGACCTTCTTGTTGACGATGAAACACAGAAATTGCATCCGAATTAAATACAAAAGGCACAATGCCGACTTAAGTACAAGAGGACTGATACTCTAAATTTCTATGATTAGAACATCTCCCGTGAGTCCAGTTTTAGATTCCGATGCTTCATTTAAGGTTTACTGTATACCTTAGACCTTCTTATTGGCGATGAAGCACAGAAATTGCATTCGAATTTAATACAAAAGGCACAATGCCGACTTAAGTACAAGAGGATTGACACTCTAACTTTCTATGATGTAAACCGCTCCTGTGAGTCCAGTTTTACATTCCGATGCTTCACTTCAGCTTTACTGTATCCCTTGGACCTTCTTATTCACGATGAAACACAGCAATTGCAACGGAATAAAATTCAAAAGGCACAATGCCGACTTTAGTACAAGAGGACTGACACTCTAACTTTCTATAATTTGAACCTCTCCTGTGAGTCCAGTATTAGATTCCGATGCTTCACTTCATGTTTGCTGTACCCTTCGACCTTCTTATTGACGATGAAGCACAGTAATTGCATTGGAATTAAATTCAAAAGGCACAATGCCGACTTAAGTACAAGAGGACTCACACTCTAATTTTCTATGATTTGAACCTCTCCTGTGCGGCCAGTTTTAGATTCCGATGCTTCACTTTAGGTTTACTGTATACCTTAGACCTTTTTATTGGCGATGAAGCACAGATATTGCATTCTAATTTAATACAAAAGGCACAATGCCGACTTAAGTGCAAGAGGATTGACACTCTAACTTTCTATGATGTAAACCGCCCCTGTGAGTCCAGTTTTACATTCCGATGCTTCACTTCAGCTTTACTGTATCCCTTGGACCTTCTTATTCACGATAAAACACAGAAATTGCAACGGAATAAAATTCAAAAGGCACAATGCCGACTTAAGTACAAGAGGACTTACACTCTTACTTTCTATGATTTGAACCTCTCCTGTGAGTCCACTTTTAGATACCGACGCTTCACTTCAGGTTTACTGTATACCGTGGACCTTCTTATTGGCGATAAAGCACAAAAATTGCATCCGAATTTAATACAAAAGGCACAATGCCGACTTAAGTACAAGAGGACTGACACTCCAACTTTCTATGATTTGAACCTCTCCTGTGAGTCCAGTTTTAGATTCCGATGCATCACTTTAGGTTTACTGTATTCCTTGGACCTTCGTATTGACGATGAAACACTGAAATTGCATCGGAATTAAATTCAAAAGGCACAATGCCGACTTAAGTACAAAATGGACTGACACTCTAACTTTCTATGATTTGAACCCCTCCTGTGAGTCCAGTTTTAGATTCCTATGCTTCACTTCACGTTTACTGTATCCCTTGGACCTTCTTATTGACGGTGAAGCACAGAAATTGCATTGGAATTAAATTCAAAAGGCACAATGCCGACTTAAGTACAAGAGGACTGACACTCTAACTTTCTATGATTTCAACCTCTCCTGTGAGTCCAGTTTTAGATTCCGAGTCTTCACTTCAGGTTTAATGTTTCTTTTGGACCTTCTTATTGACGATGAAGCACAGAAATTGCATCGGAATAAAATTCTAAAGGCACAATGCCGACTTAAGTACAACAGGACTGACTTTCGAATTTTCTATGATTTGAACCTCTCCTGTGAGTCGAGCTTTCGATTCCGATGCTTCACATCAGGTTTACTGTATACATTGGACCTTCTTATTGACGATGAAGCCCAGAAATTGCATCCAAATTTAATACAAATAGCACAATGCCGACTTAAGTACAAGAGGACTGACACTCTAACTTTCTATGATTTGAACCCCTCCTGTGAGGCCAGTTTTAGTTTCCGATGCTTCACTTTAGGTTTACTGAATCCCTTGGACCTTCTTATTGACGATGAAACACAGAAACTGCATCGGAATTACATTCAAAAGGCACAATGCCGACTTAAGTACAAAACTGACTGACACTCTAACTTTCTATGATTTGAACCTCTCCTGTGAGTCCAGTTTTAGATACCGATGCTTCACTTCACGTTTACTGTATCCTTTGCACCTTCTTATTGATGATGAAACACAGAAATTGCATCGGAATTTAATACAAAAGGCACAATACCAGCTTAAGTACAAGAGGACTGACACTCTAACTTTCTATGATTTAAACCAATCCTTTGAGTCCAGTTTTAGATTCCGATGCTTCACTTCAGGTTTACTGTATCCCTTGGACCTTGTTATTGACGATGAAACACAGAAATTGCATCCGAATTTAATACAAAAGGCACAATACCGACCTAAGTACAAAAGGACTAACACTCTAACTTCCCTTGATTTGAACCTCTCCTCTGGGTCCAGTTTTAGATTCCCATGCTTCACTTCAGGTTTACTGTATCCCTTGGACCTTCTTATTGACGATGAAACACAGAAACTGCATCGGAATTAAATTCAAAAGGCACAATTCCGACTTAAGTACAAGAGGACTGACACTCTAACTTTCTATGATTTGAACCTCTCCTGTGAGTCCAGTATTAGATTCCGATGCTTCACTTCAGTTTTACTGTACCCTTGGACCTTCTTATTGACGATGAAGCACAGTAATTGCATTGGAATGAAATTCAAAAGGCACAATGCCGACTTAAGTACAAGAGGACTGACACTCTAACTTTCTATGATTTGAACCTCTCCTGTGAGTCCAGTTTTAGATTCCGATGCTTCACTTTAGGTTTACTGTATCCCTTGGACCTTCTTATTGACGATGAAACACAGAAACTGCATCGAAATTAAATTCAAAAGGCATTATGCCGACTTAAGTACAAGAGGACTGACACTCTAACTATCTATGATTTGAACCGCTCCTGTGAGGCCAGTTTTAGATTCCGATGCTTCACTTTAGGTTTACTGAATACCTTAGACTTTCATACTGACGATGAAACACAGAAACTGCATCGGAACTAAATTCAAAAAGCACAATGCCGACACAAATACAAAACGGACTGACACTCTAACTTTCCATGATTTGAACCTCTCCTGTGAGTCCAGTTTTAGATTCAGTTGCTTCACTTCCGGTTTACTGTATCCCTTGGACCTTCGTATTGATGATGAAACACAGAAATTGCATCCGAATGTAATACAAAAGGCACAATACCAGCTTAAGTACAAGAGGAATGACACTCTAACTTTCTATGATTTGAACCTCTCCTTTGAGTCTAGTTTTAGATTCCGATGCTTCACTTCAGGTTTACTGTATCCCTTGGACTTTCTTATTGACGATGAAACACAGAAATTGCATCCGAATTTAATACAAAAGGCTCAATAGCGACTTAAGTACAAGAGGACTGACACTCTAACTTTCCTTGATTTGAACCTCTCCTCTGGGTCCAGTTTTAGATACCGATGCTTCAATTCCGGTTTACTGTATCCCTTGGACCTTCTTATGGACGACGAAACACAGAAATTGCATCCGAATTAAATACAAATGGCACAATGCCGACTTATGTACAAGAGGACTGTTACTCTAAATTTCTATGATTTGAACCTCTCCTGTGAGTCTAGTTTTAGATTCCGATGCTTCACTTCAGGTTTACTGCATACCTTGGACCTTCTTATTGGCGATGAAGCACAGAAATTGCATTCGAATTTAATACAAAAGGCACAATGCCGACTTAAGTACAAGAGGATTGACACTCTAACTTTCTATGATGTAAACCGCTCCTGTGAGTCCAGAATTACATTCCGATGCTTCACTTCAGGTTTACTGTATCCCTTGGACCTTCTTATTCACCATGAAACACAGAAATTGCAACGTAATTAAATTCAAAAGGCACAATGCCGACTTAAGTACAAGTGGACTGACACTCTAACTTTCTATGATTTGAACCTCTCCTGTGAGTCCAGTTTTAGATTCCTATTCTTCACTTCACGTTTACTGTATCCCTTGGATCTTCTTATTGACGGTGAAGCACATAAATTGCATTGGAATTAAATTCAAATGTCACAATGCAGACTTAAGTACAAGAGGACTGACACTCTAAATTTCTATGATTTGAACCTCTCCTCTGAGTCCAGTTTTAGATTCCGATGCTTCACTTCAGGTTTACTGTATCCCTTGGACCTTCTTATTGACGATGAAACACAGAAACTGCATCGAAATTAAATTCAAAAGGCATAATGCCGACTTAAGTACAAGAGGACTGACACTCAAACTTTCTATGATTTCAACCTCGCCTGTTAGTCCAGTTTTAGATTCCGAGTCTTCACTTCAGGTTTAATGTTTCCCTTGGACCTTCTTATTAACGATGAAACACAGAAATTGCATCGGAACTAAATTCTAATGGCACAATGCCGACTTAAGTACATGAATACTGACATTCCAACTTTCTATGTTTTGAACCTCTCCTGTGAGTCCAGCTTTAGATTCCGACGCTTCACATCAGGTTTTCTGTATACATTGGACCTTCTTATTGACGATGAATCCCAGAAATTGCATCCGAATTTAATACAAAAAGCACAATGCCGACTTAAGTACAAGAGGACTGACACTCTAACTTTCTATAATTTGAACCTCTCCTGTGAGTCCAGTATTAGATTCCGATGCTTCACTTCAGGTTTACTGTATCCCTTGGACCTTCTTATTGATGATGAAACACAGAAATTGCATCCGAATTTAATACAAAAGGCACAATACCGACTTAAGTACAAGAGGACTGACACTCTAACTTTCCTTGATTTGAACCTCACCTCTGGGTCCAGTTTTAGATTCCGATGCTTCACTTCAGGTTTACTGTATCCCTTGGACCTTCTTGTTGACGATGAAACACAGAAATTGCATCCGAATTAAATAAAAAAGGCACAATGCCGACTTAAGTACAAGAGGACTGATACTCTAAATTTCTATGACCTGAACATCTCCCGTGAGTCCAGTTTTAGATTCCGATGCTTCATTTAAGGTTTACTGTATACCTTAGACCTTCTTATTGGCGATGAAGCACAGAAATTGCATTCGAATTTAATACAAAAGGCACAATGCCGACTTAAGTACAAGAGGATTGACACTCTCACTTTCTATGATGTAAACCGCTCCTGTGAGTCCAGTTTTACATTCCGATGCTTCACTTCAGCTTTACTGTATCCCTTGGACCTTCTTATTCACGATGAAAGACAGAAATTGCAACGGAATAAAATTCAAAAGGCACAATGCCGACTTTAGTACAAGAGGACTGACACTCTAACTTTCTATAATTTGAACCTCTCCTGTGAGTCCAGTATTAGATTCCGATGCTTCACTTCATGTTTACTGTACCCTTCGACCTTCTTATTGACGATGAAGCACAGTAATTGCATTGGAATTAAATTCAAAAGGCACAATGCCGACTTAAGTACAAGAGGACTCACACTCTAATTTTCTATGATTTGAACCTCTCCTGTGCGGCCAGTTTTAGATTCCGATGCTTCACTTTAGGTTTACTGTATACCTTAGACCTTTTTATTGGCGATGAAGCACAGATATTGCATTCTAATTTAATACAAAAGGCACAATGCCGACTTAAGTACAAGAGGATTGACACTCTAACTTTCTATGATGTAAACCGCCCCTGTGAGTCCAGTTTTACATTCCGATGCTTCACTTCAGCTTTACTGTATCCCTTGGACCTTCTTATTCACGATAAAACACAGAAATTGCAACGGAATAAAATTCAAAAGGCACTATGCCGACTTAAGTACAAGAGGACTTACACTCTTACTTTCTATGATTTGAACCTCTCCTGTGAGTCCACTTTTAGATACCGACGCTTCACTTCAGGTTTACTGTATACCGTGGACCTTCGTATTGGCGATAAAGCACAAAAATTGCATCCGAATTTAATACAAAAGGCACAATGCCGACTTAAGTACAAGAGGACTGACACTCCAACTTTCTATGATTTGAACCTCTCCTGTGAGTCCAGTTTTAGATTCCGATGCTTCACTTTAGGTTTACTGTATTCCTTGGACCTTCGTATTGACGATGAAACACTGAAATTGCATCGGAAATAAATTCAAAAGGCACAATGCCGACTTAAGTACAAAACGGACTGACACTCTAACTTTCTATGATTTGAACCCCTCCTGTGAGTCCAGTTTTAGATTCCTATGCTTCACTTCACGTTTACTGTATCCCTTGGACCTTCTTATTGACGGTGAAGCACAGAAATTGCATTGGAATTAAATTCAAAAGGCACAATGCCGACTTAAGTACAAGAGGACTGACACTCTAACTTTCTATGATTTCAACCTCTCCTGTGAGTCCAGTTTTAGATTCCGAGTCTTCACTTCAGGTTTAATGTTTCTTTTGGACCTTCTTATTGACGATGAAGCACAGAAATTGCATCGGAATTAAATTCTAAAGGCACAATGCCGACTTAAGTACAACAGGACTGACTTTCGAATTTTCTATGATTTGAACCTCTCCTGTGAGTCGAGCTTTCGATTCCGATGCTTCACATCAGGTTTACTGTATACATTGGACCTTCTTATTGACGATGAAGCCCAGAAATTGCATCCAAATTTAATACAAATAGCACAATGCCGACATAAGTACAAGAGGACTGACACTCTAACTTTCTATGATTTGAACCCCTCCTGTGAGGCCAGTTTTAGTTTCCGATGCTTCACTTTAGGTTTACTGAATCCCTTGGACCTTCTTATTGACGATGAAACACAGAAACTGCATCGGAATTACATTCAAAAAGCACAATGCCGACTTAAGTACAAAACTGACTGACACTCTAACTTTCTATGATTTGAACCTCTCCTGTGAGTCCAGTTTTAGCTTCTGATGCTTCACTTCAGGTTTACTGTACCCCTTGGACCTTCTTATTGACGATGAAGCACAGAAATTGCGTTGGAATTAAATTCAAAAGACTAAATGCCGACTTAAGTACAAGAGGACTGACACTCTAACTTTCTATGATTTGAACCTCTCCTGGGTGTCCAGTTTTAGATTCCGATGCTTCACCTTAGGTTTACTGTATCCCTTGGACCTTCTCATTGACGATGAAGCACAGAAATTGCATTGGAATGAAATTCAAAAGGCACAATGCCGACTTAAGTACAAGAGGACTGACACTCTAACTTTCTATGATTTGAACCTCTCCTGTGAGTCCAGTTTTAGATTCCGATGCTTCACTTTAGGTTTACTGTATCCCTTGGACCTTCTTATTGACGATGAAACACAGAAAGTGCATCGAAATTAAATTCAAAAGGCATAATGCCGACTTAAGTACAAGAGGACTGACACTCTAACTATCTATGATTTGAACCTCTCCTGTGAGGCCAGTTTTAGATTCCGACGCTTCACTTTAGGTTTACTGAATACCTTAGACTTTCTTATTGACGATGAAACACAGAAACTGCATCGGAATTAAATTCAAAAGGCACAATGCCGAAACAAATACAAAACGGACTGACACTCTAACTTTCTATGATTTGAACCTCTCCTGTGAGTCCAGTTTTAGACTCAGTTGCTTCACTTCCGGTTTACTGTATCCCTTGGACCTTCGTATTGATGATGAAACACAGAAATTAGATCCGAATGTAATACAAAAGGCACAAAACCAGCTTAAGTACAAGAGGAATGACACTCTAACTTTCTATGATTTGAACCTCTCCTTTGAGTCCAGTTTTAGATTCCGATGCTTCACTTCAGGTTTACTGTATCCCTTGGACCTTCTTATTGACGATGAAACACAGAAATTGCATCCGAATTTAATACAAAAGGCACAATACCGACTTAAGTACAAGAGGACTGACACTCCAACTTTCCTTGATTTGAACCTCTCCTCTGGGTCCAGTTTTAGATTCCGATGCTTCAATTCAGGTTTACTGTATCCCTTGGACCTTCTTATGAACGACGAAACACAGAAATTGCATCCGAATTAAATACAAAAGGCACAATGCCGACTTATGTACAAGAGGACTGATACTCTAAATTTCTATGATTTGAACCTCTCCTGTGAGTCCAGTTTTAGATTCCGATGCTTCACTTCAGGTTTACTGCATACCTTGGACCTTCTTATTGGCGATGAAGCACAGAAATTGCATTCGAATTTAATACAAAAGGCACAATGCCGACTTAAGTACAAGAGGATTGACACTCTAACTTTCTATGATGTAAACCGCTCCTGTGAGTCCAGAATTACATTCCGATGCTTCACTTCAGGTTAACTGTATCCCTTGGACCTTCTTATTCACCATGAAACACAGAAATTGCAACGTAATTAAATTCAAAAGGCACAATGCCGACTTAAGTACAAGTGGACTGACACTCTAACTTTCTATGATTTGAACCTCTCCTGTGAGTCCAGTCTTAGATTCCTATGCTTCACTTCACGTTTACTGTATCCCTTGGACCTTCTTATTGACGGTGAAGCACATAAATTGCATTGGAATTAAATTCAAATGTCACAATGCAGACTTAAGTACAAGAGGACTGACACTCTAACTTTCTATGATTTGAACCTCTCCTCTGAGTCCAGTTTTAGATTCCGATGCTTCACTTTAGGTTTACTGAATCCCTTGGACCTTCTTATTGACGATGAAACACAGAAATTGCATCGGAATTAAATTCAAAAGGCATAATGCCGACTTAAGTACAAGAGGACTGACACTCAAACTTTCTATGATTTCAACCTCGCCTGTTAGTCCAGTTTTAGATTCCGAGTCTTCACTTCAGGTTTAATGCTTCCCTTGGACCTTCTTATTAACGATGAAACACAGAAATTGCATCGGAATTAAATTCTAATGGCACAATGCCGACTTAAGTACAAGAGGATTGACACTCTAACTTTCTATGATGTAAACCGCTCCTGTGAGTCCAGTTTTACATTCCGATGCTTCACTTCAGCTTTACTGTATCCCTTGGACCTTCTTATTCACGATGAAAGACAGAAATTGCAACGGAATAAAATTCAAAAGGCACAATGCCGACTTTAGTACAAGAGGACTGACACTCTAACTTTCTATAATTTGAACCTCTCCTGTGAGTCCAGTATTAGTTTCCGATGCTTCACTTCATGTTTACTGTACCCTTCGACCTTCTTATTGACGATGAAGCACAGTAATTGCATTGGAATTAAATTCAAAAGGCACAATGCCGACTTAAGTACAAGAGGACTCACACTCTAATTTTCTATGATTTGAACCTCTCCTGTGCGGCCAGTTTTAGATTCCGATGCTTCACTTTAGGTTTACTGTATACCTTAGACCTTTTTATTGGCGATGAAGCACAGATATTGCATTCTAATTTAATACAAAAGGCACAATGCCGACTTAAGTACAAGAGGATTGACACTCTAACTTTCTATGACGTAAACCGCCCCTGTGAGTCCAGTTTTACATTCCGATGCTTCACTTCAGCTTTACTGTATCCCTTGGACCTTCTTATTCACGATAAAACACAGAAATTGCAACGGAATAAAATTCAAAAGGCACAATGCCGACTTAAGTACAAGAGGACTTACACTCTTACTTTCTATGATTTGAACCTCTCCTGTGAGTCCACTTTTAGATACCGACGCTTCACTTCAGGTTTACTGTATACCGTGGACCTTCGTATTGGCGATAAAGCACAAAAATTGCATCCGAATTTAATACAAAAGGCACAATGCCGACTTAAGTACAAGAGGACTGACACTCCAACTTTCTATGATTTGAACCTCTCCTGTGAGTCCAGTTTTAGATTCCGATGCTTCACTTTAGGTTTACTGTATTCCTTGGACCTTCGTATTGACGATGAAACACTGAAATTGCATCGGAAATAAATTCAAAAGGCACAATGCCGACTTAAGTACAAAACGGACTGACACTCTAACTTTCTATGATTTGAACCCCTCCTGTGAGTCCAGTTTTAGATTCCTATGCTTCACTTCACGTTTACTGTATCCCTTGGACCTTCTTATTGACGGTGAAGCACAGAAATTGCATTGGAATTAAATTCAAAAGGCACAATGCCGACTTAAGTACAAGAGGACTGACACTCTAACTTTCTATGATTTCAACCTCTCCTGTGAGTCCAGTTTTAGATTCCGAGTCTTCACTTCAGGTTTAATGTTTCTTTTGGACCTTCTTATTGACGATGAAGCACAGAAATTGCATCGGAATTAAATTCTAAAGGCACAATGCCGACTTAAGTACAACAGGACTGACTTTCGAATTTTCTATGATTTGAACCTCTCCTGTGAGTCGAGCTTTCGATTCCGATGCTTCACATCAGGTTTACTGTATACATTGGACCTTCTTATTGACGATGAAGCCCAGAAATTGCATCCAAATTTAATACAAATAGCACAATGCCGACTTAAGTACAAGAGGACTGACACTCTAACTTTCTATGATTTGAACCCCTCCTGTGAGGCCAGTTTTAGTTTCCGATGCTTCACTTTAGGTTTACTGAATCCCTTGGACCTTCTTATTGACGATGAAACACAGAAACTGCATCGGAATTACATTCAAAAAGCACAATGCCGACTTAAGTACAAAACTGACTGACACTCTAACTTTCTATGATTTGAACCTCTCCTGTGAGTCCAGTTTTAGCTTCTGATGCTTCACTTCAGGTTTACTGTACCCCTTGGACCTTCTTATTGACGATGAAGCACAGAAATTGCGTTGGAATTAAATTCAAAAGACTAAATGCCGACTTAAGTACAAGAGGACTGACACTCTAACTTTCTATGATTTGAACCTCTCCTGGGTGTCCAGTTTTAGATTCCGATGCTTCACCTTAGGTTTACTGTATCCCTTGGACCTTCTCATTGACGATGAAGCACAGAAATTGCATTGGAATGAAATTCAAAAGGCACAATGCCGACTTAAGTACAAGAGGACTGACACTCTAACTTTCTATGATTTGAACCTCTCCTGTGAGTCCAGTTTTAGATTCCGATGCTTCACTTTAGGTTTACTGTATCCCTTGGACCTTCTTATTGACGTTGAAACACAGAAAGTGCATCGAAATTAAATTCAAAAGGCATAATGCCGACTTAAGTACAAGAGGACTGACACTCTAACTATCTATGATTTGAACCTCTCCTGTGAGGCCAGTTTTAGATTCCGACGCTTCACTTTAGGTTTACTGAATACCTTAGACTTTCTTATTGACGATGAAACACAGAAACTGCATCGGAATTAAATTCAAAAGGCACAATGCCGAAACAAATACAAAACGGACTGACACTCTAACTTTCTATGATTTGAACCTCTCCTGTGAGTCCAGTTTTAGACTCAGTTGCTTCACTTCCGGTTTACTGTATCCCTTGGACCTTCGTATTGATGATGAAACACAGAAATTAGATCCGAATGTAATACAAAAGGCACAATACCAGCTTAAGTACAAGAGGAATGACACTCTAACTTTCTATGATTTGAACCTCTCCTTTGAGTCCAGTTTTAGATTCCGATGCTTCACTTCAGGTTTACTGTATCCCTTGGACCTTCTTATTGACGATGAAACACAGAAATTGCATCCGAATTTAATACAAAAGGCACAATACCGACTTAAGTACAAGAGGACTGACACTCTAACTTTCCTTGATTTGAACCTCTCCTCTGGGTCCAGTTTTAGATTCCGATGCTTCAATTCAGGTTTACTGTATCCCTTGGACCTTCTTATGAACGACGAAACACAGAAATTGCATCCGAATTAAATACAAAAGGCACAATGCCGACTTATGTACAAGAGGACTGATACTCTAAATTTCTATGATTTGAACCTCTCCTGTGAGTCCAGTTTTGGATTCCGATGCTTCACTTCAGGTTTACTGCATACCTTGGACCTTCTTATTGGCGATGAAGCACAGAAATTGCATTCGAATTTAATACAAAAGGCACAATGCCGACTTAAGTACAAGAGGATTGACACTCTAACTTTCTATGATGTAAACCGCTCCTGTGAGTCCAGAATTACATTCCGATGCTTCACTTCAGGTTAACTGTATCCCTTGGACCTTCTTATTCACCATGAAACACAGAAATTGCAACGTAATTAAATTCAAAAGGCACAATGCCGACTTAAGTACAAGTGGACTGACACTCTAACTTTCTATGATTTGAACCTCTCCTGTGAGTCCAGTTTTAGATTCCTATGCTTCACTTCACGTTTACTGTATCCCTTGGACCTTCTTATTGACGGTGAAGCACATAAATTGCATTGAAATTAAATTCAAATGTCACAATGCAGACTTAAGTACAAGAGGACTGACACTCTAACTTTCTATGATTTGAACCTCTCCTCTGAGTCCAGTTTTAGATTCCGATGCTTCACTTTAGGTTTACTGAATCCCTTGGACCTTCTTATTGACGATGAAACACAGAAATTGCATCGGAATTAAATTCAAAAGGCATAATGCCGACTTAAGTACAAGAGGACTGACACTCAAACTTTCTATGATTTCAACCTCGCCTGTTAGTCCAGTTTTAGATTCCGAGTCTTCACTTCAGGTTTAATGCTTCCCTTGGACCTTCTTATTAACGATGAAACACAGAAATTGCATCGGAATTAAATTCTAATGGCACAATGCCGACTTAAGTACATGAATACTGACATTCCAACTTTCTATGTTTTGAACCTCTCCTGTGAGTCCAGCTTTAGATTCCGACGCTTCACATCAGGTTTTCTGTATACATTGGACCTTCTTATTGACGATGAATCCCAGAAATTGCATCCGAATTTAATACAAAAAGCACAATGCCGACTTAAGTACAAGAGGACTGACACTCTAACTTTCTATAATTTGAACCTCTCCTGTGAGTCCAGTATTAGATTCCGATGCTTCACTTCAGGTTTACTGTACCCTTGGACCTTCTTATTGACGATGAAACACAGAAAGTGCATCGAAATTAAATTCAAAAGGCATAATGCCGACTTAAGTACAAGAGGACTGACACTCTAACTATCTATGATTTGAACCTCTCCTGTGAGGCCAGTTTTAGATTCCGACGCTTCACTTTAGGTTTACTGAATACCTTAGACTTTCTTATTGACGATGAAACACAGAAACTGCATCGGAATTAAATTCAAAAGGCACAATGCCGAAACAAATACAAAACGGACTGACACTCTAACTTTCTATGATTTGAACCTCTCCTGTGAGTCCAGTTTTAGACTCAGTTGCTTCACTTCCGGTTTACTGTATCCCTTGGACCTTCGTATTGATGATGAAACACAGAAATTAGATCCGAATGTAATACAAAAGGCACAATACCAGCTTAAGTACAAGAGGAATGACACTCTAACTTTCTATGATTTGAACCTCTCCTTTGAGTCCAGTTTTAGATTCCGATGCTTCACTTCAGGTTTACTGTATCCCTTGGACCTTCTTATTGACGATGAAACACAGAAATTGCATCCGAATTTAATACAAAAGGCACAATACCGACTTAAGTACAAGAGGACTGACACTCTAACTTTCCTTGATTTGAACCTCTCCTCTGGGTCCACTTTTAGATTCCGATGCTTCAATTCAGGTTTACTGTATCCCTTGGACCTTCTTATGAACGACGAAACACAGAAATTGCATCTGAATTAAATACAAAAGGCACAATGCCGACTTATGTACAAGAGGACTGATATCCTAATTTTCTATGATTTGAACCTCTCCTGTGAGTCCGGTTTTCGATTCCGACGCTTCACTTTAGGTTTACTGAATACCTTAGACTTTCTTATTGACGATGAAACACAGAAATTGCATCGGAATTAAATTCAAAAGGCATAATGCCGACTTAAGTACAAGAGGACTGACACTCAAACTTTCTATGATTTCAACCTCGCCTGTTAGTCCAGTTTTAGATTCCGAGTCTTCACTTCAGGTTTAATGCTTCCCTTGGACCTTCTTATTAACGATGAAACACAGAAATTGCATCGGAATTAAATTCTAATGGCACAATGCCGACTTAAGTACATGAATACTGACATTCCAACTTTCTATGCTTTGAACCTCTCCTGTGAGTCCAGCTTTAGATTCCGACGCTTCACATCAGGTTTTCTGTATACATTGGACCTTCTTATTGACGATGAATCCCAGAAATTGCATCCGAATTTAATACAAAAAGCACAATGCCGACTTAAGTACAAGAGGACTGACACTCTAACTTTCTATAATTTGAACCTCTCCTGTGAGTCCAGTATTAGATTCCGATGCTTCACTTCAGGTTTACTGTACCCTTGGACCTTCTTATTGACGATGAAACACAGAAAGTGCATCGAAATTAAATTCAAAAGGCATAATGCCGACTTAAGTACAAGAGGACTGACACTCTAACTATCTATGATTTGAACCTCTCCTGTGAGGCCAGTTTTAGATTCCGACGCTTCACTTTAGGTTTACTGAATACCTTAGACTTTCTTATTGACGATGAAACACAGAAACTGCATCGGAATTAAATTCAAAAGGCACAATGCCGAAACAAATACAAAACGGACTGACACTCTAACTTTCTATGATTTGAACCTCTCCTGTGAGTCCAGTTTTAGACTCAGTTGCTTCACTTCCGGTTTACTGTATCCCTTGGACCTTCGTATTGATGATGAAACACAGAAATTAGATCCGAATGTAATACAAAAGGCACAATACCAGCTTAAGTACAAGAGGAATGACACTCTAACTTTCTATGATTTGAACCTCTCCTTTGAGTCCAGTTTTAGATTCCGATGCTTCACTTCAGGTTTACTGTATCCCTTGGACCTTCTTATTGACGATGAAACACAGAAATTGCATCCGAATTTAATACAAAAGGCACAATACCGACTTAAGTACAAGAGGACTGACACTCTAACTTTCCTTGATTTGAACCTCTCCTCTGGGTCCAGTTTTAGATTCCGATGCTTCAATTCAGGTTTACTGTATCCCTTGGACCTTCTTATGAACGACGAAACACAGAAATTGCATCCGAATTAAATACAAAAGGCACAATGCCGACTTATGTACAAGAGGACTGATACTCTAAATTTCTATGATTTGAACCTCTCCTGTGAGTCCAGTTTTAGATTCCGATGCTTCACTTCAGGTTTACTGCATACCTTGGACCTTCTTATTGGCGATGAAGCACAGAAATTGCATTCGAATTTAATACAAAAGGCACAATGCCGACTTAAGTACAAGAGGATTGACACTCTAACTTTCTATGATGTAAACCGCTCCTGTGAGTCCAGAATTACATTCCGATGCTTCACTTCAGGTTAACTGTATCCCTTGGACCTTCTTATTCACCATGAAACACAGAAATTGCAACGTAATTAAATTCAGAAGGCACAATGCCGACTTAAGTATAAGTGGACTGACACTCCAACTTTCTATGATTTGAACCTCTCCTGTGAGTCCAGTTTTAGATTCCTATGCTTCACTTCACGTTTACTGTATCCCTTGGACCTTCTTATTGACGGTGAAGCACATAAATTGCATTGGAATTAAATTCAAATGTCACAATGCAGACTTAAGTACAAGAGGACTGACACTCTAACTTTCTATGATTTGAACCTCTCCTCTGAGTCCAGTTTTAGATTCCGATGCTTCACTTTAGGTTTACTGAATCCCTTGGACCTTCTTATTGACGATGAAACACAGAAATTGCATCGGAATTAAATTCAAAGGCATAATGCCGACTTAAGTACAAGAGGACTGACACTCAAACTTTCTATGATTTCAACCTCGCCTGTTAGTCCAGCTTTAGATTCCGAGTCTTCACTTCAGGTTTAATGCTTCCCTTGGACCTTCTTATTAACGATGAAACACAGAAATTGCATCGGAATTAAATTCTAATGGCACAATGCCGACTTAAGTACATGAATACTGACATTCCAACTTTCTATGTTTTGAACCTCTCCTGTGAGTCCAGCTTTAGATTCCGACGCTTCACATCAGGTTTTCTGTATACATTGGACCTTCTTATTGACGATGAATCCCAGAAATTGCATCCGAATTTAATACAAAAAGCACAATGCCGACTTAAGTACAAGAGGACTGACACTCTAACTTTCTATAATTTGAACCTCTCCTGTGAGTCCAGTATTAGATTCCGATGCTTCACTTCAGGTTTACTGTACCCTTGGACCTTCTTATTGACGATGAAGCAAAGTAATTGCATTGGAATTAAATTCAAAAGTCACAATGCCGACTTAAGTACAAGAGGACTGACACTCTAACTTTCTATGATTTGAACCTCTCATGTGAGGCCAGTTTTAGATTCCGATGCTTCACTTTAGGTTTACTGAATCCCTTGGACCTTCTTATTGACGATGAAACACAGAAATTGCATCAGAATTAAATTCAAAAGGTACAATGCCGACTTAAGTGCAAGAGGACTGACATTCTAACTTCCTATGATTTGAACCTCTCCTGTGAGTCCAGTTTTAGATTCCGATGCTTCACTTCAGGTTTACTGTATCCCTTGGACCTTCTTGTTGACGATGAAACACAGAAATTGCATCCGAATTAAATACAAAAGGCACAATGCCGACTTAAGTACAAGAGGACTGATACTCTAAATTTCTATGATTTGAACATCTCCCGTGAGTCCAGTTTTAGATTCCGATGCTTCATTTAAGGTTTACTGTATACCTTAGACCTTCTTATTGGCGATGAAGCACAGAAATTGCATTCGAATTTAATACAAATGGCACAATGCCGACTTAAGTACAAGAGGATTGACACTCTAACTTTCTATGATGTAAACCGCTCCTGTGAGTCCAGTTTTACATTCCGATGCTTCACTTCAGCTTTACTGTTTCCCTTGGACCTTCTCATTGACGATGAAGCACAGAAATTGCATTGGAATGAAATTCAAAAGGCACAATGCCGACTTAAGTACAAGAGGACTGACACTCTAACTTTCTATGATTTGAACCTCTCCTGTGAGTCCAGTTTTAGATTCCGATGCTTCACTTTAGGTTTACTGTACCCCTTGGACCTTCTTATTGACGATGAAACACAGAAACTGCATCGAAATTAAATTCAAAAGGCATAATGCCGACTTAAGTACAAGAGGACTGACACTCTAACTACCTATGATTTGAACCTCTCCTGTGAGGCCAGTTTTAGATTCCGATGCTTCACTTTAGGTTTACTGAATACCTTAGATTTTCTTATTGACGATGAAACACAGAAACTGCATCGGAATTAAATTCAAAAGGCACAATGCCGAAACAAATACAAAACGGACTGACACTCTAACTTTCTATGATTTGAACCTCTCCTGTGAGTCCAGTTTTAGACTCAGTTGCTTCACTTCCGGTGTACTGTATCCCTTAGACCTTCGTATTGATGATGAAACACAGAAATTAGATCCGAATGTAATACAAAAGGCACAATACCAGCTTAGGTACAAGAGGAATGACACTCTAACTTTCTATGATTTGAACCTCTCCTTTGAGTCCAGTTTTAGATTCCGATGCTTCACTTCAGGTTTACTGTATCCCTTGACCTTCTTTTTGACGATGAAACACAGAAATTGCATCGGAATTTAATACAAAAGGCACAATACCGACTTAAGTACAAGAGGACTGACACTCTAACTTTCCTTGATTTGAACCTCTCCTCTGGGTCCAGTTTTAGATTCCGATGCTTCAATTCAGGTTTACTGTATCCCTTGGACCTTCTTATGAACGACGAAACACAGAAATTGCATCCGAATTAAATACAAAAGGCACAATGCCGACTTATGTACAAGAGGACTGATACTCTAAATTTCTATGATTTGAACCTCTCCTGTGAGTCCAGTTTTAGATTCCGATGCTTCACTTCAGGTTTACTGCATACCTTGGACCTTCTTATTCACGATAAAACACAGAAATTGCAACGGAATAAAATTCAAAAGGCACAATGCCGACTTAAGTACAAGAGGACTGACACTCTTACTTTCTATGATTTGAACCTCTCCTGTGAGTCCACTTTTAGATACCGACGCTTCACTTCAGGTTTACTGTATACCGTGGACCTTCTTATTTCCGATGAAGCACAGAAATTGCATTCGAATTTAATACAAAAGGCACAATGCCGACTTAAGTACAAGAGGATTGACACTCTAACTTTCTGTGATGTAAACCGCTCCTGTGAGTCCAGTATTACATTCCGATGCTTCACTTCAGGTTTACTGTATCCCTTGGACCTTCTTATTCACCATGAAACACAGAAATTGCAACGTAATTAAATTCAAATGGCACAATGCCGACTTAAGTACAAGAGGACTGACACTCTAACTTTCTATGATTTGAACATCTCCTGTGAGTCCAGTTTTAGATTCCTATGCTTCACTTCACGCTTACTGTATCCCTTGGACCTTCTTATTGACGGTGAAGCACATACATTGCATTGGAATTAAATTCAAATGTCACAATGCAGACTTAAGTACAAGAGGACTGACACTCTAACTTTCTATGATTTGAACCTCTCCTTTGAGTCCAGTTTTAGTTTCCGATGCTTCACTTTAGGTTTACTGTATCCCTTGGACCTTCTTATTGACGATGAGACACAGAAACTGAATCGAAATTAAATTCAAAAGGCATAATGCCGACTTAAGTACAAGTGGACTGACACTCAAACTTTCTATGATTTCAACCTCGCCTGTTAGTCCAGTTTTAGATTCCGAGTCTTCACTTCAGGTTTAATGTTTCCCTTGGACCTTCTTATTAACGATGAAGTACAGAAATTGCATCGGAATTAAATTCTAATGGCACAATGCCGACTTAAGTGCAAGAGGACTGACACTCTAACTTCCTATGATTTGAACCTCTCCTGTGAGTCCAGTTTTAGATTCCGATGCTTCACTTCAGGTTTACTGTATCCCTTGGACCTTCTTATTGATGATGAAACACAGAAATTGCATCCGAATTTAATACAAAAGGCACAATACCGACTTAAGTACAAGAGGACTGACACTCTAACTTTCCTTGATTTGAACCTCACCTCTGGGTCCAGTTTTAGATTCCGATGCTTCACTTCAGGTTTACTGTATCCCTTGCCCTTCTTGTTGACGATGAAACACAGAAATTGCATCCGAATTAAATACAAAAGGCACAATGCCGACTTAAGTACAAGAGGACTGATACTCTAAATTTCTATGATTTGAACCTCTCCCGTGAGTCCAGTTTTAGATTCCGATGCTTCACTTAAGGTTTACTGTATACCTTAGACCTTCTTATTGGCGATGAAGCACAGAAATTGCATTCGAATTTAATACAAAAGGCACAATGCCGACTTAAGTACAAGAGGATTGACACTCTAAATTTCTATGATGTAAACCGCTCCTGTGAGTCCAGTTTTACATTCCGATGCTTCACTTCAGCTTTACTGTATCCCTTGGACCTTCTTATTCACTATGAAACACAGAAATTGCAACGGAATAAAATCCAAAAGGCACAATGCCGACTTAAGTACAAGAGGACTGACACTCTAACTTTTTATAATTTGAACCTCTCCTGTGGGTCCAGTATAGATTCCGATGCTTCAATTCAGGTTTACTGTACCCTTGGACCTTCTTATTGACGATGAAGCACAGTAATTGCATTGGAATTAAATTCAAAAGGCACAATGCCGACTTAAGTACAAGAGGACTGACACTCCAATTTTCTATGATTTGAACCTCTCCTGTGCGGCCAGTTTTAGATTCCGATGCTTCACTTTAGGTTTACTGAATCCCTTGGACCTTCTTATTGACGATGAAACACAGAAATTGCATCGTAATTAAATTCAAAAGGAACAATGCCGACTTAAGTGCAAGAGGACTGACACTCTAACTTTCTATGATTTGAACCTCTCCTGTGAGTCCAGTTTTAGATTCCAATGCCTCATTTCAGGTTTACTGTATCCCTTGGACCTTCTTATTGATGATGAAACACAGAAATTGCATCCGAATTTAATACAAAAGGCACAATACCGACTTAAGTACAAGAGGACTGACACTCTAACTTTCCTTGATTTGAACCTCACCTCTGCGTCCAGTTTTAGATTCCGATGCTTCACTTCAGGTTTACTGTATCCCTTGGACCTACTTGTTGACGATGAAACACAAAAATTGCATCCGAATTAAATTCAAAAGGCACAATGCCGACTTAAGTACAAGAGGACTGATACTCTAAATTTCTATGATTTGAACCTCTCCCGTGAGTCCAGTTTTAGATTCCGATGCTTCACTTTAGGTTTACTGTATACCTTAGACCTTTTTATTGGCGATGAAGCACAGATATTGCATTCTAATTTAATACAAAAGCACAATGCCGACTTAAGTACAAGAGGATTGACACTCTAACTTTCTATGATGTAAACCGCTCCTGTGAGTCCAGTTTTACATTCCGATGCTTCACTTCAGGTTTACTGCATCCCTTGGACCTTCTTATTCACGATAAAACACAGAAATTGCAACGGAATAAAATTCAAAAGGCACAATGCCGACTTAAGTACAAGAGGACTGACACTCTTACTTTCTATGATTTGAACCTCTCCTGTGAGTCCACTTTTAGATACCGACGCTTCACTTCAGGTTTACTGTATACCGTGGACCTACTTATTGGCGATAAAGCACAAAAATTGCATCCGAATTTAATACAAAAGGCACAATGCCGACTTAAGTACAAGAGGACTGACACTCCAACTTTCTATGATTTGAACCTCTCCTGTGAGTTCAGTTTTAGATTCCTATGCTTCACTTCACGTTTACTATATCCCTTGGACCTTCTTATTGACGGGGAAGCACATAAATTGCATTGGAATTAAATTCAAATGTCACAATGCAGACTTAAGTACAAGAGGACTGACACTCTAACTTTCTATGATTTGAACCTCTCCTTTGAGTCCAGTTTTAGATTCCGATGCTTCACTTTAGGTTTACTGTATCCCTTGGACCTTCTTATTGACGATGAAACACAGAAACTGAATCGAAATTAAATTCAAAAGGCATAATGCCGACTTAAGTACAAGTGGACTGACACTCAAACTTTCTATGATTTCAACCTCGCCTGTTAGTCCAGTTTTAGATTCCGAGTCTTCACTTCAGGTTTAATGTTTCCCTTGGACCTTCTTATTAACGATGAAGCACAGAAATTGCATCGGAATTAAATTCTAATGGCACAATGCCGACTTAAGTGCAAGAGGACTGACACTCTAACTTCCTATGATTTGAACCTCTCCTGTGAGTCCAGTTTTAGATTCCGATGCTTCACTTCGGGTTTACTGTATCCCTTGGACCTTCTTGTTGACGATGAAACACAGAAATTGCATCCGAATTAAATACAAAAGGCACAATGCCGACTTAAGTACAAGAGGACTGATACTCTAAATTTCCTTGATTTGAACCTCACCTCTGGGTCCAGTTTTAGATTCCGATGCTTCACTTCAATTTTACTGTATCCCTTGGACCTTCTTGTTGACGATGAAACACAGAAATTGCATCCGAATTAAATACAAAAGGCACAATGCCGACTTAAGTACAAGAGGACTGATACTCTAAATTTCTATGATTTGAACCTCTCCCGTGAGTCCAGTTTTAGATACCGATGCTTCACTTAAGGTTTACTGTATACCTTAGACCTTCTTATTGGCGATGAAGCACAGAAATTGCATTCGAATTTAATACAAAAGGCACAATGCCGACTTAAGTACAAGAGGATTGACACTCAAAATTTCTGTGATGTAAACCGCTCCTGTGAGTCCAGTTTTACATTCCGATGCTTCACTTCAGCTTTACTGTATCCCTTGGACCTTCTTATTCACTATGAAACACAGAAATTGCAACGGAATAAAATCCAAAAGGCACAATGCCGACTTAAGTACAAGAGGACTGACACTCTAACTTTCTATAATTTGAACCTCTCCTGTGAGTCCAGTATAGATTCCGATGCTTCACTTCAGGTTTACTGTACCCTTGGACCTTCTTATTGACGATGAAGCACAGTAATTGCATTGGAATTAAATTCAAAAGGCACAATGCCGACTTAAGCACAAGAGGACTGACACTCTAATTTTCTATGATTTGAACCTCTCCTGTGAGTCCAGTTTTAGATTCCAATGCTTCATTTCAGGTTTACTGTATCCCTTGGACCTTCTTATTGATGATGAAACACAGAAATTGCATCCGAATTTAATACAAAAGGCACAATACCGACTTAAGTACAAGAGGACTGACACTCTAACTTTCCTTGATTTGAACCTCACCTCTGGGTCCAGTTTTAGATTCCGATGCTTCACTTCAGGTTTACTGTATCCCTTGGACCTACTTGTTGACGATGAAACACAAAAATTGCATCCGAATTAAATACAAAAGGCACAATGCCGACTTAAGTACAAGAGGACTGATACTCTTACTTTCTATGATTTGAACCTCTCCTGTGAGTCCACTTTTAGATACCGACGCTTCACTTCAGGTTTACTGTTTACCGTGGACCTTCTTATTGGCGATAAAGCACAAAAATTGCATCCGAATTTAATACAAAAGGCACAATGCCGACTTAAGTACAAGAAGACTGACACTCCAACTTTCTATGATTTGAACCTCTCCTGTGAGTCCAGTTTTAGATTCCGATGCTTCACTTTAGGTTTACTGTATTCCTTGGACCATCGTATTGACGATGAAACACTGAAATTGCATCGGAATTAAATTCAAAAGGCACAATGCCGACTTAAGTACAAAACGGACTGACACTCTAACTTTCTATGATTTGAACCCCTCCTGTGAGTCCAGTTTTAGAATCCTATGCTTCACTTCACGTTTACTGTATCCCTTGGACCTTCTTATTGACGGTGAAGCACAGAAACTGCATTGGAATTAAATTCAAAAGGCACAATGCCGACTTAAGTACAAGAGGACTGACACTCTAACTTTCTATGATTTGAACCTCTCCCGTGAGTCCAGTTTTAGATTCCGATGCTTCACTTTAGGTTTACTGAATCCCTTGGACCTTCTTATTGACGATGAAACACAGAAACTGCATTGGAATTAAATTCAAAAGACTAAATGCCGACTTAAGTACAAGAGGACTGACACTCTAACTTTCTATGATTTGAACCTCTCCTGGGAGTCCAGTTTCAGATTCCGATGCTTCACCTTAGGTTTACTGTACCCCTTGGACCTTCTCATTGACGATGAAGCACAGAAATTGCATTGGCATTAAATTCAAAAGGCACAATGCCGACTTAAGTACAAGAGGACTGACACTGTAACTTTCAATGATTTGAACCTCTCCTGTGAGGCCAGTTTTAGTCTCCGATGCTTCACTTTAGGTTTACTGAATCCCTTGGACCTTCTTATTGACGATGAAACACAGAAATTGCATCGGAATTAAATTCAAAAGGAACAATGCCGACTTAAGTGCAAGAGGACTGACACTCTAACTTTCTATGATTTGAACCTCTCCTGTGAGTCCAGTTTTAGATTCCAATGCTTCATTTCAGGTTTACTGTATCCCTTGGACCTTCTTATTGATGATGAAACACAGAAATTGCATCCGAATTTAATACAAAAGGCACAATACCGACTTAAGTACAAGAGGACTGACACTCTAACTTTCCTTGATTTGAACCTCACCTCTGGGTCCAGTTTTAGATTCCGATGCTTCACTTCAGGTTTACTGTATCCCTTGGACCTACTTGTTGACGATGAAACACAAAAATTGCATCCGAATTAAATACAAAAGGCACAATGCCGACTTAAGTACAAGAGGACTGATACTCTAAATTTCTATGATTTGAACCTCTCCCGTGAGTCCAGTTTTAGATTCCGATGCTTCACTTTAGGTTTACTGTATACCTTAGACCTTTTTATTGGCGATGAAGCACAGATATTGCATTCTAATTTAATACAAAAGGCACAATGCCGACTTAAGTACAAGAGGATTGACACTCTAACTTTCTATGATGTAAACCGCTCCTGTGAGTCCAGTTTTACATTCCGATGCTTCACTTCAGCTTTACTGTATCCCTTGGACCTTCTTATTCACGATAAAACACAGAAATTGCAACGGAATAAAATTCAAAAGGCACAATGCCGACTTAAGTACAAGAGGACTGACACTCTTACTTTCTATGATTTGAACCTCTCCTGTGAGTCCACTTTTAGATACCGACGCTTCACTTCTGGTTTACTGTATACCGTGGACCTACTTATTGGCGATAAAGCACAAAAATTGCATCCGAATTTAATACAAAAGGCACAATGCCGACTTAAGTACAAGAGGACTGACACTCCAACTTTCTATGATTTGAACCTCTCCTGTGAGTCCAGTTTTAGATTCCGATGCTTCACTTTAGGTTTACTGTATTCCTTGGACCTTGGTATTGACGATGAAACACTGAAATTGCATCGGAATTAAATTCAAAACGCACAATGCCGACTTAAGTACAAAACGGACTGACACTCTAACTTTCTATGATTTGAACCCCTCCTGTGAGTCCAGTTTTAGATTCCTATGCATCACTACACGTTTACTGTATCCCTTGGACCTTCTTATTGACGGTGAAGCACAGAAATTGCATTGGAATTAAATTCAAAAGGCACAATGCCGACTTAAGTACAAGAGAACTGACACTCTAACTTTCTATGATTTCAACCTCTCCTGTGAGTCCAGTTTTAGATTCCGAGTCTTCACTTCAGGTTCAATGTTTCCCTTGGACCTTCTTATTGACGATGAAGCACAGAAATTGCATCGGAATTAAATTCTAAAGGCACAATGCCGACTTAAGTACAACAGGACTGACTTTCGAACTTTCTATGATTTGAACCTCTCCTGTGAGTCGAGCTTTAGATTCCGATGCTTCACATCAGGTTTACTGTATACATTGGACCTTCTTATTGACGATGAAGCCCAGAAATTGCATCCAAATTTAATACAAATAGCACAATGCCGACTTACGTACAAGAGGACTGACACTCTAACTTTCTATGATTTGAACCCCTCCTGTGAGGCCAGTTTTAGTTTCCGATGCTTCACTTTAGGTTTACTGAATCCCTTGGACCTTCTTATTGACGATGAAACACAGAAACTGCATCGGAATTACATTCAAAAGGCACAATGCCGACTTAAGTACAAAACTGACTGACACTCTAACTTTCTATGATTTGAACCTCTCCTGTTCGTCCAGTTTTAGATTCCGATGCTTCACTTCAGGTTTACTGTATCCCTGGGACTTTCTTATTGACGATGAAGCACAGAAATTGCAACGGAATTAAATTCAAGAGGCACAATGCCGACTTAAGTACAAGAGGACTGACACTCTAACTTTCTATGATTTGAACCTCTCCTGTGAGTCCAGTTTTAGCTTCTGATGCTTCACTTCAGGTTTACTGTACCCCTTGGACCTTCTAATTGACGATGGAGCACAGAAATTGCTTGGAATTAAATTCAAAAGACTAAATGCCGACTTAAGTACAAGAGGACTGACACTCTAACTTTCTATGATTTGAACCTCTCCTGGGAGTCCAGTTTCAGATTCCGATGCTTCACCTTAGGTTTACTGTATCCCTTGGACCTTCTCATTGACGATGAAGCACAGAAATTGCATTGGAATTAAATTCAAAAGGCACAATGTTGACTTAAGTACAAGAGGACTGACACTGTAACTTTCAATGATTTGAACCTCTCCTGTGAGGCCAGTTTTAGTTTCCGATGCTTCACTTTAGGTTTACTGAATCCCTTGGACCTTCTTATTGACGATGAAACACAGAAACTGCATCGGAATTAAATTGAAAAGGCACAATGGCGACTTAAGTACAAGAGGACCGACTCTCTAACTTTCTATGATTCGAACCTCTCCTGTGAGTCCAGCTTTAGATTCCGATGCTTCACTTCAGGTTTACTGTATCCCTGGGACTTTCTTATTGACGATGAAGCACAGAAATTGCATCGGATTTAAATTCAAAAGGCACAATGCCGACTTAAGTACCAGAGGACTGACACTCTAAATTTTTACGATTTGAACCTCTCCTGTGAGTCCAGTTTTAGATTCCGATGCTTCACTTCAGGTTTACTGTATCCCTTGGACCTTCTTATTGACGATGAAACACAGAAATTGCATCGGAATTAAATTCTAAAGGCACAATGCCGACTTTAGTACAAGAGGACTGACACTCTAACTTTCTATGATTTGAACCTCTCCTGTGAGTCTAGTTTTAGATTCGGATGCTTCACTTCAGGTTTACTGTACACCTTGGACCGTCGTATTGACGATGAAGCACAGAAATTGCATTGGAATTAAATTCATAAGGCACAATGCCGACTTAAGTACAAGAGGACTGACACTCTAACTTTCAATGATTTGAACCTCTCCCGTGAGGCTAGTTTTAGATTCCAATGCTTCACTTTAGGTTTACTGAATCCCTTGGACCTTCTTATTGACGATGTAACACAGAAACTGCATCCGAATTAAATGCAAAAAGCACAATGCCGACTTAAGTACAAGTGGACTGACACTCTAACTTTCTATGATTTGAACCTCTCCTGTGAGTCCAGTTTTAGATTCCGATGCTTCACTTCAGGTGTACTGTATCCCTTGGACCTTCTTATTGATGATGAAACACAGAAATTGCATCCGAGTTTAATACAGAAGGCACAATACCAGCTTAAGTACAAGAGGACTGACACTCTAAATTTCTATGATTTGAACCTCTCCTTTGAGTCCAGTTTTAGATTAAGATGCTTCACTTCAGGTTTACTGTATCCCTTGGACCTTCTTATTGACGATGAAATGCAGAAATTGCATCCAAATTTAATACAAAAGGCACAATACCGACTTAAGTACAAGAGGACTGACACTCTAACTTTCCTTGATTTGAACCTCTCCTCTGGGTACAGTTTTAGATTCCGATGCTTCACTTGAGGTTTACTGTATCCCTTGAACCTTCTTATTGACGATGACACACAGAAATTGCATCCGAATTAAATACAAAATGCACAATGCCGACCTAAGTACAAGAGGACTGATACTCTAGATTTCTATGATTTGAACCTCTCCCGTGAGTCCAGTTTTAGATTCCGATGCTTCACTTCAGGTTTACTGTGTACCTTGAACCTTCTTATTGGCGATGAAGAACAGAAATTGCATTCGAATTTAATACAAAAGGCACAATGCCGATTTAAGTACAAGGGGATTGACATTCTAACTTTCTATGATGTACACCGCTCCTGTGAGTCCAGTTTTACATTCCGATGCTTCACTTCAGCTTTACTGTATCCCTTGGGCCTTCTTATTCACGATGAAACACAGAAATTGCAACGGAATTAAATTCAAGAGGGCGCAATGCCGACTTAAGTAAAAGAGGACTGACACTCTTAATTTCTATGATTTGAACCTCTCCTGTGAGTCCAGTTTCAGATTCCGATGCTTCACTTTAGATTTACTGTATCCCTTGGACCTTCTTATTGACGATGAAACACAGAAACTGCATCGAAATTACAATCAAAAGGCATAAAGCCGACTTAAGTACAAGAGGACTGACACTCTAACTTTCTATGATTTCAACCTCTCCTGTGAGTCCAGTTTTAGATTCCGAGTCTTCACTTCAGGTTTAATGTTTCTCTTGGACCTTCTTATTGACGCTGAAACACAGAAATCGCATCGGAATTAAATTCTAAAGGCACAATGCCGACTTAAGTACAAGAGGACTGACATTCCAACTTTCTATGATTTGAACCTCTCCTGTGAGTCCAGCTTTAGATTCCGATGCTTCACTTCAGGTTTACTGTATCCCTGGGACCTTCTTATTGACGATGAAGCACAGAAATTGCATCGGAATTACATTCAAAAGGCACAATGCCGACTTAAGTACAAAACTGACTGACACTCTAACTTTCTATGATTTGAACCTCTCCTGTGAGTCCAGTTTTAGATTCTGATGCTTCACTTCAGGTCTACTGTACCCCTTGGACCTTCTTATTGACGATGAAGCACAGACATTGCATTGGAATTAAATGCAAAAAGCACAATGCCGACTTAAGTACAAGTGGACTGACACTCTAACTTTCTATGATTCGAACCTCTCCTGTGAGTCCAGCTTTAGATTCCGATGCTTCACTTCAGGTTTACTGTATCCCTTGGACCTTCTTATTGACGATGAAACACAGAAATTGCATCGGAATTAAATTCTAAAGGCACAATGCCGACTTAAGTACAAGAGGACTGACACTCTAACTTTCTATGATTTGAACCTCTCCTGTGAGTCTAGTTTTAGATTCGGATGCTTCACTTCAGGTTTACTGTACACCTTGGACCGTCGTATTGACGATGAAGCACAGAAATTGCATTGGAATTAAATTCAAAAGGCACAATGCCGACTTAAGTACAAGAGGACTGACACTCTAACTTTCAATGATTTGAACCTCTCCCGTGAGGCTAGTTTTAGATTCCAATGCTTCACTTTAGGTTTACTGAATCCCTTGGACCTTCTTATTGACGATGTAACACAGAAACTGCATCCGAATTAAATGCAAAAAGCACAATGCCGACTTAAGTACAAGTGGACTGACACTCTAACTTTCTATGATTTGAACCTCTCCTGTGAGTCCAGTTTTAGATTCCGATGCTTCACTTCAGGTGTACTGTATCCCTTGGACCTTCGTATTGATGATGAAACACAGAAATTGCATCCGAGTTTAATACAGAAGGCACAATACCAGCTTGAGTACAAGAGGACTGACACTCTAAATTTCTATGATTTGAACCTCTCCTTTGAGTCCAGTTTTAGATTAAGATGCTTCACTTCAGGTTTACTGTATCCCTTGGACCTTCTTATTGACGATGAAATGCAGAAATTGCATCCAAATTTAATACAAAAGGCACAATACCGACTTAAGTACAAGAGGACTGACACTCTAACTTTCCTTGATTTGAACCTCTCCTCTGGGTACAGTTTTAGATTCCGATGCTTCACTTCAGGTTTACTGTATCCCTTGAACCTTCTTATTGACGATGACACACAGAAATTGCATCCGAATTAAATACAAAATGCACAATGCCGACCTAAGTACAAGAGGACTGATACTCTAAATTTCTATGATTTGAACCTCTCCCGTGAGTCCAGTTTTAGATTCCGATGCTTCACTTCAGGTTTACTGTGAACCTTGAACCTTCTTATTGGCGATGAAGAACAGAAATTGCATTCGAATTTAATACAAAAGGCACAATGCCGATTTAAGTACAAGGGGATTGACATTCTAACTTTCTATGATGTACACCGCTCCTGTGAGTCCAGTTTTACATTCCGATGCTTCACTTCAGCTTTACTGTAACCCTTGGGCCTTCTTATTCACGATGAAACACAGAAATTGCAACGGAATTAAATTCAAGAGGGCACAATGCCGACTTAAGTACAAGAGGACTGACACTCTTAATTTCTATGATTTGAACCT
Source organism: Schistocerca americana (assembly GCF_021461395.2). Taxonomy (NCBI): domain Eukaryota; kingdom Metazoa; phylum Arthropoda; class Insecta; order Orthoptera; family Acrididae; genus Schistocerca; species Schistocerca americana. The sequence goes on along the minus strand of NW_025726005.1, from coordinate 902,413 downwards.
CTCCTGTGAGTCCAGTTTCAGATTCCGATGCTTCACTTTAGATTTACTGTATCCCTTGGACCTTCTTATTGACGATGAAACACAGAAACTGCATCGAAATTAAAATCAAAAGGCATAAAGCCGACTTAAGTACAAGAGGACTGACACTCTAACTTTCTATGATTTCAACCTCTCCTGTGAGTCCAGTTTTAGATTCCGAGTCTTCACTTCAGGTTTAATGTTTCTCTTGGACCTTCTTATTGACGCTGAAACACAGAAATCGCATCGGAATTAAATTCTAAAGGCACAATGCCGAGTTAAGTACAAGAGGACTGACATTCCAACTTTCTATGATTTGAACCTCTCCTGTGAGTCCAGCTTTAGATTCCGATGCTTCACTTCAGGTTTACTGTATCCCTGGGACCTTCTTATTGACGATGAAGCACAGAAATTGCATCGGAATTACATTCAAAAGGCACAATGCCGACTTAAGTACAAAACTGACTGACACTCTAACTTTCTATGATTTGAACCTCTCCTGTGAGTCCAGTTTTAGATTCTGATGCTTCACTTCAGGTCTACTGTACCCCTTGGACCTTCTTATTGACGATGAAGCACAGACATTGCATTGGAATTAAATGCAAAAAGCACAATGCCGACTTAAGTACAAGTGGACTGACACTCTAACTTTCTATGATTTGAACCTCTCCTGTGAGTCCAGTTTTAGATTCCGATGCTTCACTTCAGGTGTACTGTATCCCTTGGACCTTCTTATTGATGATGAAACACAGAAATTGCATCCGAGTTTAATACAGAAGGCACAATACCAGCTTAAATACAAGAGGACTGACACTCTAAATTTCTATGATTTGAACCTCTCCTTTGAGTCCAGTTTTAGATTAAGATGCTTCACTTCAGGTTTACTGTATCCGTTGGACCTTCTTATTGACGATGAAATGCAGAAATTGCATCCAAATTTAATACAAAAGGCACAATACCGACTTAAGTACAAGAGGACTGACACTCTAACTTTCCTTGATTTGAACCTCTCCTCTGGGTACAGTTTTAGATTCCGATGCTTCACTTCAGGTTTACTGTATCCCTTGAACCTTCTTATTGACGATGACACACAGAAATTGCATCCGAATTAAATACAAAATGCACAATGCCGACCTAAGTACAAGAGGACTGATACTCTAAATTTCTATGATTTGAACCTCTCCCGTGAGTCCAGTTTTAGATTCCGATGCTTCACTTCAGGTTTACTGTGTACCTTGAACCTTCTTATTGGCGATGAAGAACAGAAATTGCATTCGAATTTAATACAAAAGGCACAATGCCGATTTAAGTACAAGGGGATTGACATTCTAACTTTCTATGATGTACACCGCTCCTGTGAGTCCAGTTTTACATTCCGATGCTTCACTTCAGCTTTACTGTATCCCTTGGGCCTTCTTATTCACGATGAAACACAGAAATTGCAACGGAATTAAATTCAAGAGGGCACAATGCCGACTTAAGTACAAGAGGACTGACACTCTTAATTTCTATGATTTGAACCTCTCCTGTGAGTCCAGTTTCAGATTCCGATGCTTCACTTTAGATTTACTGTATCCCTTGGACCTTCTTATTGACGATGAAACACAGAAACTGCATCGAAATTAAAATCAAAAGGCATAAAGCCGACTTAAGTACAAGAGGACTGACACTCTAACTTTCTATGATTTCAACCTCTCCTGTGAGTCCAGTTTTAGATTCCGAGTCTTCACTTCAGGTTTAATGTTTCTCTTGGACCTTCTTATTGACGCTGAAACACAGAAATCGCATCGGAATTAAATTCTAAAGGCACAATGCCGACTTAAGTACAAGATTACTGACATTCCAACTTTCTATGATTTGAACCTCTCCTGTGAGTCCAGCTTTAGATTCCGATGCTTCACTTCAGGTTTACTGTATCCCTGGGACCTTCTTATTGACGATGAAGCACAGAAATTGCATCGGAATTACATTCAAAAGGCACAATGCCGACTTAAGTACAAAACTGACTAACACTCTAACTTTCTATGATTTGAACCTCTCCTGTGAGTCCAGTTTTAGATTCTGATGCTTCACTTCAGGTCTACTGTACCCCTTGGACCTTCTTATTGACGATGAAGCACAGACATTGCATTGGAATTAAATTCAAAAGGCAAAATGCCGACTTAAGTACCAGGGGACAGACACTCTAACTTTCTACGATTTGAACCTCTCCTGTGAGTCCAGTTTTAGATTCCGATGCTTCACTTCAGGTTTACTGTATCCCTTGGACCTTCTTCTTGACGATGAAACATAGAAACTGCATCGGAATTCCATTCAAAAGGCACAATGCCGACCTAAGTACAAAACTGACTGACACTCTAACTTTCTATGATTTGAACCTCTCCTGTGAGGCCAGTTTTAGATTCCGATGCTTCACTTTAGGTTTACTGAATCCCTTGGACCTTCTCATTGACGATGAAACACAGAAATTGCATCGGAGTTAAATTCAAAAGGCACAATGCCAACTTAAGTACAAGAGGACTGACACTTTTAATATCTATGATTTGAACCTCTCCTGTGAGTCCAGTTTTAGATTCCGACGCTTCACTTCTGTTTTACTGTATACGGTGAACCTTCTTATTGGCGATGAATCACAAAAATTGCATTCGAATTTAATACAAAAGGCACAATGCCGACTTAAGTACAAGAGGACTGACACTCTAACTATCTATGATTTGAACCTCTCCTGTGACTCCAGTTTTAGATTCCGATGCTTCACTTCCGGTTTACTGTATCTCTTGGACCTTCTTATTGATGATGAAACACAGAAATAGCATCTGAATTTAATACAATAGGCACAATACCAGCTTAAGTAAAAGAGGACTGACACTCTAACTTTGTATAATTTGAACCTCTCCTTTGAGTCCAGTTTTAAATTCCGATGTTTCACTTCAGGTTTACTGTATCCCTTGGACCTTCTTATTGACGATGAGACACAGAAATTGCATCCGAATTTAATACAAAAGGCACAATACCGACTTAAGTACAAGAGGACCTACACTCTAACTTTCCTTGATTTGAACCTCTCCTCTGGGTAAAGTTTTAGGTTACGATGCTTCACTTCAGGTTTACTGTATCCCTTGAACCTTCTTATTGACGATGAAACACAGAAATTGCATCCGAATTGAATACAAAAGGCACAATGCCGACCTAAGTACAAGAGGACTGATTCTCTAAATTTCTATGATTTGAACCTCTCCCGTGAGTCCAGTTTTAGATTCCGATGCTTCACTTCCGGTTTACTGTATACCTAGGACCTCCTTATTGGCGATGAAGCACAGAAATTGCATTCGAATTTAACACAAAAGGCTCAATGCCGACTTAAGTAAAAGAGGATTGACACTCTAACTTTCTATGATTGTAACCTCTCCTGTGAGTCCAGTTTTAGATTCCGATGCTTCACTTCAGGTTTACAGTATCCCTTGGACCTTCTTATTCACGATGAAACACAGAAATTGCAACGGAATTAAATTCAAAAGGCACAATGCCGACTTAAGTACAAGAGGACTGACACTCTAACTTTCTATGATTTGAACATCTCCTGTGAGTCCAGTTTTAGATTCCTATGCTTCACTTCACGTTTACTGTATCCCTTGGACTTTCTTATCGACGGTGAAGCACAGATATTGCATTGGAATTAAATTCAAAAGGCACAATGCCGACTTAAGTACAAGAGGACTGACTCTCTAACATTCTATGATTTGAACCTCTCTTGTGAGTCCAGTTTTAGATTCCGATGCTTCACTTTAGGTTTACTGTATCCCTTGGACTTTCTTATTGACGATGAAACACAGAAACTGCATCGAAATTAAACTCAAAAGGCATAATGCCGACTTAAGTACAAGAGGACTGACACTCTAACTTTCTATGATTGTAACCTCTCCTGTGAGTCCAGTTTTAGATTCCGAGAATTCACTTTAGGTTTAATGTTTCCCTTGGACCTTCTTATTGATGATGAAACACAGAAATTGCACCCGAGTTTAATACAAAAGGCACAATACCAGCTTAAGTACAAGAGGACTGCCACTCTAACTTTCTATGGCTTGAACCTCTCCTTTGAGTCCAGTTTTAGATTCCGATGTTTCACTTTAGGTTTACTGTATCCCTTGAACCTTCTTATTCACGATGAAACACAGAAATTGCAACGGAATTAAATTCAAAAGGCACAATGCCGACTTAAGTACAAGAGGACTGACACTCTTACTTTCTATGATTCGAACCTCTCCTGTGAGTCCAGTTTTAGATTCCCACGCTTCACTTCTGGTTTACTGTATACCGCGGACCTTCTTATTGGCGATGAAGCACAAAAATTGCATTCGAATTTAATACAAAAGGCACAATGCCGACTTAAGTACAAGAGGACTGACACTCTAACTTTCTATGATTTGAACCTCTCCTGTGAGTCCAGTTTTAGATTCCGATGCTTCACTTTAGGTTTACTGTATCCCTTGCACCTTCTTATTGGCGATGAAACACAGAAACTGCATCGAAATTAAACTCAAAAGGCATAATGCCGACTTAAGTACAAGAGGACTGACACTCTAACTTTCTATGATTGCAACCTCTTCTGTGAGTCCAGTTTTAGATTCCGATGCTTCACTTCAGGTTTACTGTATCTCTTGGACCTTCTTATTGACGATGAAACACAGAAATTGCATCCGAATTTAATACAAAAGCCACAATACCGACTTAAGTACAAGAGGACTGACACTCTAACTTTCCTTGATTTGAACCTCTCCTCTGGGTACAGTTTTAGATTCCGATGCTTCACTTCAGGGTTACTGTATCCCTTGAACCTTCTTATTGACGATGAAACACAGAAATTGCATCCGAATTAAATTCAAAATGCACAATGCCGACTTAAGTACAAGAGGACTGATACTCTAAATTTCTATGATTTGAACCTCTCCCGTGAGTCCAGTTGTAGATTCCGATGCTTCACTTCAGGTTTACTGTATACCTTGGACCTTCTTATTGGCGATGAAGCACAGAAATTGCATTCGAATTTAATACAAAAGGAACAATGCCGACTTAAGTACAAGAGGATTGACATTCTAACTTTCTATGATGTAAACCGCTCCTGTGAGTCCAGTTTTACATTCCGATGTTTCACTTCAGCTTTACTGTATCCCTTGGACCTTCTTATTCTCGATAAAACACAGAAATTGCAACGGAATTAAATTCAAAAGGCACAATGCCGACTTAAGTACAAGAGGACTGACACTCTTACTTTCTATGATTTGAACCACTCCTGTGAGTCCAGTTTTAGATTCCGACGCTTCACTTCAGGTTTACTGTATACCGTGGACGTTCTTATTGGCGATGAAGCACAAACATTGCATTCGAATTTAATACAAAAGGCACAATGCCGACTTAAGTACAAGAGGACTGACACTCCAACTTTCTATGATTTGAACCTCTCCTGTGAGTCCAGTTTTAGATTCCGATGTTTCACTTTAGGTTTACTGTATCCCTTGGACCTTCTTATTGACGATGAAACACTGAAATTGCTTCGGAATGAAATTAAAAAGGCACAATGCCGACTTAAGTACAAAACGGACTTACACTCTAACTTTCTACGATTTGAACCTCTCCTGTGAGTCCAGTTTTAGATTCCTATGCTTCACTTCACGTTTACTGTATCCATTGGACCTTCTTATTGACGGTGAAGCACAGAAATTGCATTGGAATTAAATTCTTAAGGCACAATGCCGACTTAAGTACAAGAGGACTGACACTCTAACTTTCTATGATTTGAACCTCTCCTGTGAGTCCAGTTTTCGATTCCGATGCTTCACTTTAGGTTTACTGTATCCCTTGGACCTTCTTATTGACGATGAAACACAGAAACTGCATCGAAATTAAATTCAAAAGGCATAATGCCGACTTAAGTACATGAGGACTGACACTCTAACTTTCTATGATTTCAACCTCTCCTGTGAGTCCAGTTTTAGATTCCGAGTCTTCACTTCAGGTTTATTGTTTCCCTTGGACCTTCTTATTGACGATGAAACACAGAAATTGCATTGGAATTAAATTCTAAAGGCACAATGCCGACTTAAATACAAGAGGACTGACATTCCAACTTTTTATGATTTGAACCTCTCCTGTGAGTCCAGCTTTAGATTCCGATGCTTCACATCAGGTTTACTGTATACATTGGCCCTTCTTATTGGCGATGAAGCCCAGAAATTGCATCCGAATTTAATACAAAAGGCACAATGCCGACTTAAGTACAAGACGACTGACACTCTAACTTTCTATGATTTGAACCTCGCCTGTGAGTCCAGCTTTAGATTCAAATGCTTCACTTCAGGTTTACTGTATCCCTGGGACCTTCTTATTGACGATGAAGCACAGAAATTGCATCGGAATTACATTCAAGAGGCACAATGCCGACTTAAGTACAAAACTGACTGACATTCTAACTTTCTATGATTTGAACCTCTCCTGTGAGTCCAGTTTTAGATTCTGATGCTTCACTTCAGGTTTACTGTACCCCTTGGACCTTCTTATTGACGATGAAGCACAGAAATTGCATTGGAATTAAATTCAAAAGTCAAAATGCCGACTTAAGTACCAGAGGACTGACACTCTAACTATCTAAGATTTGAACCTCTCCTGTGAGTCCAGTTTTAGATTCCGATGCTTCACTTCAGGTTTACTGTATCCCTTGGACCTTCATATTGACGATGAAACACAGAAACTGCATCGGAATTCCATTCAAAAGGCACAATGCCGACTTAAGTACAAACCTGACTGACACTCTATCTTTCTATGATTTGAGCCTCTCCTTTGAGTCCAGTTTTAGATTCCGATGCTTCACTTCAGGTTTACTGTATACCTAGGACCTTCTTATTGGCGATGAAGCACAGAAATTGCATTCGAATTTTATACAAAAGGCACAATGCCGACTTAAGTACAAGAGGATTTACCCTCTAAATTTCTATGATGTAAACCGCCTCTGTGAGTCCAGTTTTACATTCCGATGCTTCACTTCAGGTTTACTGTATCCCTTGGACCTTCTTATTCACGATGAAACACGGAAATTGCAACGGAATTAAATTCAAAAGGCACAATGCCGACTTAAGTACAAGAGGACTGACACTCTTACTTTCTACGATTTGAACCTCTCCTGTGAGTCCAGTTTTAGATTCCTATGCTTCACTTCACGTTTACTGTATCCCTTGGACCTTCTTATCGACGGTGAAGCACAGAAATTGCATTGGAATTAAATTCAAAAGGCACAATGCCGACACAAGTACAAGAGGACTGATACTCTACATTTCTATGATTTGAACCTCTCCTGTGAGTCCAGTTTTAGATTCCTATGCATCACTTCACGTTTACTGTATCCCTTGGACCTTCTTATCGACGGTGAAGCACAGAAATTGCATTGGAATTAAATTCAAAAGGCACAATGCCGACTTAAGTACAAGAGGACTGACTCTCTAACTTTCTATGATTTGAACATCTCTTGTGAGTCCAGTTTTAAATTCCGATGCTTCACTTTAGGTTTACTGTATCCCTTGGACCTTCTTATTGACGATGAAACACAGAAACTGCATCGAAATTAAACTCAAAAGGCATAATGCCGACTTAAGTACAAGAGGACTGACACTCTAACTTTCTATGATATGAACCTCTCCTGTGAGTGCAGTTTTAGATTCCGATGCTTCACTTCAGGTTTACTGTAGCCTTGGACATTCTTATAGACGATGAAACACAGAAATTGCATCCGAATTTAATACTAAAGGCACAATGCCGACTGAAGTACAAGAGGACTGACTCTCTAACTTTCTATGATATGAACCTCTCCTGTGAGTGCAGTTTTAGATTCCGATGCTTCACTTCAGGTTTACTGTAGCCTTGGACATTCTCATAGACGATGAAACACAGAAATTGCATCCGAATTTAATACTAAAGGCACAATGCCGACTTAAGTACAAGAGGAATGACGCTCTAACTTTCTATAATTTGTACCTCTCCTGTGAGTCCAGTTTTCGATTCCGATGCTTTACTTCAGGTTTACTGTATACCTTGGACCTCCTTATTGGCGATGAAGCACAGAAATTGCATCCGAATTTAATACAAAAGGCACACAGCCGACTTAAGTAGAAGACGAGTGACACTCTAACTTTCTATGATTTGAACCTCTCCTGTGAGTCCAGTTTTAGATTCCGAAGCTTCACTTCAGGTTTACTGTATCCCTTGGACCTTCTTATTGACGATGAAACACAGAAATTGCATCCGAATTTAATACAAAAGGCACAATACCGGCTTAAGTACGAGAGGACTGACACTCTAACTTTCTATGATTTGAACCTCTCCTGTGAGACCAGTTTTAGATTCCGATGCTTCACTTCAGGTGTACTGTATCCCTTGGACCCTCTTATTGACGGTGAAGCACAGAAATTTAATTGGAATTAAATTCAAAAGGCACAATGCCGACTTAAGTACAAGTGGACTGACACTCTAACTTTGTATGATTTGAACCTCTCCTGTGAGTCCAGCTTTAGATTCCGATGATTCACTTCAGGTTTACTGTATCCCTGGAACCTTCTTATTGACGATGAAGCACAAAACTTGCTTCGGAATTAAATTCAATAGGCACAATGCCGACTTAAGTACCAAAGGACTGACACTCTAACTTTCTACGATTTGAACCCCACCTGTGAGTCCAGTATTAGATTCCGATGCTTCACTTCAGGTTTACTGCCTCCCCTGGACCTTCATATTGACGATGAAACACAGAATTGCATCGGAATTAAATTCAAAAGGCACAATGCCAACTTAAGTACAAAACGGACTGACACTCTAACTTTCTATGATTTGAACCTCTCCTGTGAGTTCAGTTTTAGATTCCGATGCTTTGCTTCAGGTTTACTGTATCCCTTGGACCTTCTTGTTGACGATGAAGCACAGAAATTGCTTTGGAATTAAATTCAAAAGGCACAATGCCGACTTAAGTACATGCGGACTGACACTCTAACTTTCTATGATTTGAACCTTTCCTGTGAGTCCAGTTTTAGATTCCGATGCTTCACCTTAGGTTTACTGTATCCCCTGGACCTAATTATTGACGATGAAACACAGAAATTGCATCGGAATGAAATTCAAAAGGCACAATGCCGACTTAAGTACAAGAGGACTGACACTCAAACTTCCTATGATTTGAACCTCTCCGGTGACTCCTGTTTCAAATTCCGATGCTTCACTTCAGGTTTACTGTATCCCTTGGACCTTCTTGCTGACGATGAAACACAGAAATTGCATCCCAATTTAATACAAAAGGCACAATGCCGACATAAGTACAAGAGGACTGACACTCTAACTTTCTATGATGTGAACCTCTCCTGTGAGTCCAGCTTTAGATTCCGATGCTTTACTTCACGGTTACTGTATACATTGGACCTTCTTATTGGCGATGAAGCACAGAAATTGCATCCAAATTTAATACAAAAGGCACAATGCCGACTTAAGTACAAGAGGACTGACACTCTAACTTTCTACGATTTGAACCTCTCCTGTGAGTCCAGTTTTAGATTCCGATGCTTCACTTCATGTTTAGTATATACCTTAAACTGTCTTTTTGACGATGAAGCACAGAAATTGCATTCGAATTTAATACAAAAGGCACAATGCCGATTGAATAACAAGAGGACTGACAGTCTAACATTCTATGATTTGAACCTCTCCTGTGAGTCCTGTTTTAGATTCCGATGCTTCACTTTATGTTTACTGTATCCCTTGGACCTTCTTATTGAGGATGAAACACAGAAATTCATCCGCATTTAATACAAAAGGCACAATGCCGACTTAAGTACAAGATGACAGACACTCTAACTTTCTATGATTTGATCCTCTCCTGTGAGCCCAGTTATAGATTCCGATGCTTCACTTCAGGTTTACTGTATCCCTTGGACCTTCTTATTGACGATGAAACACGTAAATTGCATCCGAATTTAATTCGAAAGGCACAATGCCGACTTAAGTACAAGAGAACAGACACTCTTACTTTCTATGATTTGAACCTCTCCTGTGAGTCCGGTTTTAGATTCCGATGCTTCACTTCAGTTTTACTGTATCCCTTGGACCTTCTTATTGACAATGAAACACTGAAATTACATCCGAATGTAAGACAAAAGGCACAATGCCGACTTAAGTACAAGAGGACTCACACTCTAACTTTTTATGATTTAAACCTCTCCTGTGAGTTAGGGTTTTAGATTCCGACGCTTCACTTCAGGTTTACTGCATACCTTGGACTTTCTTATTGGCGATGTAGCACAGAAATTGCATCCGAATTTAATACAAAAGGCACAATGCCGACTTAAGTACAAGAGGACTGACACTCTAACTATCTATGATTTGAACCTCTCCTGTGAGTCCAGTTTCAGGTTCCGATGCTTCACTTCAGGTTTACTGTATCCCTTGGACCATCTTATTGACGATGAAACACAGAAATTGCATTCGAATATAATACAAAAGGCACAATGCCGACTAAAGTACAAGAGGACTGACACTCTAACTTTCTATGATTTGAGCCTCACCTGTTAGTCCAGTTTTAGATACCGATGCTTCACTTCAGGTTTACTGTATACATTGGACCGTCTTATTGACGATGAAGCACAGAAATTGCATCCGAATTTAATACAAAAGGCACAATGCCGATTGAAGAACAAGAGGACTGACACTCTAACATCTTATGATTTGAACCTCTCCGGTGAGTCCAGTTTTAGAGTCCGATGCTTCACTTCAGGTTTACTGTATCCCTTGGACCTTCTTATTGACGATGAAACACAAAAATTGCATCCGAATCTAATACAAAAGCCAGAATGATGACTTAAGTACAAGAGGACTGACACTCTATCTTACTACGATTTGACACTCTTCTGTGAGTCCAGTTTTAGATTCTGATGCTTCACTTTAGGTTTACTGTATCCCTTGGACCTTCTTATTGACGATGAAACACAGAAATTGCATCCGAATTTAATACAAAAGGCACAATGCCGACTTAAGTACAAGAGGACTGACACTCTAACTTACTATTACTTGATCCTCTCCTGTGAGTCCAGTTATAGATTCCGATGCTTCACTTCAGGTTTACTGTATCCCTTGGACCTTCTTATTGACGATGAAACACAGAAATTGCATCCGAATGTAATTCGAAAGGCACAATGCCGACTTAAGAACAAGAGGATTTACACTCTAACTTTCTATGATTTGAGCCTCTCCTGTGAGTCCAGTTTTAGATTCCGATGCTTCACTTCAGGTTTACTGTATCCCATGGACCATCTTATTGACGATGAAACACACAGAAATAGCATCCGAATTTAATACAAAAGGCACAATGCCGACTTAAGTACAAGAGGACTGACACTCTAAATTTCTATGATTGCAACCACTCCTGTGAGTCCAGTTTTAGATTCCGAGTATTCACTTTAGGTTTAATGTTTCCCTTGGACCTTCTTATTGACGATGAAACACAGAAATTGCATCGGAATTAAATTCTAAAGGCACAATGCCGACTTAAATACAAGAGGACTGACATTCCAACTTTCTATGATTTGAACCTCTCCTGTGAGTCCTGCTTTAGATTCCGATGCTTCACATCAGGTTTACTGTATACATTGGACCTTCTCATTGACGATGAAGCCCAGAAATTGAATCCGAATTTAATACACAAGGCACAATGCCGACTTAAGTACAAGAGGACTGACTCTCTAACTTTCTATGATATGAACCTCTCCTGTGAGTGCAGTTTTAGATTCCGATGCTTCACTTCAGGTTTACTGTAGCCTTGGACATTCTTATAGACGATGAAACACAGAAATTGCATCCGAATTTAATACTAAAGGCACAATGCCGACTTAAGTACAAGAGGAATGACGCTCTAACTTTCTATAATTTGTACCTCTCCTGTGAGTCCAGTTTTCGATTCCGATGCTTCACTTCAGGTTTACTGTATACCTTGGACCTCCTTATTGGCGATGAAGCACAGAAATTGCATCCGAATTTAATACAAAAGGCACACAGCCGACTTAAGTAGAAGACGAGTGACACTCTAACTTTCTATGATTTGAACCTCTCCTGTGAGTTCAGTTTTAGATTCCGAAGCTTCACTTCAGGTTTACTGTATCCCTTGGACCTTCTTATTGACGATGAAACACAGAAATTGCATCCGAATTTAATACAAAAGGCACAATACCGGCTTAAGTACGAGAGGACTGACACTCTAACTTTCTATGATTTGAACCTCTCCTGTGAGCCCAGTTTTAGATTCCGATGCTTCACTTCAGGTGTACTGTATCCCTTGGACCTTCTAATTGACGGTGAAGCACAGAAATTTAATTGGAATTAAATTCAAAAGGCACAATGCCGACTTAAGTACAAGTGGACTGACACTCTAACTTTGTATGATTTGAACCTCTCCTGTGAGTCCAGCTTTAGATTCCGATGATTCACTTCAGGTTTACTGTATCCCTGGGACCTTCTTATTGACGATGAAGCACAAAACTTGCTTCGGAATTAAATTCAATAGGCACAATGCCGACTTAAGTACCAAAGGACTGACACTCTAACTTTCTACGATTTGAACCCCTCCTGTGAGTCCAGTATTAGTTTCCGATGCTTCACTTCAGGTTTACTGCCTCCCCTGGACCTTCATATTGACGATGAAACACAGAAATTGCATCGGAATTAAATTCAAAAGGCACAATGCCAACTTAAGTACAAAACGGACTGACACTCTAACTTTCTATGATTTGAACCTCTCCTGTGAGTTCAGTTTTAGATTCCGATGCTTTGCTTCAGGTTTACTGTATCCCTTGGACCTTCTTGTTGACGATGAAGCACAGAAATTGCTTTGGAATTAAATTCAAAAGGCACAATGCCGACTTAAGTACATGCGGACTGACACTCTAACTTTCTATGATTTGAACCTTTCCTGTGAGTCCAGTTTTAGATTCCGATGCTTCACCTTAGGTTTACTGTATCCCTTGGACCTAATTATTGACGATGAAACACAGAAATTGCATCGGAATGAAATTCAAAAGGCACAATGCCGACTTAAGTACAAGAGGACTGACACTCTAACTTCCTATGATTTGAACCTCTCCGGTGACTCCTGTTTCAAATTCCGATGCTTCACTTCAGGTTTACTGTATCCCTTGGACCTTCTTGCTGACGATGAAACACAGAAATTGCATCCCAATTTAATACAAAAGGCACAATGCCGACATAAGTACAAGAGGACTGACACTCTAACTTTCTATGATGTGAACCTCTCCTGTGAGTCCAGCTTTAGATTCCGATGCTTTACTTCACGTTTACTGTATACATTGGACCTTCTTATTGGCGATGAAGCACAGAAATTGCATCCAAATTTAATACAAAAGGCACAATGCCGACTTAAGTACAAGAGGACTGACACTCTAACTTTCTATGATTTGAACCTTTCATGTGAGTCCAGTTTTAGTTTCAGATGCTTCACTTCAGGTTTACTGTTTTCCTTGGGCTTTCGTATTGACGATGAAACACAGAAATTGCATCGGAATTAAATTCTAAAGGCACAATGCCGACTTAAGTACAAGAGGACTGACACTCTAACTTTCTATGATTTGTACCTCTCCTGTGACTCCAGTTTTAAATTCCGATGCTTCACTTCAGGTTTACTGTATCCCTTGTATCTTCTTATTTACGATGAAACACAGAATTTGCATCCGAATTTAATACAAAAGGCACAAAGCCGACATAAGTACTAGAAGACTGACACACTAACTTTCTATGATTTGAACCTCTTCTGTGAGTCCAGTTTTAGATTGCGCTGCTTCACTTCAGGTTTACTATATCCCTTGGACCTTCTTATTGATGATGAAAGACAGAAATTGCATCCGATTTTAATACAAAATGCACAATGCCGACTTAAGTTTAAGAGGACTGACACTCTAACTTTCAATGATTTGAACCTCACCTGTGAGTCCAGATTTAGATTCCTATGCTTCACTTGATGTTTACTATAACCCTTTGACCTTCATATTGATGATGAAACACAGAAATTGCATCCGAATGTAATACAAAGGCACAATGCCAACGTAAGTACAAGATCACAGACACTCTAATTTTCTATGATTTTAACCTCTCCTGTGAGTCCAGTTTTAGATTTCCGATGCTTCACTTCAGGTTTACTGTATCCCTTGGACCTTCTTATTGATGATGAAAACACAGAAAATTGCATCCGAATTTAATACAAAAGGCACAATGCCGACTGATGTACATGAGGACTGACACTCTAACTTTCTATGATTTGATCCTCTCCTGTGAGCCCAGTTATAGATTCCGATGCTTCACTTCAGGTTTACTGTATCCCTTGACCTTCTTATTGACGATGAAACACGTAAATTGCATCCGAATTAATTCGAAAGGCACAATGCCGACTTAAGTACAAGAGAACAGACACTCTTACTTTCTATGATTTGAACCTCTCCTGTGAGTCCGGTTTTAGATTCCGATGCTTCACTTCAGTTTTACTGTATCCCTTGGACCTTCTTATTGACAATGAAACAATGAAATTACATCCGAATGTAAGACAAAAGGCACAATGCCGACTTAAGTACAAGAGGACTCACACTCTAACTTTTTATGATTTAAACCTCTCCTGTGAGTTAGGGTTTTAGATTCCGACGCTTCACTTCAGGTTTACTGCATACCTTGGACTTTCTTATTGGCGATGTAGCACAGAAATTGCATCCGAATTTAATACAAAAGGCACAATGCCGACTTAAGTACAAGAGGACTGACACTCTAACTATCTATGATTTGAACCTCTCCTGTGAGTCCAGTTTCAGGTTCCGATGCTTCACTTCAGGTTTACTGTATCCCTTGGACCATCTTATTGACGATGAAACACAGAAATTGCATTCGAATATAATACAAAAGGCACAATGCCGACTAAAGTACAAGAGGACTGACACTCTAACTTTCTATGATTTGAGCCTCACCTGTTAGTCCAGTTTTAGATACCGATGCTTCACTTCAGGTTTACTGTATACATTGGACCGTCTTATTGACGATGAAGCACAGAAATTGCATCCGAATTTAATACAAAAGGCACAATGCCGATTGAAGAACAAGAGGACTGACACTCTAACATCTTATGATTTGAACCTATCCTGTGAGTCCAGTTTTAGATTCCGATGCTTCACTTCAGGTTTACTGTATCCCTTGGACCTTCTTATTGACGATGAAACACAGAAATTGCATCCGAATTTAATTCGAAAGGCACAATGCCGACTTAAGAACAAGAGGATTTACACTCTAACTTTCTATGATTTGATCCTCTCCTGTGAGCCCAGTTATAGATTCCGATGCTTCACTTCAGGTTTACTGTATCCCTTGGACCTTCTTATTGACGATGAAACACCAAAATTGCATCCGAATCTAATACAAAAGCCAGAATGATGACTTAAGTACAAGAGGACTGACACTCTATCTTACTACGATTTGACACTCTTCTGTGAGTCCAGTTTTAGATTCTGATGCTTCACTTTAGGTTTACTGTATCCCTTGGACCTTCTTATTGACGATGAAACACAGAAATTGCATCCGAATTTAATACAAAAGGCACAATGCCGACTTAAGTACAAGAGGACTGACACTCTAACTTTCTATGATTTGAACCTTTCATGTGAGTCCAGTTTTAGTTTCAGATGCTTCACTTCAGGTTTACTGTTTTCCTTGGGCTTTCGTATTGACGATGAAACACAGAAATTGCATCGGAATTAAATTCTAAAGGCACAATGCCGACTTAAGTACAAGAGGACTGACACTCTAACTTTCTATGATTTGTACCTCTCCTGTGACTCCAGTTTTAAATTCCGATGCTTCACTTCAGGTTTACTGTATCCCTTGTATCTTCTTATTTACGATGAAACACAGAATTTGCATCCGAATTTAATACAAAAGGCACAAAGCCGACATAAGTACTAGAAGACTGACACACTAAATTTCTATGATTTGAACCTCTTCTGTGAGTCCAGTTTTAGATTGCGCTGCTTCACTTCAGGTTTACTATATCCCTTGGACCTTCTTATTGATGATGAAAGACAGAAATTGCATCCGATTTTAATACAAAATGCACAATGCCGACTTAAGTTTAAGAGGACTGACACTCTAACTTTCAATGATTTGAACCTCACCTGTGAGTCCAGATTTAGATTCCTATGCTTCACTTCAGGTTTACTATAACCCTTTGACCTTCATATTGATGATGAAACACAGAAATTGCATCCGAATGTAATACAAAGGCACAATGCCAACTTAAGTACAAGATCACAGACACTCTAATTTTCTATGATTTTAACCTCTCCTGTGAGTCCAGTTTTAGATTCCGATGCTTCACTTCAGGTTTACTGTATCCCTTGGACCTTCTTATTGATGATGAAACACAGAAATTGCATCCGAATTTAATACAAAAGGCACAATGCCGACTGAAGTACATGAGGACTGACACTCTAAACTTTCTATGATTTGATCCTCTCCTGTGAGCCCAGTTATAGATTCGATGCTTCACTTCAGGTTTACTGTATCCCTTGGACCTTCTTATTGACGATGAAACACGTAAATTGCATCCGAATTTAATTCGAAAGGCACAATGCCGACTTAAGTACAAGAGAACAGACACTCTTACTTTCTATGATTTGAACCTCTCCTGTGAGTCCGGTTTTAGATTCCGATGCTTCACTTCAGTTTTACTGTATCCCTTGGACCTTCTTATTGACAATGAAAACACTGAAATTACATCCGAATGTAAGACAAAAGGCACAATGCCGACTTAAGTACAAGACGGACTCACACTCTAACTTTTTATGATTTAAACCTCTCCTGTGAGTTAGGGTTTTAGATTCCGACGCTTCACTTCAGGTTTACTGCATACCTTGGACTTTCTTATTGGCGATGTAGCACAGAAATTGCATCCGAATTTAATACAAAAGGCACAATGCCGACTTAAGTACAAGAGGACTGACACTCTAACTATCTATGATTTGAACCTCTCCTGTGAGTCCAGTTTCAGGTTCCGATGCTTCACTTCAGGTTACTGTATCCCTTGGACCATCTTATTGACGATGAAACACAGAAATTGCATTCGAATATAATACAAAAGGCACAATGCCGACTAAAGTACAAGAGGACTGACACTCTAACTTTCTATGATTTGAGCCTCACCTGTTAGTCCAGTTTTAGATACCGATGCTTCACTTCAGGTTTACTGTATACATTGGACCGTCTTATTGACGATGAAGCACAGAAATTGCATCCGAATTTAATACAAAAGGCACAATGCCGATTGAAGAACAAGAGGACTGACACTCTAACATCTTATGATTTGAACCTATCCTGTGAGTCCAGTTTTAGATTCCGATGCTTCACTTCAGTTTACTGTATCCCTTGGACCTTCTTATTGACGATGAAACACAGAAATTGCATCCGAATTTAATTCGAAAGGCACAATGCCGACTTAAGAACAAGAGGATTTACACTCTAACTTTCTATGATTTGATCCTCTCCCTGTGAGCCCAGTTATAGATTCCGATGCTTCACTTCAGGTTTACTGTATCCCTTGGACCTTCTTATTGACGATGAAACACCAAAATTGCATCCGAATCTAATACAAAAGCCAGAATGATGACTTAAGTACAAGAGGACTGACACTCTATCTTACTACGATTTGACACTCTTCTGTGAGTCCAGTTTTAGATTCTGATGCTTCACTTTAGGTTTACTGTATCCCTTGGAACCTTCTTATTGACGATGAAACACAGAAATTGCATCCGAATTTAATACAAAAGGCACAATGCCGACTTAAGTACAAGAGGACTGACACTCTAACTTACTATTACTTGATCCTCTCCTGTGAGTCCAGTTATAGATTCCGATGCTTCACTTCAGGTTTACTGTATCCCTTGGACCTTCTATTGACGATGAAACACAGAAATTGCATCCGAATTTAATTCGAAAGGCACAATGCCGACTTAAGAACAAGAGGATTTACACTCTAACTTTCTATGATTTGAGCCTCTCCTGTGAGTCCAGTTTTAGATTCCGATGCATCACTTCAGGTTTACTGTATCCCTTGGACCATCTTATTGACGATGAAACACACAGAAATTGCATCCGAATTTAATACAAAAGGCACAATGCCGACTTAAGTACAAGAGGACTGACACTCTAGCTATCTATGATTTGAACCTCTCCTGTGAGTCCAGTTTTAGGTTCCGATGCTTCACTTCAGGTTTAATGTATCCCTTGGACCTTCCCATTGACGATGAAACACAGAAATTGCATCGGAATTAAATTCAAAACGCACAATGCCGACTTAAGTTCAAAAGGACTGACACTCTAACTTTCTATGATTTGAACCTCTCCTGTGAGTCAGGGTTTTAGATTCCGACGCTTCACTTCAGGTTTACTGCATACCTTGGACCATCTTATTGGCGATGTAGCACCAGAAATTGCATCCGAATTTAATACAAAAGGCACAATGCCGACTTAAGTACAAGAGGACTGACACTCTAACTTTCTATGATTTGAACCTCTCCTGTGAGTCCAGTTTCAAGATTCCGATGCTTCATTTCAGGTTTACTGTATCCCTTGGACCATCTTATTGACGATGAAACACAGAAATTGCATCCGAATTTAATACAAAAGGCACAATGCCGACTTAAGTACAAGTGGACTGACACTCTAACTTTCTATGATTTGAACCTCACCTGTGAGTCCAGTTTTAGATTCCGATGCTTCACTTCAGGTTTACTGTATCCCTTGGACCTTCTTATTCATGAAGAAACTCAGAAATTGCATCTGAATTTAATACAAAAGGCACAATGCCGACTTAAGTACAAGAGGACTGACACTCCAACTTTCTATGATTTGAACCTCTCCTGTGAGTCCATTGTTAGATTCCGATGCATCACTTCAGGTTTACTGTATCCCTTGGACCTTCTTATTACCGATGATACAAAGAAATTGCATCCGAATTAATTACAAAAAGCACAATGCCGACTTAAGAACAAGAGGATTTACACTCTATCTTTCTATGATTTGAGCCTCTCCTGTGAGTCCAGTTTTAGATTCCGATGCTTCACTTCAGGTTTACTGTATCCCTTGGACCATCTTATTGACGATGAAACACACAGAAATTGCATCCGAATTTAATACAAAAGGCACAATGCCGACTTAAGTACAAGAGGACTGACACTCTAACTTTCTATTATTAGATTCTCTCCTGTGAGTCCAGTTATAGATTCCGATGTTTCACTTCGGGTTTACTGTATCCCCTGGACCTTCTTATTGACGATGAAACACAGAATTTGCATCCGAATTTAATTCGAAAGGCACAATGCCGACTTAAGTACAAGAGAACAGACACACTTACTTCCTATGATTTGAACCTCTCCTGTGAGTCCAGTTTTAGATTCCGATGCTTCACTTCAGTTTTACTGTATCCCTTGGACGTTCTTATTGACAATGAAACACTGAATTTACATCCGAATGTAAGACAAAAGGCACAATGCCGACTTAAGTACAAGAGCACTCACACTCTAACTTTCTATGATTTCAACCTCTCCTGTGAGTCCAGTTTTAGATTCCGATGCTTCGCTTCAGGTTTAATGTATCCCTTGGACCATCTTATTGACGATGAAACACAGAAATTGCATCGGAATTAAATTCAAAACGCACAATGCCGACTTAAGTTCAAAAGGACTGACACTCTAACTTTCTATGATTTGAACCTCTCCTGTGAGTCAGGATTTTAGATTCCGGCGCTTCACTTCAGGTTTACTGCATAACTTGGACTTTCTTATTGGCGTTGTAGCACAGAAATTGCATCCGAATTAAAACAAAAAGCACAATGCCGACTTAATTACAAGAGGACTGACACTCTAACTTTCAATGATTTGAACCTCTACTGTGAGTCCAGTTTTAGATTCCGATGCTTCACTTCAGGTTTACTGTATCCCTTGGACCATCTTATTGACGATGAAACACAGAAATTGCATCCGAAATTAATACAAAAGGCTCAATGCCGACTAAAGTACAAGAGGACTGACACTCTAACTTTCTATGATTTGAGCCTCATTTGTTAGTCCAGTTTCAGATTCCGATTCTTCACTTCAGGTTTACTGTATACATTGGACCGTCTTATTGACGATGAAGCACAGAAATTGCATCCGAAATTAATACAAAAGGCACAATGCCGACTTAAGTACAAGAGGACTGACACTCTATCATTCTATGATTTGAACCTCTGCTGTGACTCCAGTTTTAGATTCCAATGCTTCACTTCAGGTTTACTGTAACCCTTGGACCTTCTTATTGATGATGAAACACAGAAATTGCATCCGAATTTAATACAAAAATCACAATGCCGACTTAAGTACAAGAGGTCTGACACTCTAATTTTCTATGATTTGAACCTCTCCTATGAGTCCAGTTTTAGATTCCGATGCTTCACTTCTGGTTTACTGTATCTCTTGGACCTTCTTATTGATGATGAAACACTGAAATTGCATCCGAATTTAATACAAAAGGCACAATGGCAAAATAAGTACAAGAGGACAGACACTCTAATTTTCTATGATTTGAACCTCTCCTGTGAGTCCAGTTTTAGATTCCGATGCTTCACTTCAGGTTTACTGGATCCCTTGGACATTCTTAATGATAATGAAACACAGAAATTGCATCCTAATTTAATACAAAAGGCACAATGCCGACTTAAGTACAGGAGGACTGACACTCTAAATTTCTATGATTAGAACATCACCTGTGAGTCCAGTTTTAAGTTCCGATGCTTCACTTCAGGTTTACTGTATCCCTTGGACCTTCCCGTTGATGATGAAACACAGAAATTGCATCCGAATTTAATACAAAAGGCACAATACCGGCTTAAGTACAAGAGGACTGATACTTTAATTTTCTATGATTTGAACCTCTCCTTTGAGTCCAGTTTTAGATACCGATGTTTCACTTCAGGTTTACTGTTTCCCTTGGACCTTCTTATTGATGATGAAACACAGAATTTCCATCCGAATTTAATACAAAATGCACAATGCCGACTGAAGTACAAGAGGAATGACACTCTAACTTTCTGTGATTTGAACCTCTCCTGTGAGTACAGTTTTATATACCGATGCTTCACTTCAGGTTTACTGTATCCCTTGGACTTTCTTATTGACGATGAAACATAGATATTGCATCCGAATTTAATACGAAAGTCACAATGCCGTCTTAAGTACAAGAGAAATGACACTCTAACTTTCAATGTTTTGAACCTCTCCATAAGTCCAGTTTTAGATTCCGATGGTTCACTTCAGGTTTACTGTATCCCTTGGACCTTCTTATTGACGATGAAACACAGAAATTGCATCCGAATTTAATACAAAAGGCACAATGCCGTCTTAAGTACAAAAGGACTGACACTCTAACTTTCTATGATTTGAACCACTCCTGTGAGTCCAGTTTTTGATTCCGATGCTTCACTTCAGGTTTACTGTATACCTTGGACCTTCTTATTGGCGATGAAGCACTGAAATTGCATCCGAATTTAATACAAAAGGCACAATGCCGACTTAAGTAATAGAGGACTGACAATCTAACTTTCTATGATTTGAAACTCTCCTATGAGTCCAGTTTTAGATTCCGATGCTTCACTTCTGGTTTACTGTATCCCTTGGACCTTCTTATTGATGATGAAACACAGAAATTGCATCCGAATTTAATACAAAAGGCACAATGCCAAATTAAGTACAATAGGACTGACACTCTAATTTTCTATGATTTGAACCTCTCCCGTGAGTCCAGTTTTAGAGTCCGATGCTTCACTTCAGGTTTACTGGATCCCTTGGACATTCTTAATGATAATGAAACACAGAAATTGCATCCGAACTTAATACAAAAGGCACAATGATGACTTAAATACAAGAAGACGGACACTCTAACTTTCTATGATTTGAACCTCTCCAGTGAGTCCAGTTTTAGATTCCGATGCTTCACTTCAGGTTTACTGTATCCCTAAGACCTTCTTTTTGACGATGAAACACAGAAATTGCATCCGAATTTAATACAAAAGGCACAATGCCGACTTCAGTACAAGAGGACTGACACTCTAATTTTCTATGATTTGAACCTCTCCTGTGAGTCCAGTTTTAGATTCCGATGCTTCCCTTCAGGTTTACTATAACCCTTGGACCTTCTTATTGATGATGAAACACAGAAATTGCATCCGAATTTAATACAAAAGGCACAATGCCGACTTAAGTACAAGAGGACTGACACTCTAAATTTCTATGATTTGAACCTCTCCTATGAGTCCAGTTTTAGATTCCGATGCTTCACTTCCGGTTTACTGTATCCCTTGCACCTTCTTATTGATGATGAAACAGAAATAGCATCCGAATTTAATACAAAAGGCACAATGCCAAATTAAGTACAAGAGGACTGACACTCTAATTTTCTATGATTTGAACCTCTCCCGTGAGTCCAGTTTTAGATTCCGATGCTTCACTTCAGGTTTACTGGATCCCTTGGTCATTCTTAATGGTAATGAAACACAGAAATTGCTTCCGAATTTAATACAAAAGGCACAATGCCGACTTAAATACAAGAAGACGGACACTCTAACTTTCTATGATTTGAACCTCTCCAGTGAGTTCAATTTTAGTTTCCGATGCTTCACTTCAGGTTAACTGTATCCCTTGGACCTTCTTATTGACGAGGAAACACAGAATTTCCATCCGAACTTAATACAAAATGCACAATGCCGGCTTAAGTACAAGAGGACAGACACTCTAAGTTTCTACGATTTCAATTTCTCCTGTGAGTCCAGTTTTAGATTCCGATGCTTCACTTCAGGTTTACTGTATCCCTAAGACCTTCTTTTTGACGATGAAACACAGAAATTGCATCCGAATTTAATACAAAAGGCACAATGCCGACTTAAGTACAAGAGGACTGACACTCTAACTTCCTATGATTTGAACCCCTCCTGTGAGTCCAGTTTTAGATTCCGATGCTTCACTTCAGGTTTAGTGTATACCTTGGACCGTCTTATTGGTGACGAAGCACAGAAATTGCCTCCCCATGTAATACAAAAGGTACAATGCCGACTTAAGTACAAGAGGACTGACACTCTATCATTCTATGATTTGAACCTCTGCTGTGAGTCCAGTTTTAGATTCCAATGCTTCACTTCAGGTTTACTGTATCCCTTGTACATTCTTATTGATGTTGAAACACAGAAATTGCATCCGAATTTAATACAAAGGGCACAATGCCGACTTAAGTACAAGAGGACTGACACTCTAAATATCTATGATTAGAACCTCACCTGTGAGTCCAGTTTTAATTTCCGATGCTTCACTTCAGGTTACTGTACCCCTTGGACCTTCTCATTGATGATGAAACACAGAAATTGCATCCGAATTTAATACAAAAGGCACAATGCCGACTTAAGTAATAGAGGACTGACACTCTAACTTTCTATGATTCGAACCTCTCCTGTGAGTCCCGTTTTAGGTTCGATGCTGCACTTCAGGTTTACTGTATCCCGTGGACCTCTTTATTGACGATGAAACACAGAATTTGCGTCCGAATTTAATACAAAAGGCACAATGCCGACTTAAGTACAATAGGACTGACACTCACACTATCTATGATTTGAACCTCTCCTGTGAGTCCAGTTTTAGATTCCGAAGCTTCACTTCAGGTTTACTGTATCCCTTCGACCTTCTTATTGATGATGAAACACAGAAATTGCATCGGAGTTTAATAGAAAAGGCACAATGCCGACTGAAGTACAAGGGGACTGACACTCTAACTTTCTAGGATTTGAACCTCACCTGTGAGTCCAGTTTTAGATTCCGATGCTTCACTTCAGGTTTACTGTATCCCTTGGACCTTCTTCTTGACGATGAAACACAGAATTTGCATCCGAATTTAATACAAAAGGCACAATGCCGACTTAAGTACAAGGGGACTGACAGTCTAACTTTCTATGATTTGAACCTCTCCTGCGAGTCCAGTTTTTGATTCCGATGCTTCACTTCAGGTTTACTGTATCCCTTGGACCTTCATTTTGACGATGAAACGTAGAAATTGCATCCGAAATTAATACAAAAGGCAAAATGCCGACTTAAGTACAAGAGGACTGACAGTCTAACTTTCTATGATTTCAATTTTCCTGTGAGTCCAGTATCAGATTCCGATGCTTCACTTCTGGTTTACTGTATCCCTTGGAACTTCTTATTGATGATGAAACACAGACATTGCATCCGAATTTAATACAAAAGCATAATGCCAAATTAAGTACAAGAGGACTGACACTCTAATTTTCTATGATTTGAACCTCTCCTGTGAGTCCAGTTTTAGATTCCGATACTTCACTTCAGGTTTACTGTATCGCTTGGACATTCTTAATGAAAATGAAACACAGAAATTGCATCCGAATTTAATACAAAAGGCAGAATGCCGACTTAAATACAAGAGGACTGACACTCTAACTTTCTATGATTTGAACCTCTCCAGTGAGTCCAGTTTTAGATTCCGATGCTTCACTTCAGGGTAACTTTATCCCTTGGACCTTCTTATTGACGATGAAACACAGAATTTGCATCTGTATTTAATACAAAAGGCACAATGCCGTTTTAAGTACAAGAGGACTGACACTCTAACTTTCTTTGATTTGAACCTCTCCTGTGAGTCCAGTTTTAGATTCCGATGCTTCACTTCAGGATAACTGTATCCCTTAGACCTTCTTATTGACGATGAAACACAGAATTTCCATCCGAATTTAATACAAAATGCACAATGCCGACTTAAGTACAAGTGGACTGACACTCTAACTTTCTATGATTTGAACCTCTCCTGTGAGTCCAGTTTTAGATTCCGATGCTTCACTTCAGGTTTACTGTATCCAACGGACCTTCTTTTTGACGATGAAACACAGAAATTGCATCCGAATTTAATACAAAAGGCACAATGCCGACTTAAGTACAAGAGGACTGACACTCTAACTTTCTATGATGTGAACCTCTCCTGTGAGTCCAGTTTTAGATTCCGATGATTCACTTCAGGTTTAATGTATCCCTTGGACCTTCTTATTGATGATGAAACACAGAAATTGCATCGAAATTTAATAGAAAAGGCACAATGCCGACTGAAGTACAAGGGGACTGACACTCTAACTTTCTATGTTTTGAACCTCTGCTGTGAGTCCAGTTTTAGATTCCAATGCTTCACTTCAGGTTTACTGTATCCCTTGTACCTTCTAATTGATGATGAAACTCAAAAATTGCATCCGAATTTAATACAGAAGCCACAATGCAGACTTAAGTACAAGAGGACTGACACTCTAACTTTCTATGATTTGAACCTCTCCTGTGAGTCCAGTTTTAGATTCGATGCTTCACTTCAGGTTTACTGTATCCCTTGGACCTCCTTATTGACGATGAAACACAGAAATTGCATCCGAACGTAATACAACAGGCACAATGCCGACTGAAGTACAAGGGGACTGACACTCTAACTTTCTATGATTTGAACCTCTCCAGTAAGTCCAGTTTTAGATTCCGATGGTTCACTTCAGGTTTACTGTATCCCTTGGTCCTTCTTATTGACGATGAAACACAGAAAATGCATCCGAATTTAATACAAAAGGCACAATGCCGTCTTAAGTACAAAAGGACTGGCACTCTAAATTTCTATGATTTGAACCACTCCTGTGAGTCCAGTTTTAGATTCCAATGCTTCACTTCAGGTTTACTGTATACCTTGGACCCTCTTATTAGCGATGAAGCACTGAAATTGAATCCGAATTTAATACAAAAGGCACAATGCCGACTTAAGTAATAGAGGACTGACACTCTAACTTTCTAAGATTTAAACCCCTCCTGTGAGTCCAGTTTTAGGTTCGATGCTGCACTTCAGGTTTACTGTATCCCGTGGACCTCCTTAATGACGATGAAACACAGAAATTGCAACCGAATTTAATACAAAAGGCACAATGCCGACTTAAGTACAAGAGGACTGACACTCTAACTTTCTATGATTTGAACCTCTCCTGTGAGTCCAGTTTTAGATTCCGATGCTTCACTTCAGGTTTACTGTATCCCTTAGACCTTCTTATTGATGATGAAACACAGATATTGCATCGGAATTTAATAGAAACGGCACAATGCCGACTGAAGTACAAGGGGACTGACGCTCTAACTTTCTATGATTTGAACCTAACCTGTGAGACCAGTTTTAGATTCCGATGCTTCACTTCAGGTTTACTGTATCTCTTGGAACTTCTTATTGTCGATGAAACACAGAATTTGCATCCGAATTTAATACAAAAGGCACAATGCCGACTTAAGTACAAGAGGACTGACAGTCTAACTTTCTATGATTTGAACCTCTCCTGTGAGTCCAGTATCAGATTCCGATGCTTCACTTCTGGTTTACTGTATCCCTTGGACCTTCTTATTGATGATGAAACACAGACATTGCTACCGAATTTAATACAAAAGCATAATGCCAAATTAAGTACAAGAGGACTGACACACTAATTTTCTACGATTTGAACCTCTCCTGTGAGTCCAGTTTTAGATTCCGATACTTCACTTCAGGTTTACTGTATCCCTTGGACATTCTTAATGATAATGAAACACAGAAATTGCATCCGAATTTAATACAAAAGGCACAATGCCGACTTAAATACAAGAGGACTGACACTCTAACTTTCTATGATTTGAACCTCTCCTGTGAGTCCAGTTTTAGATTCCGATGCTTCACTTCAGGTTATCTGTATCCCTTGGACCTTCTTATTGACGATGAAACACAGAATTTGCATCCGTATTTAATACAAAAGGCACAATGCCGACTTAAGTACAAGAGGACTGACAGTCTAACTTTCTATGATTTGAACCTCACCTGTGAGTCCAGTCTTAGATTCCGATGCTTCACTTCTGGTTTACTGTATCCCTTGCACCTTCTTATTGATGATGAAACACAGAAATTGCATCCGAATTTAATACAAAAGGCACAGTGCCAAATTAAGTACAAGAGGACTGACACTCTAATTTTCTATGATTTGAACCTCTCCTGTGAGTCCAGTTTTAGATTCCGATGCTACACTTCAGAATTACTGTATCCCTTGGACATTCTTAATGATAATGAAACACAGAAATTGCATCCGAATTTAATACAAAAGGCACAATGCCGACTTAAATACAAGAGGACTGACACTCTAACTTCCTGTGATATGAACCTCTCCAGTGAGTCCAGTTTTAGATTCCGTTGCTTCACTTCAGGTTAACTGTATCCCTTAGACCTTCTTATTGACGATGAAACACAGAATTTCCATCCGTATTTAATACAAAATGCACAATGCCGACTTAAGTACAAGAGGACTGACACTCTAACTTTCTATGATTTGAACCTCTCCTGTGAGGCCAGGTTAAGATTCCGATGCTTCACTTCAGGTTTACTGTATCCCTTGGACCTTCTTTTTGACGATGAAGCACAGAAATTGCATCCGAATTTAATACAAAAGGCACAATGCTGACGTAAGTACAAGAGGAATGACACTCTAACTTTCTATGATTTGAACCTCTCCTGTGAGTCCAGTTTTAGATTCCGATGCTTCACTTCCGGTTTACTGTATCCCTTGGACCTTCTTATTGATGATGAAACACAGAAATTGCATCGGAATTTAATAGAAAAGCCACAATGCCGACTGAAGTACAAGGGGACTGACACTCTAACTTTCTATGATTTGAACCTCTGCTGTGAGTCCAGTTTTAGATTCTAATGCTTCACTTCAGGTTTACTGTATCCCTTGTACCTTCTTATCGAGGATGAAACACTGAAATTGCATACGAATTTAATACAAAAGGCACAATGCCGACTTAAGTACAAGAGGACTGACACTCTAACTTACTATGATTTGAACCTCTCCTGTGAGTCCAGTTTTAGATTCGATGCTTCACTACAGGTTTACTGTATCCCTTGCACCTCCTTATTGACGATGAAATACAGAAATTGCATCCGAACGTAATACAAAAGGCACAATGCCGGCAGAAGTACAAGGGGACTGACACTCTAACTCTCTAGGATTTGAACCTCACCTGTGTGTCCAGTTTTAGGTTCCGATGCTTCACTTCAGGTTTACTGTATCCCTTGGACCTTCTTATTGACGATGAAACACAGAATTTGCATCCGAATTTAATACAAAAGGCACAATGCCGACTTCAGTACAAGAGGACTGACACTCGAACTTTCTATGATTTGAACCTCTCCTGTGAGTCCAGTTTTAGATTCCGATGCTTCACTTCAGGTTTACTGTATCCCTTCGACCTTCTTATTGATGATGAAACACAGAATTTGCATCCGAATATAATACAAAAGGCCTAATGACGACTTAAGTACAAGTGGACTGACAGTCTAGCTTTCTATGTTTTGAACCTCTCCTGCGAGTCCAGTTTTAGGTTCCGATGCTTCACTTCAGGTTTACTGTATCCCTTGGACCTTCTTTTTGACGATCAAACGTATAAATTGCATCCGAAATTAATACAAAAAGCAAAATGCCGACTTAAGTACAAGAGGACTGACACTCTAACTTTCTATGATTTGAACCTCTCCTGTGAGTCCAGTTTTAGATTCCGATGCTTCACTTCAGGTTCAGTGTATAAATTGGACCGTCTTATTGACGATGAAGCACAAAAATTGCATCCGAATTTCATACAAAAGGCACAATGCCGACTTAAGTACAAGAGGACTGACACTCTATCATTCTATGATTTGAACCTCTGCTGTGAGTCCAGTTTTAGATTCCGATGCTTCACTTCAGGTTTACTGTATCCCTTGGAACTTCTTATTGTCGATGAAACACAGAATTTGCATCCGAATTTAATACAAAAGGCACAATGCCGACATAAGTACAAGAAGACTGACAGTCTAACTTTCTATGACTTGAACCTCTGCTGTGAGTCCAGTTTTAGATTCCAATGCATCACTTCAGGTTTACTGTATCCCTTGTACATTCTTACTGATGTTGAAACACAGAAATTGCATCCGAATTTAATACAAAGGGCACAATGGCGACATAAGTACAAGAGGACTGACACTCTACATTTCTATGATTAGAACCTCACCTGTGAGTTCAGTTTTAAGTTCCGATGCTTCACTTCAGGTTACTCTATCCCTTGGACCTTCTCATTGATGATGAAACACAGAAATTGCATCCGAATTTAATACAAAAGGCACAGTGCCAACTTAAGTAATAGAGGACTGACACTCTAACTTTCTATGATTCGAACCTCTCCTGTGAGTCCAGTTTTAGGTTCGATGCTGCACTTCAGGTTTACTGTATCCCGTGGACCTCTTTATTGACGATGAAACACAGAAATTGCGTCCGAATTTAATACAAAAGGCAGAATGCCGACTTAAGTACAATATGACTGACACTCACACTTTCTATGATTTGAACCTCTCCTGTGAGTCCAGTTTTAGATTCCGAAGCTTCACTTCAGGTTTACTGTATCCCTTCGACCTTCTTATTGATGATGAAACACAGAAATTGCATCGGAATTTAATAGAAAAGACACAATGCCGACTGAAGTACAAGGGGACTGACACTCTAACTTTCTAGGATTTGAACCTCACCTGTGAGTCCAGTTTTAGATTCCGATGCTTCACTTCAGGTTTACTGTATCCCTTGGACCTTCTTATTGACGATGAAACACAGAATTTGCATCCGAATTTAATACAAAAGGCACAATGCCGACTTAAGTACAAGAGGACTGACAGTCTAACTTTCTATGATTAGAACCTCTCCTGCGAGTCCAGTTTTTTAATTCCGATGCTTCACTTCAGGTTTACTGTATCCCTTGGACCTTCTTATTGACGATGAAACACAGAAATTGCATCCGAATTTAATACAAAAGGCACAATGCCGACGTAAGTACAAGAGGAATGACACTCTAACTTTCTATGATTTGAACCTCTCCTGTGAGTCCAGTTTTAGTTTCCGATGCTTCACTTCCGGTTTACTGTATCCCTTGTACCTTCTTATTTATGACGAAACACAGAAATTGCATCGGAATTTAATAGAAAAGGCACAATGCCGACTGAAGTACAAGGGGACTGACACTCTAACTTTCTATGATTTGAACCTCTGCTGTGAGTCCAGTTTTAGATTCTAATGCTTCACTTCAGGTTTACTGTATCCCTTGTACCTTCTTATCGAGGATGAAACACAGAAATTGCATCCGAATTTAATACAAAAGGCACAATGCCGACTTAAGTACAAGAGGACTGACACTCTAACTTTCTATGATTTGAACCTCTCCTGTGAGTCCAGTTTTAGATTCGATGCTTCACTTCAGGTTTACTGTATCCCTTGCACCTCCTTATTGACGATGAAACACAGAAATTGCATCCGAACGTAATACAAAAGGCACAATGCCGGCAGAAGTACAAGGGGACTGACACTCTAACTCTCTAGGATTTGAACCTCACCTGTGAGTCCAGTTTTAGGTTCCGATGCTTCACTTCAGGTTTACTGTATCCCTTGGACCTTCTTATTGACGATGAAACACAGAATTTGCATCCGAATTTAATACAAAAGGCACTATGCCGACTTAAGTACAAGAGGACTGACACTCGAACTTTCTATGATATGAATCTCTCCTGTGAGTCCAGTTTTAGATTCCGATGCTTCACTTCAGGTTTACTGTATCCCTTCGACCTTCTTATTGATGATGAAACACAGAATTTGCATCCGAATATAATACAAAAGGCCTAATGCCGACTTAAGTACAAGTGGACTGACAGTCTAACTTTATGTGTTTTGAACCTCTCCTGCGAGTCCAGTTTTAGGTTCCGATGCTTCACTTCAGGTTTACTGTATCCCTTGGACCTTCTTTTTGACGATCAAACGTAGAAATTGCATCCGAAATTAATACCTAAGGCAAAATGCCGACGTAAGTACAAGAGGAATGACACTCGAACTTTCTATGATATGAATCTCTCCTGTGAGTCCAGTTTTAGATTCCAATGCATCACTTCAGGTTTACTGTATCCCTTGTACATTCTTATTGATGTTGAAACACAGAAATTGCATCCGAATTTAATACAAAGGGCACAATGCCGACATAAGTACAAGAGGACTGACACTCTAAATTTCTATGATTAGAACCTCACCTGTGAGTTCAGTTTTAAGTTCCGATGCTTCACTTCAGGTTACTCTATCCCTTGGACCTTCTCATTGATGATGAAACACAGAAATTGCATCCGAATTTAATACAAAAGGCACAATGCCGACTTAAGTAAAAGAGGACTGACAGTCTAACTTTCTATGATTTCATTTTCTCCTGTGAGTCCAGTATCAGATTCCGATGCTTCACTTCTGGTTTACTGTATCCCTTGGAACTTCTTATTGATGATGAAACACAGACATTGCATCCGAATTTAATACAAAAGCATAATGCCAAATTAAGTACAAGAGGACTGACAGTCTAACTTTCTATGATTTCAATTTCTCCTGTGAGTCCAGTATCAGATTCCGATGCTTCACTTCAGGTTTACTGTATCCCTTGGACCTTCTTATTGACGATGAAACACAGAAATTGCATCCGAATTTAATACAAAAGGCACAATGCCGACGTAAGTACAAGAGGAATGACACTCTAACTTTCTATGATTTGAACCTCTCCTGTGAGTCCAGTTTTAGTTTCCGATGCTTCACTTCCGGTTTACTGTATCCCTTGGACCTTCTTATTGATGATGAAACACAGAAATTGCATCGGAATTTAATAGAAAAGGCACAATGCCGACTGAAGTACAAGGGGACTGACACTCTAACTTTCTATGATTTGAACCTCTGCTGTGAGTCCAGTTTTAGATTCTAATGCTTCACTTCAGGTTTACTGTATCCCTTGTACCTTCTTATCGAGGATGAAACACAGAAATTGCATCCGAATTTAATACAAAAGGCACAATGCCGACTTAAGTACAAGAGGACTGACACTCTAACTTTCTATGATTTGAACCTCTCCTGTGAGTCCAGTTTTAGATTCGATGCTTCACTTCAGGTTTACTGTATCCCTTGCACCTCCTTATTGACGATGAAACACAGAAATTGCATCCGAACGTAATACAAAAGGCACAATGCCGGCAGAAGTACAAGGGGACTGACACTCTAACTCTCTAGGATTTGAACCTCACACGTGAGTCCAGTTTTAGGTTCCGATGCTTCACTTCAGGTTTACTGTATCCCTTGGACCTTCTTATTGACGATGAAACACAGAATTTGCATCCGAATTTAATACAAAAGGCACTATGCCGACTTAAGTACAAGAGGACTGACACTCGAACTTTCTATGATATGAATCTCTCCTGTGAGTCCAGTTTTAGATTCCGATGCTTCACTTCAGGTTTACTGTATCCCTTCGACCTTCTTATTGATGATGAAACACAGAATTTGCATCCGAATATAATACAAAAGGCCTAATGCCGACTTAAGTACAAGTGGACTGACAGTCTAACTTTATGTGTTTTGAACCTCTCCTGCGAGTCCAGTTTTAGGTTCCGATGCTTCACTTCAGGTTTACTGTATCCCTTGGACCTTCTTTTTGACGATCAAACGTAGAAATTGCATCCGAAATTAATACAAAAGGCAAAATGCCGACGTAAGTACAAGAGGAATGACACTCGAACTTTCTATGATATGAATCTCTCCTGTGAGTCCAGTTTTAGATTCCAATGCATCACTTCAGGTTTACTGTATCCCTTGTACATTCTTATTGATGTTGAAACACAGAAATTGCATCCGAATTTAATACAAAGGGCACAATGCCGACATAAGTACAAGAGGACTGACACTCTAAATTTCTATGATTAGAACCTCACCTGTGAGTTCAGTTTTTAGTTCCGATGCTTCACTTCAGGTTACTCTATCCCTTGGACCTTCTCATTGATGATGAAACACAGAAATTGCATCCGAATTTAATACAAAAGGCACAATGCCGACTTAAGTACAAGAGGACTGACAGTCTAACTTTCTATGATTTGAACCTCTCCTGCGAGTCCAGTTTTTGATTCCGATGCTTCACTTCAGGTTTACTGTATCCCTTGGACCTTCATTTTGACGATGAAACGTAGAAATTGCATCCGAAATTAATACAAAAGGCAAAATGCCGACTTAAGTACAAGAGGACTGACACTCTAACTTTCTATGATTTGAACCTCTCTTTTGAGTCCAGTTTTAGATTCCGATGCTTCACTTCATGTTTAGTGTATAAATTGGACCGTCTTATTGACGATGAAGCACAGAAATTGCATCCGAATTTCATACAAAAGGCACAATGCCGACTTAAGTACAAGAGGACTGCCACTCTAACATTCTATGATTTGAACCTCTGCTGTGAGTCCAGTTTTAGATTCCGATGCTTCACTTCAGGTTTACTGTATCCCTTGGAACTTATTATTGTCGATGAAACACAGAATTTGCATCCGAATTTAATACAAAAGGCACAATGCCGACTTAAGTACAAGAGGACTGACAGTCTAACTTTCTATGATTTGAACCTCTCCTGTGAGTCCAGTATCAGATTCCGACGCTTCACTTCTGGTTTACTGTATCCCTTGGACCTTCTTATTGATGATGAAACACAGACATTGCTACCGAATTTAATACAAAAGCATAATGCCAAATTAAGTACAAGAGGACTGACACTCTAATTTTCTATGATTTGAACCTCTCCTGTGAGTCCAGTTTTAGATTCCGATACTTCACTTCAGGTTTACTGTATCCCTTGGACATTCTTAATGATAATGAAACACAGAAATTGCATCCGAATTTAATACAAAAGGCACAATGCCGACTTAAATACAAGAGGACTGACACTCTAACTTTCTATGATTTGAACCTCTCCAGTGAGTCCAGTTTTAGATTCCGATGCTTCACTTCAGGTTTACTGTATCCCTTGGAACTTCTTATTGAAGATGAAACACAGATATTGCATCGGAATTTAATAGAAAAGGCACAATGCCGACTGAAGTACAAGGGGACTGACACTCTAACTTTCTATGATTTGAACCTCACCTGTGAGTCCAGTTTTCGATTCCGATGCTTCACTTCAGGTTTACTGTATCCCTTGGAACTTCTTATTGAAGATGAAACACAGAATTTGCATCCGAATTTAATACAAAAGGCACAATGCCGACTTAAGTTCAAGAGGACTGACAGTCTAACTTTCTATGTTTTGAACCTCTCCTGCGAGTCCAGTTTTAGATTCCGATGCTTCGCTTCAGGTTTACTGTATCCCTTGGACCTTCTTTTTGACGATGTAACGTAGAAATTGCATCCGAAATTAATACAAAAGGCAAAATGCCGACTTAAGTACAAGAGGACTGACACTCTAACTTTCTATGATTTGAACCTCTGTTGTGAGTCCAGTTTTAGATTCCGATACTTCACTTCAGGTTTACTGTATCCCTTGGACATTCTTAATGATAATGAAACACAGAAATTGCATCCGAATTTAATACAAAAGGCACAATGCCGACTTAAACACAAGAGGACTGACACTCTAACTTTCTATGATTTGAACCTCTCCAGTGAGTCCAGTTTTAGATTCCGATGCTTCACTTCTGGTTTACTGTATCCCTTGGAACTTCTTATTGAAGATGAAACACAGAATTTGCATTCGAATTTAATACAAAAGGCACAATGCCGACTTAAGTACAAAGTGACTGACAGTCTAACTTTCTATGTTTTGAACCTCTCCTGCGAGTCCAGTTTTAGATTCCGATGCTTCACTTCAGGTTTACTGTATCCCTTGGACCTTCTTTTTGACGATGTAACGTAGAAATTGCATCCGAAATTGATACAAAAGGCAAAATGCCGACTTAAGAACAAGAGGACTGACACTCTAATTTTCTATGATTTGAACCTCTCCTTTGAGTCCAGTTTTAGATTCCGATGCTTCACTTCAGGTTTAGTGTATAAATTGGACCGTCTTATTGTCGATGAAGCACAGAAATTGCATTCGAATTTCATACAAAAGGCACAATGCCGACTTAAGTACAAGAGGACTGACACTCTATCATTCTATGATTTGAACCTCTGCTGTGAGTCCAGTTTTAGATTCCGATGCTTCACTTCAGGTTTACTGTATCCCTTGGAACTTCTTATTGTCGATGAAACACAGAATTTGCATCCGAATTTAATACAAAAGGCACAATGCCGACTTAAGTACAAGA
The DNA here is from genome assembly GCF_021461395.2 of Schistocerca americana. Classification (NCBI taxonomy): domain Eukaryota; kingdom Metazoa; phylum Arthropoda; class Insecta; order Orthoptera; family Acrididae; genus Schistocerca; species Schistocerca americana. Next base: position 867,052 of record NW_025726005.1, on the reverse strand, counting down.
GGACTGACAGTCTAACTTTCTATGATTTGAACCTCACCTGTGAGTCCAGTATCAGATTCCGATGCTTCACATCTGGTTTACTGTATCCCTTGGACCTTCTTATTGATGATGAAACACAGACATTGCTACCGAATTTAATACAAAAGCATAATGCCAAATTAAGTACAAGAGGACTGACACTCTAATTTTCTAAGATTTGAACCTCTCCTGTGAGTCCAGTTTTAGATTCCGATACTTCACTTCAGGTTTACTGTATCCCTTGGACATTCTTAATGATAATGAAACACAGAAATTGCATCCGAATTTAATACAAAAGGCACAATGCCGACTTAAATACAAGAGGACTGACACTCTAACTTTCTATGATTTGAACCTCTCCAGTGAGTCCAGTTTTAGATTCCGATGCTTCACTTCAGGTTAACTGTATCCCTTGGACCTTCTTATTGACGATGAAACACAGAATTTGCATCCGTATTTAATACAAAAGGCACAATGCCGACTTAAGTACAAGAGGACTGACAGTCTAATTTTCTATGATTTGAACCTCTCCTGTGAGTCCAGTTTTAGATTCCGATGCTTCACTTCTGGTTTACTGTATCCCTTGCACCTTCTTATTGATGATGAAACACAGAAATTGCATAAGAATTTAATACAAAAGGCACAGTGCCAAATTAAGTACAAGAGGACTGACACTCTAATTTTCTATGATTTGAACCTCTCCTGTGAGTCCAGTTTTAGATTCCGATGCTACACTTCAGGTTTACTGTATCCCTTGGACATTCTTAACGATAATGAAACACAGAAATTGCATCCGAATTTAATACAAAAGGCACACTGCCGACTTAAATACAAGAGGACTGACACTCTAACTTCCTATGATATGAACCTCTCCAGTGAGTCCAGTTTTAGATTCCGATGCTTCACTTCAGGTTAACTGTATCCCTTAGACCTTCTTATTGACGATGAAACACAGAATTTCCATCCGAATTTAATACAAAATGCACAATGCCGACTTAAGTACAAGAGGACTGACACTCTAACTTTCTATGATTTGAACCTCTCCTGTGAGTCCAGGTTAAGATTCCGATGCTTCACTTCAGGTTTACTGTATCCCTTGGACCTTCTTTTTGACGATGAAACACAGAAATTGCATCCGAATTTAATACAAAAGGCACAATGCCGACGTAAGTACAAGAGGAATGACACTCTAACTTTCTATGATTTGAACCTCTCCTGTGAGTCCAGTTTTAGATTCCGATGCTTCACTTCAGGTTTACTGTATCCCTTGGACCTTCTTATTGATGATGAAACACAGAAATTGCATCGGAATTTAATAGAAAAGGCACAATGCCGACTGAAGTAGAAGGGGACTGACACTCTAACATTCTATGATTTGAACCTCTGCCGTGAGTCAAGTTTTAGATTATAATGCTTCACTTCAGGTTTACTGTATCCCTTGTACCTTCTTATCGAGGATGAAACACAGAAATTGCATCCGAATTTAACACAAAAGGCACAATGCCGACTTAAGTACAAGAGGACTGACACTCTAACTTTCTATGATTTGAACCTCTCCTGTGAGTCCAGTTTTAGATTCCGATGCTTCACTTCAGGTTTACTGTATCCCTTCGACCTTCTTATTGATGATGAAACACAGAATTTGCATCCGAATATAATACAAAAGGCCTAATGCCGACTTAAGTACAAGTGGACTGACAGTCTAACTTTCTATGTTTGAACCTCTCCTGCGAGTCCAGTTTTAGGTTCCGATGCTTCACTTCATGTTTACTGTATCCCTTGGACTTTCTTTTTGACGATCAAACGTAGAAATTGCATCCGAAATTAATACAAAAGGCAAAATGCCGACTTAAGTACAAGAGGACTGACACTCTAACTTTCTATGATTTGAACCTCTCCTGTGAGTCCAGTTTTAGATTCCGATGCTTCACTTCAGGTTTAGTGTATAAATTGGACCGTCTTATTGACGATGAAGCACAGAAATTGCATCCGAATTTCATGCAAAAGCCACAATGCCGACTTAAGTACAAGAGGAGTGACACACTATCATTCTATGATTTGAACCTCTGCTGTGAGTCCAGTTTTAGATTCCGATGCTTCACTTAAGGTTTACTGTATCCCTTGGAACTTCTTATTGTCGATGAAACACAGAATTTGCATCCGAATTTAATACAAAAGGCACAATGCCGACTTAAGTACAAGAAGACTGACAGTCTAACTTTCTATGATTTGAACCTCTCCTGTGAGTCCAGTATCAGATTCCGATGATTCACTTCTGGTTTACTGTATCCCTTGGACCTTCTTATTGATGATGAAACTCAGACATTGCTACCGAATTTAATACAAAAGCATAATGCCAAATTAAGTACAAGAGGACTGACACTCTAATTTTCTATTATTTGAACCTCTCCCGTGAGTCCAGTTTTAGATTCCGATACTTCACTTCAGGTTTACTGTATCCCTTGGACATTCTTTATGATAATGAAACACAGAAATTGCATCCGAATTTAATACAAAAGGCACAATGCCGACTTAAATACAAGAGGACTGACACTCTAACTTTCTATGATTTGAACCTCTCCAGTGAGTCCAGTTTTAGATTCCGATGCTTCACTTCAGGTTAACTGTATCCCTTGGACCTTCTTATTGACGATGAAACACAGAATTTGCATCCGTATTTAATACAAAAGGCACAATGCCGACTTAAGTACAAGTGGACTGACAGTCTAATTTTCTTTGATTTGAACCTCTCCTGTGAGTCCAGTTTTAGATTCCGATGCTTCACTTCTGGTTTACTGTATCCCTTGGACCTTCTTATTGATGATGAAACAAAGAAATTGCATCGGAATTTAATAGAAAAGGCACAATGCCGACTGAAGTAAAAGGGGACTGACACTCTAACTTTCTATGATTTAAACCTTTGCTGTGAGTCCAGTTTTAGATTCCAATGCTTCACTTCAGGTTTACTGTATCCCTTGTACCTTCTTATCGATGATGAAAAACAGAAATTGCATCCGAATTCAATACAAAAGGCACAATGCCGACTTAAGTACAAGAGGACTGACACTCGAACTTTCTATGATTTGAACCTCTACTGTGAGTCCTGTTTTAGATTCCGATGCTTCACTTCAGGTTTACTGTATCCCTTCGACCTTTTTATTGATGATGAAACACAGAAATTGCATCGGAATTTAATAGAAAAGGCACAATGCCGACTGAAGTACAAGGGGACTGACACTCTAACTTTCTATGATTTGAACCTCACCTGTGAGTCCAGTTTTAGATTCCGATGCTTCACTTCAGGTTTACTGTATCCCTTGGACCTTCTTATAGACGATGAAACACACAATTTGCATCCGAATTTAATACAAAAGGCACAATGCCGACATAAGTACAAGTGGTCTGACAGTCTAACTTTCTGTGTTTTGAACCACTCCTGCGAGTCCAGTTTTAGATTCCGAAGCTTCACTTCAGGTTTACTGTATCCCTTGGACCTTCTTTTTGACGATGTAACGTAGAAATTGCATCCGAAATTAATACAAAAGGCAAAATGCCGACTTAAGTACAAGTGGACTGTCACTCTAACTTTCTATGATTTGAACCTCTCCTGTGAGTCCAGTTTTAGATTCCGATGCTTCACTTCAGGTTTAGTGTGTAAATTGGACCGTCTTATTGACGATGATGCACAGAAATTGCATCCGAATTTCATACAAAAAGCACAATGCCGACTTAAGTACAAGAGGACTGACACTCTATCATTCTATGATTTGAACCTCTGCTGTGAGTCCAGTTTTAGATTCCGATGCTTCACTTCAGGTTTACTGTATCCCTTGGAACTTCTTATTGTCGATGAAACACAGAATTTGCATCCGAATTTAATACAAAAGGCACAATGCCGACTTAAGTACAAGAGGACTGACAGTCTAACTGTCTATGATTTGAACCTCTCCTGTGAGTCCAGTATTAGATTCCGATGCTTCACTTCTGGTTTACTGTATCCCTTGGACCTTCTTATTGATGATGAAACACAGACATTGCTACCGAATTTAATACAAAAGCATAATGCCAAATTAAGTACAAGAGGACTGACACTCTAATTTTCTATGATTTGAACCTCGCCTGTGAGTCCAGTTTTAGATTCCGATACTTCACTTCAGGTTTACTGTATCCCTTGGACCTTCTTATTGATGATGAAACACAGAAATTGCATCGGAATTTAATAGAAAAGGCACAATGCCGACTGAAGTACAAGGGGACTGACACTCTAACTTTCTATGATTTGAACCTCTGCTGTGAGTCCAGTTTTAGATTCTAATGCTTCACTTCAGGTTCACTGTATTCCTTGTACCTTCTTATCGAGGATGAAACACAGAAATTGCATCCGAATTTAATACAAAAGGCACAATGCCGACTTAAGTACAAGAGGACTGACACTCAAACTCTCTATGATTTGAACCTCTGCTGTGAGTCCAGTTTTAGATTCCAATGCTTCACTTCAGGTTTACTGTATCCCTTGCACCTCCTTATTGACGATGAAACACAGAAATTGCATCCGAACGTAATACAAAAGGCACAATGCCAGCAGAAGTACAAGGGGACTGACACTCTAACTCTCTAGGATTTGAACCTCACCTGTGAGTCCAGTTTTAGGTTCCGATGCTTCACCTCAGGTTTACTGTATCCTTGGACCTTCTTATTGACGATGAAACACAGAATTTGCATCCGAATTTAATACAAAAGGCACAATGCCGACTTAAGTACAAGAGGACTGACACTCGAACTCTCTATGATTTGAACCTCTCCTGTGAGTCCAGTTTTAGATTCCGATGCTGCACTTCAGATTTACTGTATCCCTTCGACCTTCTTATTGATGATGAAACACAGAATTTGCATCCGAATATAATACAAAAGGCCTAATGCCGACTTAAGTACAAGTGGACTGACAGTCTAACTTTCTATGTTTTGAACCTCTCCTGCGAGTCCAGTTTTAGGTTCCGATGCTTCACTTCAGGTTTACTGTATCCCTTGGACATTCTTTTTGACGATGAAACGTAGAAATTGCATCCGAAATTAATACAAAAGGCAAAATGCCGACTTAAGTACAAGAGGACTGACACTCTAACTTTCTATGATTTGAACCTCTCCTGTGAGTCCAGTTTTAGATTCCGATGCTTCACTTCAGGTTTAGTGTACAAACTGGACCGTCTTATTGACGATGAAGCACAGAAATTGCATCCGAATTTCATACAAAAGGCACAATGCCGACTTAAGTACAAGAGGACTGACACTCTATCATTCTATGATTTGAACCTCTGCTGTGAGTCCAGTTTTAGATTCCGATGCTTCACTTCAGGTTTACTGTATCCCTTGGAACTTCTTATTGTCGATGAAACACAGAATTTGCATCCGAATTTAATACAAAAGGCACAATGCCGTCTTAAGTACAAGAAGACTGACAGTCTAACTTTCTATGATTTGAACCTCTCCTGTGAGTCCAGTATCTGATTCCGATGCTTCACTTCTGGTTTACTGTATCCCTTGGACCTTCTTATTGATGATGAAACACAGACATTGCTACCGAATTTAATACAAAAGCATAATGCCAAATTAAGTACAAGAGGACTGACACTCTAATTTTCTATTATTTGAACCTCTCCTGTGAGTCCAGTTTTAGATTCCGATACTTCACTTCAGGTTTACTGTATCCCTTGGACATTCTTAATGATAATGAAACACAGAAATTGAATCCGAATTTAATACAAAAGGCACAATGCCGACTTAAATACAAGAGGACTGACACTCTAACTTTCTATGATTTGAACCTCTCCAGTGAGTCCAGTTTTAGATTCCGATGCTTCACTTCAGGTTAACTGTATCCCTTGGACCTTCTTATTGACGATGAAACACAGAATTTGCATCCGTATTTAATACAAAAGGCACAATGCCGACTTAAGTACAAGAGGACTGACAGTCTAATTTTCTATGATTTGAACCTCTTCTGTGAGTCCAGTTTTAGATTCCGATGCTTCACTTCTGGTTTACTGTATCCCTTGGACCTTCTTATTGATGATGAAACACAGAAATTGCATCGGAATTTAAGAGAAAAGGCACAATGCCGACTGAAGTACAAGGGGACTGACACTCTAACTTTCTATGATTTGAACCTCTGCTGTGAGTCCAGTTTTAGATTCCAATGCTTCACTTCAGGTTTACTGAATCCCTTGTACCTTCTTATCGATGATGAAACACAGAAATTGCATCCGAATTTAATACAAAAGGCACAATGCCGACTTAAGTACAAGAGGACTGACACTCTAACTTTCTATGATTTGAACCTCTCCTGAGAGTCCAGTTTTAGATTCGATGTTTCACTTCATGTTTACTGTATCCCTTGGACCTCCTTATTGACGATGAAACACAGAAATTGCATCCGAACGTAATACAAAAGGCACAATGCCGACAGAAGTACAAGGGGACTGACACTCTAACTCTCTAGGATTTGAACCTCACCTGCGAGTCCAGTTTTAGGTTCCGATGCTTCACTTCAGGTTTACTGTATCCCTTGGACCTTCTTATTGACGATGTAACACAGAATTTGCATCCTAATTTAATACAAAAGACACAATGCCGACTTAAGTACAAGAGGACTGACACTCGAACTTTCTATGATTTGAACCTCTACTGTGAGTCCTGTTTTAGATTCCGATGCTTCACTTCAGGTTTACTGTATCCCTTCGACCTTTTTATTGATGATGAAACACAGAAATTGCATCGGAATTTAATAGAAAAGGCACAATGCCGACTGAAGTACAAGGGGACTGACACTCTAACTTTCTATGATTTGAACCTCACCTGTGAGTCCAGTTTTAGATTCCGATGCTTCACTTCAGGTTTACTGTATCCCTTGGACCTTCTTATAGACGATGAAACACACAATTTGCATCCGAATTTAATACAAAAGGCACAATGCCGACATAAGTACAAGTGGTCTGACAGTCTAACTTTCTGTGTTTTGAACCACTCCTGCGAGTCCAGTTTTAGATTCCGAAGCTTCACTTCAGGTTTACTGTATCCCTTGGACCTTCTTTTTGACGATGTAACGTAGAAATTGCATCCGAAATTAATACAAAAGGCAAAATGCCGACTTAAGTACAAGTGGACTGACACTCTAACTTTCTATGATTTGAACCTCTCCTGTGAGTCCAGTTTTAGATTCCTATGCTTCACTTCAGGTTTAGTGTATAAATTGGACCGTCTTATTGACGATGATGCACAGAAATTGCATCCGAATTTCATACAAAAAGCACAATGCCGACTTAAGTACAAGAGGACTGACACTCTATCATTCTATGATTTGAACCTCTGCTGTGAGTCCAGTTTTAGATTCCGATGCTTCACTTCAGGTTTACTGTATCCCTTGGAACTTCTTATTGTCGATGAAACACAGAATTTGCATCCGAATTTAATACAAAAGGCACAATGCCGACTTAAGTACAAGAGGACTGACAGTCTAACTGTCTATGATTTGAACCTCTCCTGTGAGTCCAGTATTAGATTCCGATGCTTCACTTCTGGTTTACTGTATCCCTTGGACCTTCTTATTGATGATGAAACACAGACATTGCTACCGAATTTAATACAAAAGCATAATGCCAAATTAAGTACAAGAGGACTGACACTCTAATTTTCTATGATTTGAACCTCGCCTGTGAGTCCAGTTTTAGATTCCGATACTTCACTTCAGGTTTACTGTATCCCTTGGACCTTCTTATTGATGATGAAACACAGAAATTGCATCGGAATTTAATAGAAAAGGCACAATGCCGACTGAAGTACAAGGGGACTGACACTCTAACTTTCTATGATTTGAACCTCTGCTGTGAGTCCAGTTTTAGATTCTAATGCTTCACTTCAGGTTCACTGTATTCCTTGTACCTTCTTATCGAGGATGAAACACAGAAATTGCATCCGAATTTAATACAAAAGGCACAATGCCGACTTAAGTACAAGAGGACTGACACTCAAACTCTCTATGATTTGAACCTCTGCTGTGAGTCCAGTTTTAGATTCCAATGCTTCACTTCAGGTTTACTGTATCCCTTGCACCTCCTTATTGACGATGAAACACAGAAATTGCATCCGAACGTAATACAAAAGGCACAATGCCAGCAGAAGTACAAGGGGACTGACACTCTAACTCTCTAGGATTTGAACCTCACCTGTGAGTCCAGTTTTAGGTTCCGATGCTTCACCTCAGGTTTACTGTATCCCTTGGACCTTCTTATTGACGATGAAACACAGAATTTGCATCCGAATTTAATACAAAAGGCACAATGCCGACTTAAGTACAAGAGGACTGACACTCGAACTTTCTATGATTTGAACCTCTCCTGTGAGTCCAGTTTTAGATTCCGATGCTGCACTTCAGATTTACTGTATCCCTTCGACCTTCTTATTGATGATGAAACACAGAATTTGCATCCGAATATAATACAAAAGGCCTAATGCCGACTTAAGTACAAGTGGACTGACAGTCTAACTTTCTATGTTTTGAACCTCTCCTGCGAGTCCAGTTTTAGGTTCCGATGCTTCACTTCAGGTTTACTGTATCCCTTGGACCTTCTTTTTGACGATGAAACGTAGAAATTGCATCCGAAATTAATACAAAAGGCAAAATGCCGACTTAAGTACAAGAGGACTGACACTCTAACTTTATATGATTTGAACCTCTCCTGTGAGTCCAGTTTTAGATTCCGATGCTTCACTTCAGGTTTAGTGTACAAACTGGACCGTCTTATTGACGATGAAGCACAGAAATTGCATCCGAATTTCATACAAAAGGCACAATGCCGACTTAAGTACAAGAGGACTGACACTCTATCATTCTATGATTTGAACCTCTGCTGTGAGTCCAGTTTTAGATTCCGATGCTTCACTTCAGGTTTACTGTATCCCTTGGAACTTCTTATTGTCGATGAAACACAGAATTTGCATCCGAATTTAATACAAAAGGCACAATGCCGTCTTAAGTACAAGAAGACTGACAGTCTAACTTTCTATGATTTGAACCTCTCCTGTGAGTCCAGTATCTGATTCCGATGCTTCACTTCTGGTTTACTGTATCCCTTGGACCTTCTTATTGATGATGAAACACAGACATTGCTACCGAATTTAATACAAAAGCATAATGCCAAATTAAGTACTAGAGGACTGACACTCTAATTTTCTATTATTTGAACCTCTCCTGTGAGTCCAGTTTTAGATTCCGATACTTCACTTCAGGTTTACTGTATCCCTTGGACATTCTTAATGATAATGAAACACAGAAATTGAATCCGAATTTAATACAAAAGGCACAATGCCGACTTAAATACAAGAGGACTGACACTCTAACTTTCTATGATTTGAACCTCTCCAGTGAGTCCAGTTTTAGATTCCGATGCTTCACTTCAGGTTAACTGTATCCCTTGGACCTTCTTATTGACGATGAAACACAGAATTTGCATCCGTATTTAATACAAAAGGCACAATGCCGACTTAAGTACAAAAGGACTGACAGTCTAATTTTCTGTGATTTGAACCTCTTCTGTGAGTCCAGTTTTAGATTCCGATGCTTCACTTCTGGTTTACTGTATCCCTTGGACCTTCTTATTGATGATGAAACACAGAAATTGCATCGGAATTTAAGAGAAAAGGCACAATGCCGACTGAAGTACAAGGGGACTGACACTCTAACTTTCTATGATTTGAACCTCTGCTGTGAGTCCAGTTTTAGATTCCAATGCTTCACTTCAGGTTTACTGAATCCCTTGTACCTTCTTATCGATGATGAAACACAGAAATTGCATCCGAATTTAATACAAAAGGCACAATGCCGACTTAAGTACAAGAGGACTGACACTCTAACTTTCTATGATTTGAACCTCTCCTGAGAGTCCAGTTTTAGATTCGATGTTTCACTTCATGTTTACTGTATCCCTTGGACCTCCTTATTGACGATGAAACACAGAAATTGCATCCGAACGTAATACAAAAGGCACAATGCCGACAGAAGTACAAGGGGACTGACACTCTAACTCTCTAGGATTTGAACCTCACCTGTGAGTCCAGTTTTAGGTTCCGATGTTTCACTTCATGTTTACTGTATCCCTTGGACCTCCTTATTGACGATGAAACACAGAAATTGCATCCGAACGTAATACAAAAGGCACAATGCCGACAGAAGTACCAGGGGACTGACACTCTAACTTTCTATGATTTGAACCTCACCTGTGAATCCAGTTTTAGATTCCGATGTTTCACTTCAGGTTTACTGTATCCCTTGGACCTTATTATTGACGATGAAACACACAATTTGCATCCGAATTTAATACAAAAGGCACAATGCCGGCATAAGCACAAGTGGACTGACAGTCTAACTTTCTGTGTTTTGAACCACTCCTGCGAGTCCAGTTTTAGATTCCGATGCTTCACTTCAGGTTTACTGTATCCCTTGGACCTTCTTTTTGACGATGAAACGTAGAAATTGCACCCGAAATTAATACAAAAGGCAAAATGCCGACTTAAAAACAAGAGGACTGACACTCTAACTTTCTATGATTTGAACCTCTCCAGTGAGTCCAGTTTTAGATTCCGATGCTTCACTTCAGGTTAACTGTATCCCTTGGACCTTCTTATTGACGATGAAACACAGAATTTGCATCCGTATTTAATACAAAAGGCACAATGCCGACTTAAGTACAAGAAGACTGACAGTCTAATTTTCTATGATTTGAACCTCTCCTGTTAGTCCAGTTTTAGATTCCGATGCTTCACTTCTGGTTTACTGTATCCCTTGCACCTTCTTATTGATGATGAAACACAGAAATTGCATCCGAATTTAATACAAAAGGCACAATGCCAAATTAAGTACAAGAGGACTGACACTCTAATTTACTATGATTTGAACCTCTCCTGTGAGTCCAGTTTTAGATTCCGATGCTACACTTCACGTTTACTGTATCCCTTGGACATTCTTAATGATAATGAAACAAAGAAATTGCATCCGAATTTAATACAATAGGCACAATGCCGACTTAAATACAAGAGGACTGACACTTTAACTTCCTATGATATGAACCTCTCCAGTGAGTCCAGTTTTAGATTCCGATGCTTCACTTCAGGTTAACTGTATCCCTTAGACCTTCTTATTGACGATGAAACACAGAATTTCCATCCGAATTTAAAACAAATTGCACAATGCCGACTTAAGTACAAGAGGACTGACACTCTAACTTTCTATGATTTGAACCTCTCCAGTGAGTCCAGTTTTAGATTCCGATGCTTCACTTCAGGTTAACTGTATCCCTTGGACCTTCTTATTGACGATGAAACACAGAATTTGCATCCGTATTTAATACAAAAGGCACAATGCCGACTTAAGTACAAGTGGACTGACAGTCTAATTTTCTTTGATTTGAACCTCTCCTGTGAGTCCAGTTTCAGATTCCGATGCTTCACTTCTGGTTTACTGTATCCCTTGGACCTTCTTATTGATGATGAAACAAAGAAATTGCATCGGAATTTAATAGAAAAGGCACAATGCCGACTGAAGTAAAAGGGGACTGACACTCTAACTTTCTATGATTTAAACCTCTGCTGTGAGTCCAGTTTTAGATTCCAATGCTTCACTTCAGGTTTACTGTATCCCTTGTACCTTCTTATCGATGATGAAAAACAGAAATTGCATCCGAATTCAATACAAAAGGCACAATGCCGACTTAAGTACAAGAGGACTGACACTCTAACTTTCTATGATTTGAACCTCTCCTGAGAGTCCAGTTTTAGATTCGATGTTTCACTTCATGTTTACTGTATCCCTTGGACCTCCTTATTGACGATGAAACACAGAAATTGCATCCGAACGTAATACAAAAGGCACAATGCCGACAGAAGTACAAGGGGACTGACACTCTAACTCTCTAGGATTTGAACCTCACCTGCGAGTCCAGTTTTAGGTTCCGATGCTTCACTTCAGGTTTACTGTATAACTTGGACCTTCTTATTGACGATGTAACACAGAATTTGCATCCTAATTTAATACAAAAGACACAATGCCGACTTAAGTACAAGAGGACTGACACTCGAACTTTCTATGATTTGAACCTCTCCTGTGAGTCCTGTTTTAGATTCCGATGCTTCACTTCAGGTTTACTGTATCCCTTCGACCTTTTTATTGATGATGAAACACAGAAATTGCATCGGAATTTAATAGAAAAGGCACAATGCCGACTGAAGTACAAGGGGACTGACACTCTAACTTTCTATGATTTGAACCTCACCTGTGAGTCCAGTTTTAGATTCCGATGCTTCACTTCAGGTTTACTGTATCCCTTGGACCTTCTTATAGACGATGAAACACACAATTTGCATCCGAATTTAATACAAAAGGCACAATGCCGACATAAGTACAAGTGGTCTGACAGTCTAACTTTCTGTGTTTTGAACCACTCCTGCGAGTCCAGTTTTAGATTCCGAAGCTTCACTTCAGGTTTACTGTATCCCTTGGACCTTCTTTTTGACGATGTAACGTAGAAATTGCATCCGAAATTAATACAAAAGGCAAAATGCCGACTTAAGTACAAGAGGACTGACACTCTAACTTTCTATGATTTGAACCTCTCCTGTGAGTCCAGTTTTAGATTCCGATGCTTCACTTCAGGTTTAGTGTATAAATTGGACCGTCTTATTGTCGATGATGCACAGAAATTGCATCCGAATTTCATACAAAAAGCACAATGCCGACTTAAGTACAAGAGGACTGACACTCTATCATTCTATGATTTGAACCTCTGCTGTGAGTCCAGTTTTAGATTCCGATGCTTCACTTCAGGTTTACTGTATCCCTTGGAACTTCTTATTGTCGATGAAACACAGAATTTGCATCCGAATTTAATACAAAAGGCACAATGCCGACTTAAGTACAAGAGGACTGACAGTCTAACTTTCTATGATTTGAACCTCTCCTGTGAGTCCAGTATTAGATTCCGATGCTTCACTTCTGGTTTACTGTATCCCTTGGACCTTCTTATTGATGATGAAACACAGACATTGCTACCGAATTTAATACAAAAGCATAATGCCAAATTAAGTACAAGAGGACTGACACTCTAATTTTCTATGATTTGAACCTCGCCTGTGAGTCCAGTTTATGATTCCGATACTTCACTTCAGGTTTACTGTATCCCTTGGACCTTCTTATTGATGATGAAACACAGAAATTGCATCGGAATTTAATAGAAAAGGCACAATGCCGACTGAAGTACAAGGGGACTGACACTCTAACTTTCTATGATTTGAACCTCTGCTGTGAGTCCAGTTTTAGATTCTAATGCTTCACTTCAGGTTCACTGTATCCCTTGTACCTTCTTATCGAGGATGAAACACAGAAATTGCATCCGAATTTAATACAAAAGGCACAATGCCGACTTAAGTACAAGAGGACAGACACTCAAACTCTCTATGATTTGAACCTCTGCTGTGAGTCCAGTTTTAGATTCCAATGCTTCACTTCAGGTTTACTGTATCCCTTGCACCTCCTTATTGACGATGAAACACAGAAATTGCATCCGAACGTAATACAAAAGGCACAATGCCAGCAGAAGTACAAGGGGACTGACACTCTAACTTTCTATGATTTGAACCTCTCCTGTGAGTCCAGTGTTAGATTCCGATGCTTCACTTCTGGTTTACTGTATCCCTTGGACCTTCTTATTGATGAAGAAACACAGAAATTGCATCCGAATTTAATACAAAAGGCACAATGGCAAATTAAGTACAAGAGGACTGACACTCTAATTTTCTATGATTTGGACCTCTCCTGTGAGTCCAGTTTTAGATTCCGATGCTTCACTTCAGGTTTACTGTATCCCTTGGACCTTCTTTTTGACGATGAAACACAGAAATTGCATCCGAATTTAATACAAAAGGCACAATGCCGACTTAAGTACAAGAGGACTGACACTCTAACTTTCTATGATTTGAACCTCTCCTGTGAGTCCAGTTTTAGATCCGATGCTTCACATCAGGTTTAGTGTATACCTTTTACCGTCTTATTCACGATGAAGCACAGAAATTGCATCCGAATTTAATACAAAAGGCACAATGCCAACTTAAGTACAAGAAGACTGACATTCTATCATTCTATGACTTGAACCTCTGCTGTGTGTCCAGTTTTAGATTCCAATGCTTCACTTCAGGTTTACTGTATCCCTTGTCCCTTCTTATTGATGATGAAACACAGAAATTGCATCCGAATTTAATACAAAAGGCTCAATGCCGACTTAAGTACAAGAGGACTGACACTCTAACTTTCTATGATTTGAACCTCTCCTGTGAGTCCAGTTTTAGATCCGATGCTTCACATCAGGTTTAGTGTATACCTTTTACCGTCTTATTCACGATGAAGCACAGAAATTGCATCCGAATTTAATACAAAAGGCACAATGCCGACTTAAGTACAAGTGGACTGACAGTCTAATTTTCTTTGATTTGAACCTCTCCTGTGAGTCCAGTTTTAGATTCCGATGCTTCACTTCTGGTTTACTGTATCCCTTGGACCTTCTTATTGATGATGAAACAAAGAAATTGCATCGGAATTTAATAGAAAAGGCACAATGCCGACTGAAGTAAAAGGGGACTGACACTCTAACTTTCTATGATTTAAACCTCTGCTGTGAGTCCAGTTTTAGATTCCAATGCTTCACTTCAGGTTTACTGTATCCCTTGTACCTTCTTATCGATGATGAAAAACAGAAATTGCATCCGAATTCAATGCAAAAGGCACAATGCCGACAGAAGTACAAGGGGACTGACACTCTAACTCTCTAGGATTTGAACCTCACCTGCGAGTCCAGTTTTAGGTTCCGATGCTTCACTTCAGGTTTACTGTATCCCTTGGACCTTCTTATTGACGATGTAACACAGAATTTGCATCCTAATTTAATACAAAAGACACAATGCCGACTTAAGTACAAGAGGACTGACACTCGAACTTTCTATGATTTGAACCTCTCCTGTGAGTCCTGTTTTAGATTCCGATGCTTCACTTCAGGTTTACTGTATCCCTTCGACCTTTTTATTGATGATGAAACACAGAAATTGCATCGGAATTTAATTGAAAAGGCACAATGCCGACTGAAGTACAAGGGGACTGACACTCTAACTTTCTATGATTTGAACCTCACCTGTGAGTCCAGTTTTAGATTCCGATGCTTCACTTCAGGTTTACTGTATCCCTTGGACCTTCTTATAGACGATGAAACACACAATTTGCATCCGAATTTAATACAAAAGGCACAATGCCGACATAAGTACAAGTGGTCTGACAGTCTAACTTTCTGTGTTTTGAACCACTCCTGCGAGTCCAGTTTTAGATTCCGAAGCTTCACTTCAGGTTTACTGTATCCCTTGGACCTTCCTATTGTCGATGTAACGTAGAAATTGCATCCGAAATTAATACAAAAGGCACAATGCCGACTTAAGTACAAGAGGACTGACACTCTAACTTTCTATGATTTGAACCTCTCCTGTGAGTCCGGTATTAGATTCCGATGCTTCACTTCTGGTTTACTGTATCCCTTGGACCTTCTTATTGATGATGAAACACAGACATTGCTACCGAATTTAATACAAAAGCATAATGAAAAATTAAGTACAAGAGGACTGACACTCTAATTTTCTATGATTTGAACCTCGCCTGTGAGTCCAGTTTTGGATTCCGATACTTCACTTCAGGTTTACTGTATCCCTTGGACCTTCTTATTGATGATGAAACACAGAAATTGCATCGGAATTTAATAGAAAAGGCACAATGCCGACTGAAGTACAAGGGGACTGACACTCTAACTTTCTATGATTTGATCCTCTGCTGTGAGTCCAGTTTTAGATTCTAATGCTTCACTTCAGGTTCACTGTATCCCTTGGAACTTCTTATTGTCGATGAAACACAGAATTTGCATCCGAATTTAATACAAAAGGCACAATGCCGACTTAAGTACAAGAGGACTGACAGTCTAACTTTCTATGATTTGAACCTCTCCTGTGAGTCCAGTATTAGATTCCGATGCTTCACTTCTGGTTTACTGTATCCCTTGGACCTTCTTATTGATGATGAAACACAGACATTGCTACCGAATTTAATACAAAAGCATAATGCCAAATTAAGTACAAGAGGACTGACACTCTAATTTTCTATGATTTGAACCTCGCCTGTGAGTCCAGTTTTAGATTCCGATACTTCACTTCAGGTTTACTGTATCCCTTGGACCTTCTTATTGATGATGAAACACAGAAATTGCATCGGAATTTAATAGAAAAGGCACAATGCCGACTGAAGTACAAGGGGACTGACACTCTAACTTTCTATGATTTGAACCTCTGCTGTGAGTCCAGTTTTAGATTCTAATGCTTCACTTCAGGTTCACTGTATCCCTTGTACCTTCTTATCGAGGATGAAACACAGAAATTGCATCCGAATTTAATACAAAAGGCACAATGCCGACTTAAGTACAAGAGGACTGACACTCAAACTCTCTATGATTTGAACCTCTGCTGTGAGTCCAGTTTTAGATTCCAATGTTTCACTTCAGGTTTACTGTATCCCTTGCACCTCCTTATTGACGATGAAACACAGAAATTGCATCCGAACGTAATACAAAAGGCACAATGCCAGCAGAAGTACAAGGGGACTGACACTCTAACTCTCTAGGATTTGAACCTCACCTGTGAGTCCAGTTTTAGGTTCCGATGCTTCACTTCAGGTTTACTGTATCCCTTGGACCTTCTTATTGACGATGAAACACAGAATTTGCATCCGAATTTAATACAAAAGGCACAATGCCGACTTAAGTACAAGAGGACTGACACTCTAACTTTCTATGATTTGAACCTCTCCTGTGAGTCCAGTTTTAGATTCCGATGCTTCACTTCAGGTTTAGTGTACAAACTGGACCGTCTTATTGACGATGAAGCACAGAAATTGCATCCGAATTTCATACAAAAGGCACAATGCCGACTTAAGTACAAGAGGACTGACACTCTATCATTCTATGATTTGAACCTCTGCTGTGAGTCCAGTTTTAGATTCCGATGCTTCACTTCAGGTTTACTGTATCCCTTGGAACCTCTTATTGTCGATGAAACACAGAATTTGCATCCGAATTTAATACAAAAGGCACAATGCCGTCTTAAGTACAAGAAGACTGACAGTCTAACTTTCTATGATTTGAACCTCTCCTGTGAGTCCAGTATCTGATTCCGATGCTTCACTTCTGGTTTACTGTATCCCTTGGACCTTCTTATTGATCATGAAACACAGACATTGCTACCGAATTTAATACAAAAGCATAATGCCAAATTAAGTACAAGAGGACTGACACTCTAATTTTCTATTATTTGAACCTCTCCTGTGAGTCCAGTTTTAGATTCCGATACTTCACTTCAGGTTTACTGTATCCCTTGGACATTCTTAATGATAATGAAACACAGAAATTGAATCCGAATTTAATACAAAAGGCACAATGCCGACTTAAATACAAGAGGACTGACACTCTAACTTTCTATGATTTGAACCTCTCCAGTGAGTCCAGTTTTAGATTCCGATGCTTCACTTCAGGTTAACTGTATCCCTTGGACCTTCTTATTGACGATGAAACACAGAATTTGCATCCGTATTTAATACAAAAGGCACAATGCCGACTTAAGTACAAGAGGACTGACAGTCTAATTTTCTATGATTTGAACCTCTTCTGTGAGTCCAGTTTTAGATTCCGATGCTTCACTTCTGGTTTACTGTATCCCTTGGACCTTCTTATTGATGATGAAACACAGAAATTGCATCGGAATTTAAGAGAAAAGGCACAATGCCGACTGAAGTACAAGGGGACTGACACTCTAACTTTCTATGATTTGAACCTCTGCTGTGAGTCCAGTTTTAGATTCCAATGCTTCACTTCAGGTTTACTGAATCCCTTGTACCTTCTTATCGATGATGAAACACAGAAATTGCATCCGAATTTAATACAAAAGGCACAATGCCGACTTAAGTACAAGAGGACTGACACTCTAACTTTCTATGATTTGAACCTCTCCTGAGAGTCCAGTTTTAGATTCGATGTTTCACTTCATGTTTACTGTATCCCTTGGACCTCCTTATTGACGATGAAACACAGAAATTGCATCCGAACGTAATACAAAAGGCACAATGCCGACAGAAGTACAAGGGGACTGACACTCTAACTCTCTAGGATTTGAACCTCACCTGTGAGTCCAGTTTTAGGTTCCGATGTTTCACTTCATGTTTACTGTATCCCTTGGACCTCCTTATTGACGATGAAACACAGAAATTGCATCCGAACGTAATACAAAAGGCACAATGCCGACAGAAGTACCAGGGGACCGACACTCTAACTTTCTATGATTTGAACCTCACCTGTGAATCCAGTTTTAGATTCCGATGTTTCACTTCAGGTTTACTGTATCCCTTGGACTTATTATTGACGATGAAACACACAATTTGCATCCGAATTTAATACAAAAGGCACAATGCCAGCATAAGCACAAGTGGACTGACAGTCTAACTTTCTGTGTTTTGAACCACTCCTGCGAGTCCAGTTTTAGATTCCGATGCTTCACTTCAGGTTTACTGTATCCCTTGGACCTTCTTTTTGACGATGAAACGTAGAAATTGCACCCGAAATTAATACAAAAGGCAAAATGCCGACTTAAAAACAAGAGGACTGACACTCTAACTTTCTATGATTTGAACCTCTCCAGTGAGTCCAGTTTTAGATTCCGATGCTTCACTTCAGGTTAACTGTATCCCTTGGACCTTCTTATTGACGATGAAACACAGAATTTGCATCCGTATTTAATACAAAAGGCACAATGCCGACTTAAGTACAAGAAGACTGACAGTCTAATTTTCTATGATTTGAACCTCTCCTGTTAGTCCAGTTTTAGATTCCGATGCTTCACTTCTGGTTTACTGTATCCCTTGCACCTTCTTATTGATGATGAAACACAGAAATTGCATCCGAATTTAATACAAAAGGCACAATGCCAAATTAAGTACAAGAGGACTGACACTCTAATTTTCTATGATTTGAACCTCTCCTGTGAGTCCAGTTTTAGATTCCGATGCTACACTTCACGTTTACTGTATCCCTTGGACATTCTTAATGATAATGAAACAAAGAAATTGCATCCGAATTTAATACAAAAGGCACAATGCCGACTTAAATACAAGAGGACTGACACTTTAACTTCCTATGATATGAACCTCTCCAGTGAGTCCAGTTTTAGATTCCGATGCTTCACTTCAGGTTAACTGTATCCCTTAGACCTTCATATTGACGATGAAACACAGAATTTCCATCCGAATTTAAAACAAATTGCACAATGCCGACTTAAGTACAAGAGGACTGACACTCTAACTTTCTATGATTTGAACCTCTCCTGTGAGTCCAGTTTTAGATTCCGATGCTTCACTTCAGGTTTACTGTATCCCTTGGACCTTCTTTTTGACGATGAAACACAGATATTGCATCCGAACCTAATACAAAAGGCACAATGCCGGCAGAAGTACAAGGGGACTGACACTCTAACTTTCTAGGATTTGAACCTCACCTGTGAGTCCAGTTTTAGGTTCCGATGCTTCACTTCAGGTTTACGGTATCCCATGGACCTTCTTATTGACGATGAGACACAGAATTTGCATCCCAATTTAATACAAAAGGCACAATGCCGACTTAAGTACAAGAGTACTGACAGTCTAACATTCTATGATTTGAACCTCTCCTGTGAGTCCAGTTTTAGATTCCGATGCTTCACTTCTGGTTTACTGTATCCCTTCGACCTTCTTATTGATGATGAAACACAGACATTGCATCCGAATTTAATACAAAAGCATAAAGCCAAATTAAGTACAAGAGGACTGACACTCTAAATTTCTATGATTTGAACCTCTCCTGTGAGTTTAGTTTTAGATTCCGATGTTTCACTTCAAGTTTACTGTATCCTTGGACATTCTTAACGATAATGAAACACAGAAATTGCATCCGAATTTAATACAAAAGGCACAATGCCGACTTAAATACAAGAGGACTGACACTCTAACTTCCTATGATTAGAACCTCTCCAGTGAGTCCACTTTTAGATTCCGATGCTTCACTTCAGGTTAACTGTATCCCTTGGACCTTCTTATTGACGATGGAACACAGAATTTCCATTCGAATTTAATACAAAATGCACAATGCTGACTTAAGTACAAGAGGACTGACACTCTAACATTCTATGATTTGAACCTCTCCTGAGAGTCCAGTTTTAGATTCCGATGCTTCACTTCAGGTTTACTGTATCCCTTGGACCTTCTTTTTGACGATGAAACACAGAAATTGCATCCGAATTTAATACAAAAGGCACAATGCCGACTTAAGTACAAGAGGACTGACACTCTAACTTTCTATGATTTGAACCTCTCCTGTGAGTCCAGTTTTAGATCCGATGCTTCACATCAGGTTTAGTGTATACCTTTTACCGTCTTATTCACGATGAAGCACAGAAATTGCATCCGAATTTGATACAAAAGGCACAATGCCAACTTAAGTACAAGAGGACTGACATTCTATCATTCTATGATTTGAACCTCTGCTGTGTGTCCAGTTTTAGATTCCAATGCTTCACTTCAGGTTTACTGTATCCCTTGTACCTTCTTATTGATGATGAAACACAGAAATTGCATCCGAATTTAATACAAAAGGCTCAATGCCGACTTAAGTACAAGAGGACTGACTCTCTAAATTTCTATGATTTGAACCTCATCTGTGAGTCCAGTTTTAAGTTCCGATGCTTCACCTCAGGTTTACTGTATCCCTTGGACCTTCTCATTGATGATAAAACACAGAAATTGCATCCGAATTTAATACAAAAGGCACAAAATGCCGGCTTAAGTACGAGAGGACTGATACTCTAATTTTCTATGATTTGAACCTCTCCTGTGAGTTTAGTTTAGTTGTAGATTCCGATGTTTCACTTCAGGTTTACTGTATCCCTTGGACCTTCTTATTGATGATGAAACACAGAATTTCCATCCGAATTTAATACAAAATTCACAATGCCGACTTAAGTACAAGAGGACTGACACTCTAACTTTCTATGATTTGAACATCTCCTGTGAGTATAGTTTTAGATTCCGATGCTTCACTTCAGAATTACTGTATCCCTTGGACTTTCCTATTGACGATGAAACACAGAAATTGCATCCGAATTTAATACAAAAGGCACAATGCCGACTTAAGTACAAGAGGACTGACACTCTAACTTTCTATGATTTGAACCTCTCCTGTGAGTCCAGTTTTAGATTCCGATGCTTCACTTCTGGTTTACTGTATCCCTTGGACCTTCTTATTGATGAAGAAACACAGAAATTGCATCCGAATTTAATACAAAAGGCACAATGGCAAATTAAGTACAAGAGGACTGACACTCTAATTTTCTATGATTTGGACCTCTCCTGTGAGTCCAGTTTTAGATTCCGATGCTTCACTTCAGGTTTACTGTATCCCTTGGACCTTCTTTTTGACGATGAAACACAGAAATTGCATCCGAATTTAATACAAAAGGCACAATGCCGACTTAAGTACAAGAGGACTGACACTCTAACTTTCTATGATTTGAACCTCTCCTGTGAGTCCAGTTTTAGATCCGATGCTTCACATCAGGTTTAGTGTATACCTTTTACCGTCTTATTCACGATGAAGCACAGAAATTGCATCCGAATTTAATACAAAAGGCACAATGCCAACTTAAGTACAAGAGGACTGACATTCTATCATTCTATGATTTGAACCTCTGCTGTGTGTCCAGTTTTAGATTCCAATGCTTCACTTCAGGTTTACTGTATCCCTTGTCCCTTCTTATTGATGATGAAACACAGAAATTGCATCCGAATTTAATACAAAAGGCTCAATGCCGACTTAAGTACAAGAGGACTGACACTCTAAATTACTATGATTTGAACCTCACCTGTGAGTCCAGTTTTAAGTTCCGATGCTTCACCTCAGGTTTACTGTATCCCTTGGACCTTCTCATTGATGATAAAACACAGAAATTGCATCCGAATTTAATACAAAAGGCACAAAATGCCGGCTTAAGTACAAGGGGACTGATACTCTAATTTTCTATGATTTGAACCTCTCCTCTGAGTTTAGTTTTAGATTCCGATGTTTCACTTCTGGTTTACTGTATCCCTTGGACCTTCTTATTGATGATGAAACACAGAATTTCCATCCGAATTTAATACAAAATGCACAATGCCGACTTAAGTACAAGAGGACTGACACTCTAACTTTCTATGATTTGAACCTCTCCTGTGAGTCCAGTTTTAGATTCCGATGCTTCACGTCTGGTTTACTGTATCCCTTGGAACTTCTTATTGATGATGAAACACAGAAATTGCATCCGAATTTAATACAAAAGGCACAATGACAAATTAAGTACAAGAGGACTGACACTCTAATTTTCTATGATTTGGACCTCTCCTGTGAGTCCAGTTTTAGATTCCGATGCTTCACTTCAAGTATACTGTATCCCTTGGACATTCTTAATGATAATGAAACACAGAAATTGCATCCGAATTTAATACAAAAGGCACAATGCCGACTTAAGTACAAGAGGACTGATAGACTAACATTCTATGATATGAACCTCTCCTGTGAGTCCAGTTTTGAGATTCCGATGCTTCACTTCTGGTTTACTGTATCCCTTGGACCTTCTTTTTGACGATGAAACACAGAAATTGCTTCCGAATTTAATACAAAAGGCACAATGCCGAATTAAGTACAAGAGGACTGACACTCTATCTTTCTATGATTTGAACCTCTCCTGTGGGTCCAGTTTTAGATTCCGATGCTTCACTTCGGGTTTAGTGTATACCTTGGACCGTCTTATTCACGATGAAGCACAGAAATTGCATCCGAATTTAATACAAAAGGCACAATGCCGACTTAAGTACAAGAGGACTGACATTCTGTCATTCTATGATTTGAACCTCTGCTGTGTGTCCAGTTTTAGATTCCAATGCTTCACTTCAGGATTACTGTATCCCTTGAACCTTCTTATTGATGATGAAACACAGAAATTGCATCCGAATTTAATACAAAAGGCTCAATGCCGAATTAACTACAAGAGGACTGACACTCTAAATTTCAGTGATTTGAACCTCACCTGTGAGTCCAGTTTTAAGTTCCGATGCTTCACCTCGGGTTTACTGTATCCCTTGGACCTTCTCATTGATGATGAAACACAGAAATTGCATCCATATTTAATACAAGAGGCACAAAATGCCGGCTTAAGTACAAGAGGACTGATACTCTAATTTTCTATGATTTGAACCTCTCCTGTGAGTCCAGTTTTAGATTCCGATGCTTCACTTCAGGTTTAGTGTATACCTTGGACCGTCTTATTCTCGATGAAGCACAGAAATTGCGTCCGAATTTAATACAAAAGGCTCAATAGCGACTTAAGTACAATAGGACTAACATTCTATCATTCTATGATTTGAACCTCTGCTGTGAGTCCGGTTTTAGATTCCATTGCATCACTTCAAGTTTACTGTATCCCTTGTACCTTCTTATTGATGATGAAACACAGAAATTGCATCCGAATTTAATACAAAAGGCACAATGCCGACCTAAGTACAAGAGGACTGACACTCTAAATTTCTATGTTTTGAACCTCACCTGTGAGTCCAGTTTTAAGCTCCGATGCTTCACCTCAGGTTTACTGTATCCCTTGGACCTTCTCATTGATGATGAAACACAATAATTGCATCCGAATTTAATACAAAAGGCACAAAATGCCGGCTTAAGTACAAGAGTCCTGATACTCTAAATTTCTATGATTTGAACCTCTCCTATGAGTCCAGTTTTAGATTCCGATGTTTCACTTCAGGTTTACTGTATCCCTTGGACCTTCTTATTGATGATGAAACACAGAATTTCCATCCGAATTTAATACAAAATGCACAATGCCGACTTAAGTACAAGATTACTGACACTCTAACTTTCTATGATTTGAACCTCTCCTGTGAGTATAGTTTAGGATTCCGATGCTTCACTTCAGGTTTACTGTATCCCGTGGACCTCCTTATTGACGATGAAACACAGAAATTGCATCCGAATTTAATACAAAAGGCACAATGCCACATTAAGTACAAGAGGACTGACACTCTAATTTTCTATGATTTGAACCTCTCCAGTGACTCCAGTTTCAGATTCCGATGCTTCACTTCAGGTTTACTGTATCCCTTGGACATTCGTAATGATAATGAAACACAGAAATTGCATCCGAATTTAATACAAAAGCCACAATGCCGACTTAAGTACAAGAGGACTGACAGTCTAATATTCTATGATTTGAACCTCTTCTATGAGTCCAGTTTTAGATTCCGATGCTTCACTTCTGGTTTACTGTATCCCTTGGACCTTCTTATTGATGATGAAACACAGAAATTGCATCCGAATTTAATACAAAAGGCAAAATGTCGAATTAAGTACAAGAGGACTGACACTCTAATTTTCGATGATTTGAACCTCTCCTGTGAGTCCAGTATTAGATTCCGATGCTTCACCTCACGTTTACTGTATCCCTTGGACATTGTTAATGATAATGAAACACAGAAATTGCATTCGAATTTAATACAAAAGGCACAATGCCGACTTAAATACAAGAGGACTGACACTCTAACTTTCTATGATTTGAACCTCTCCAGTGAGTCCAGTTTTATATTCCGATGCTTCACTTCTGGTTTACTGTATCCCTTGGACCTTCGTATTGACGATGAAACACAGAATTTCCATCCGAATTTAATACGAAATGCACAATGCCGACTTAAGTACAAGAGGACTGACTCTCTAACTTTCTATGATTTGAACCTCTCCTGTGAGTATAGTTTTAGATTCCGATGCTTCACTTCAGGTTTACTGTATCCCTTGACTTTCGTATTGACGATGAAACACAGAAATTGCGTCCGAATTTAATACAAAAGGCTCAATAGCGACTTAAGTACAATAGGACTAACATTCTATCATTCTATGATTTGAACCTCTGCTGTGAGTCCAGTTTTAGATTCCATTGCATCACTTCAAGTTTACTGTATCCCTTGTACCTTCTTATTGATGATGAAACACAGAAATTGCATCCGAATTTAATACAAAAGGCACAATGCCGACTTAAGTACAAGAGGACTGACACTCTAAATTTCTATGTTTTGAACCTCACCTGTGAGTCCAGTTTTAAGCTCCGATGCTTCACCTCAGGTTTACTGTATCCCTTGGACCTTCTCATTGATGATGAAACACAATAATTGCATCCGAATTTAATACAAAAGGCACAAAATGCCGGCTTAAGTACAAGAGGGCTGATACTCTAAATTTCTATGATTTGAACCTCTCCTATGAGTCCAGTTTTAGATTCCGATGTTTCACTTCAGGTTTACTGTATCCCTTGGACCTTCTTATTGATGATGAAACACAGAATTTCCATCCTAATTTAATACAAAATGCACAATGCCGACTTAAGTACAAGATTACTGACACTCTAACTTTCTATGATTTGAACCTCTCCTGTGAGTATAGTTTAGGATTCCGATGCTTCACTTCAGGTTTACTGTATCCCGTGGACCTCCTTATTGACGATGAAACACAGAAATTGCATCCGAATTTAATACAAAAGGCACAATGCCACATTAAGTACAAGAGGACTGACACTCTAATTTTCTATGATTTGAACCTCTCCTGTGACTCCAGTTTCAGATTCCGATGCTTCACTTCAGGTTTACTGTATCCCTTGGACATTCGTAATGATAATGAAACACAGAAATTGCATCCGAATTTAATACAAAAGCCACAATGCCGACTTAAGTACAAGAGGACTGACAGTCTAATATTCTATGATTTGAACCTCTTCTATGAGTCCAGTTTTAGATTCCGATGCTTCACTTCTGGTTTACTGTATCCCTTGGACCTTCTTATTGATGATGAAACACAGAAATTGCATCCGAATTTAATACAAAAGGCAAAATGTCGAATTAAGTACAAGAGGACTGACACTCTAATTTTCGATGATTTGAACCTCTCCTGTGAGTCCAGTATTAGATTCCGATGCTTCACCTCACGTTTACTGTATCCCTTGGACATTCGTAATGATAATGAAACACAGAAATTGCATCCGAATTTAATACAAAAGCCACAATGCCGACTTAAGTACAAGAGGACTGACAGTCTAATATTCTATGATTTGAACCTCTCCTATGAGTCCAGTTTTAGATTCCGATGCTTCACTTCAGGTTTACTGTATCCCTTGGACATTCGTAATGATAATGAAACACAGAAATTGCATTCGAATTTAATACAAAAGGCACAATGCCGACTTAAATACAAGAGGACTGACACTCTAACTTTCTACGATTTGAACCTCTCCAGTGAGTCCAGTTTTATATTCCGATGCTTCACTTCTGGTTTACTGTATCCCTTGGACCTTCGTATTGACGATGAAACACAGAATTTCCATCCGAATTTAATACGAAATGCACAATGCCGACTTAAGTACAAGAGGACTGACTCTCTAACTTTCTATGATTTGAACCTCTCCTGTGAGTATAGTTTTAGATTCCGATGCTTCACTTCAGGTTTACTGTATCCCTTGACTTTCGTATTGACGATGAAACACAGAAATTGCATCCGAATTTAAAACAAAAGGCACAATGCCGACTTAAGTACAAGAGGACTGACACTCTATCATTCTACGATTTGAACCTCTGCCGTGAGTCTAGTTTTAGATTCCAATGCTTCACATCAGGTTTACTGTATCCCTTGTACCTTCTTACTGATGATGAAACACAGAAATTGCATCCGAATTTAATACAAAAGGCACAATGCCGACGGAAGTACAAGAAGGCTGACACTCTAAAATTTCTATGATTTGAACCTCACCTGTGGGTCCAGTCTTAAGTTCCGATGCTTCACTTCAGGTTTACTGTATCCCTTGGACCTTCTCATTGATGATGAAACACAGAAATTGCATCCGAATTTAATACAAAAGGCACAGTGCCGGCTTAAGTGCAAGAGGATCGATACTCAAACTATCTATGATTTGAACCTCTCCTGTGAGTCCAGTTTTAGATTCCGATGCTTCACTTCTGGTTTACTGTATCCCTTGTACCTTGTTATTGATGATGAAACACAGAAATTGCATCCGAATGTAATACAAAAGGCACAACGCCAAATTAAGTACAAGAGGACTGACACACTAATTTTCTATGATTTGAACCTCTCCTGTGAGTCCAGTTTTAGATTCCGATCCTTCACTTCAGGTTTACTGTATCCCTTGGACATTCTTAATGATAATGAAACACAGAAATTGCATCCGAATTTAATACTAAAGGCACAATGCCGACTTAAATACAAGAGGACTGACACTCTAACTTCCTATGATATGAACCTCTCCAGTGAGTCCAGTTATAGACTCCGATGCTTCACTTCAGGTTAACTGTATCCCTTGGATCTTCTTATTGACGATGAAACACAGAATTTCCATCCGAATTTAATACAAAATTCACAATGCCGACATAAGTACAAGAGGACTGACACTCTAACTTTCTATGATTTGAACCTCTCCTTTGAGTCCAGTTTTAGATTCCGATGCTTCATTTCAGGTTTACTGTATCCCTTGGACCTTCTTTTTGACGATGAAACTCAGAAATTGCATCCGAATTTAATACAAAAGGCACAATGCCGACTTAAGTACAAGAGGACTGACACGCTAACTTTCTATGATTTGAACCTCTCCTGTGAGTCCAGTTTTAGATTCCGATGCTTCACTTCTGGTTTAGTGTATACCTTGGACAGTCTTATTCTCGATGAAGCACAGAAATTGCATCCGAATTTAATACAAAAGGCTCAATAGCGACTTAAGTACAAGAGGACTAACATTCTATCATTCTATGATTTGAACCTCTGCTGTGAGTCCAGTTTTAGATTCCAATGCATCACTTCAAGTTTACTGTATCCCTTGTACCTTCTTATTGATGATGAAACACAGAAATTGCATCCGAATTTAATACAAAAGGCACAATGCCGACTTAAGTACAAGAGGACTGACACTCTAAATTACTATGATTTGAACCTCACCTGTGAGTCCAGTTTTAAGTTCCGATGCTTCACCTCAGGTTTACTGTATCCCTTGGACCTTCTCATTGATGATAAAACACAGAAATTGCATCCGAATTTAATACAAAAGGCACAAAATGCCGGCTTAAGTACAAGGGGACTGATACTCTAATTTTCTATGATTTGAACCTCTCCTCTGAGTTTAGTTTTAGTTTCCGATGTTTCACTTCAGGTTTACTGTATCCCTTGGACCTTCTTATTGATGATGAAACACAGAATTTCCATCCGAATTTAATACAAAATGCACAATGCCGACTTAAGTACAAGAGGACTGACACTCTAATTTTCGATGATTTGAACCTCTCCTGTGAGTCCAGTATTAGATTCCGATGCTTCACCTCACGTTTACTGTATCCCTTGGACATTCGTAATGATAATGAAACACAGAAATTGCATCCGAATTTAATACAAAAGCCACAATGCCGACTTAAGTACAAGAGGACTGACAGTCTAATATTCTATGATTTGAACCTCTCCTATGAGTCCAGTTTTAGATTCCGATGCTTCACTTCAGGTTTACTGTATCCCTTGGACATTCGTAATGATAATGAAACACAGAAATTGCATTCGAATTTAATACAAAAGGCACAATGCCGACTTAAATACAAGAGGACTGACACTCTAATTTTCTATGATTTGAACCTCTCCAGTGAGTCCAGTTTTATATTCCGATGCTTCACTTCTGGTTTACTGTATCCCTTGGACCTTCGTATTGACGATGAAACACAGAATTTCCATCCGAATTTAATACGAAATGCACAATGCCGACTTAAGTACAAGAGGACTGACTCTCTAACTTTCTATGATTTGAACCTCTCCTGTGAGTATAGTTTTAGATTCCGATGCTTCACTTCAGGTTTACTGTATCCCTTGACTTTCGTATTGACGATGAAACACAGAAATTGCATCCGAATTTAAAACAAAAGGCACAATGCCGACTTAAGTACAAGAGGACTGACACTCTATCATTCTACGATTTGAACCTCTGCCGTGAGTCTAGTTTTAGATTCCAATGCTTCACATCAGGTTTACTGTATCCCTTGTACCTTCTTACTGATGATGAAACACAGAAATTGCATCCGAATTTAATACAAAAGGCACAATGCCGACGGAAGTACAAGAAGGCTGACACTCTAAAATTTCTATGATTTGAACCTCACCTGTGGGTCCAGTCTTAAGTTCCGATGCTTCACTTCAGGTTTACTGTATCCCTTGGACCTTCTCATTGATGATGAAACACAGAAATTGCATCCGAATTTAATACAAAAGGCACAGTGCCGGCTTAAGTGCAAGAGGATCGATACTCAAACTATCTATGATTTGAACCTCTCCTGTGAGTCCAGTTTTAGATTCCGATGCTTCACTTCTGGTTTACTGTATCCCTTGTACCTTGTTATTGATGATGAAACACAGAAATTGCATCCGAATGTAATACAAAAGGCACAATGCCAAATTAAGTACAAGAGGACTGACACACTAATTTTCTATGATTTGAACCTCTCCTGTGAGTCCAGTTTTAGATTCCGATCCTTCACTTCAGGTTTACTGTATCCCTTGGACATTCTTAATGATAATGAAACACAGAAATTGCATCCGAATTTAATACTAAAGGCACAATGCCGACTTAAATACAAGAGGACTGACACTCTAACTTCCTATGATATGAACCTCTCCAGTGAGTCCAGTTATAGACTCCGATGCTTCACTTCAGGTTAACTGTATCCCTTGGATCTTCTTATTGACGATGAAACACAGAATTTCCATCCGAATTTAATACAAAATTCACAATGCCGACATAAGTACAAGAGGACTGACACTCTAACTTTCTATGATTTGAACCTCTCCTTTGAGTCCAGTTTTAGATTCCGATGCTTCATTTCAGGTTTACTGTATCCCTTGGACCTTCTTTTTGACGATGAAACTCAGAAATTGCATCCGAATTTAATACAAAAGGCACAATGCCGACTTAAGTACAAGAGGACTGACACTCTAAATTACTATGATTTGAACCTCACCTGTGAGTCCAGTTTTAAGTTCCGATGCTTCACCTCAGGTTTACTGTATCCCTTGGACCTTCTCATTGATGATAAAACACAGAAATTGCATCCGAATTTAATACAAAAGGCACAAAATGCCGGCTTAAGTACAAGGGGACTGATACTCTAATTTTCTATGATTTGAACCTCTCCTCTGAGTTTAGTTTTAGTTTCCGATGTTTCACTTCAGGTTTACTGTATCCCTTGGACCTTCTTATTGATGATGAAACACAGAATTTCCATCCGAATTTAATACAAAATGCACAATGCCGACTTAAGTACAAGAGGACTGACACTCTAACTTTCTATGATTTGAACCTCTCCTGTGAGTCCAGTTTTAGATTCCGATGCTTCACTTCAGGTTTAGTGTATACCTTGGACCGTCTTATTCTCGATGAAGCACAGATATTGCGTCCGAATTTAATACAAAAGGCTCAATAGCGACTTAAGTACAAGAGGACTAACATTCTGTCATTCTATGATTTGAACCTCTGCTGTGAGTCCAGTTTTAGATTCCATTGCATCACTTCAAGTTTACTGTATCCCTTGTACCTTCTTATTGATGATGAAACACAGAAATTGCATCCGAATTTAATACAAAAGGCACAATGCCGACTGAAGTACAAGAGGACTGACACTCTAAATTTCTATGTTTTGAACCTCACCTGTGAGTCCAGTTTTAAGCTCCGATGCTTCACCTCAGGTTTACTATATCCCTTGGACCTTCTCATTGATGATGAAACACAATAATTGCATCCGAATTTAATACAAAAGGCACAAAATGCCGGCTTAAGTACAAGAGGGCTGATACTCTAAATTTCTATGATTTGAACCTCTCCTGTGAGTCCAGTTTTAGATTCCGATGTTTCACTTCAGGTTTACTGTATCCCTTGGACTTTCTTATTGATGATGAAAAACAGAATTTCCATCCGAATTTAATACAAAATGCACAATGCCGACTTAAGTACAAGATTACTGACACTCTAACTTTCTATGATTTGAACCTCTCCTGTGAGTATAGTTTAGGATTCCGATGCTTCACTTCAGGTTTACTGTATCCCGTGGACCTCCTTATTGACGATGAAATACAGAAATTGCATCCGAATTTAATACAAAAGGCACAATGCCACATTAAGTACAAGAGGACTGACACTCTAATTTTCTATGATTTGAACCTCTCCTGTGACTCCAGTTTCAGATTCCGATGCTTCACTTCAGGTTTACTGTATCCCTTGGACATTCGTAATGATAATGAAACACAGAAATTGCATCCGAATTTAATACAAAAGCCACAATGCCGACTTAAGTACAAGAGGACTGACAGTCTAATATTCTATGATTTGAACCTCTTCTATGAGTCCAGTTTTAGATTCCGATGCTTCACTTCTGGTTTACTGTATCCCTTGGACCTTCTTATTGATGATGAAACACAGAAATTGCATCCGAATTTAATACAAAAGGCAAAATGTCGAATTAAGTACAAGAGGACTGACACTCTAATTTTCGATGATTTGAACCTCTCCTGTGAGTCCAGTATTAGATTCCGATGCTTCACCTCACGTTTACTGTATCCCTTGGACATTGTTAATGATAATGAAACACAGAAATTGCATTCGAATTTAATACAAAAGGCACAATGCCGACTTAAATACAAGAGGACTGACACTCTAACTTTCTATGATTTGAACCTCTCCAGTGAGTCCAGTTATAGACTCCGATGCTTCACTTCAGGTTAACTGTATCCCTTGGATCTTCTTATTGACGATGAAACACAGAATTTCCATCCGAATTTAATACAAAATTCACAATGCCGACATAAGTACAAGAGGACTGACACTCTAACTTTCTATGATTTGAACCTCTCCTTTGAGTCCAGTTTTAGATTCCGATGCTTCATTTCAGGTTTACTGTATCCCTTGGACCTTCTTTTTGACGATGAAACTCAGAAATTGCATCCGAATTTAATACAAAAGGCACAATGCCGACTTAAGTACAAGAGGACTGACACGCTAACTTTCTATGATTTGAACCTCTCCTGTGAGTCCAGTTTTAGATTCCGATGCTTCACTTCTGGTTTAGTGTATACCTTGGACAGTCTTATTCTCGATGAAGCACAGAAATTGCATCCGAATTTAATACAAAAGGCACAATGCCGACTTAAGTACAAGAGGACTGACACTCTAAATTACTATGATTTGAACCTCACCTGTGAGTCCAGTTTTAAGTTCCGATGCTTCACCTCAGGTTTACTGTATCCCTTGGACCTTCTCATTGATGATAAAACACAGAAATTGCATCCGAATTTAATACAAAAGGCACAAAATGCCGGCTTAAGTACAAGGGGACTGATACTCTAATTTTCTATGATTTGAACCTCTCCTCTGAGTTTAGTTTTAGTTTCCGATGTTTCACTTCAGGTTTACTGTATCCCTTGGACCTTCTTATTGATGATGAAACACAGAATTTCCATCCGAATTTAATACAAAATGCACAATGCCGACTTAAGTACAAGAGGACTGAGACTCTAACTTTCTATGATTTGAACCTCTCCTGTGAGTCCAGTTTTAGATTCCGATGCTTCACTTCAGGTTTAGTGTATACCTTGGACCGTCTTATTCTCGATGAAGCACAGAAATTGCGTCCGAATTTAATACAAAAGGCTCAATAGCGACTTAAGTACAAGAGGACTAACATTCTGTCATTCTATGATTTGAACCTCTGCTGTGAGTCCAGTTTTAGATTCCATTGCATCACTTCAAGTTTACTGTATCCCTTGTACCTTCTTATTGATGATGAAACACAGAAATTGCATCCGAATTTAATACAAAAGGCACAATGCCGACTGAAGTACAAGAGGACTGACACTCTAAATTTCTATGTTTTGAACCTCACCTGTGAGTCCAGTTTTAAGCTCCGATGCTTCACCTCAGGTTTACTATATCCCTTGGACCTTCTCATTGATGATGAAACACAATAATTGCATCCGAATTTAATACAAAAGGCACAAAATGCCGGCTTAAGTACAAGAGGGCTGATACTCTAAATTTCTATGATTTGAACCTCTCCTGTGAGTCCAGTTTTAGATTCCGATGTTTCACTTCAGGTTTACTGTATCCCTTGGACTTTCTTATTGATGATGAAAAACAGAATTTCCATCCGAATTTAATACAAAATGCACAATGCCGACTTAAGTACAAGATTACTGACACTCTAACTTTCTATGATTTGAACCTCTCCTGTGAGTATAGTTTAGGATTCCGATGCTTCACTTCAGGTTTACTGTATCCCGTGGACCTCCTTATTGACGATGAAACACAGAAATTGCATCCGAATTTAATACAAAAGGCACAATGCCACATTAAGTACAAGAGGACTGACACTCTAATTTTCTATGATTTGAACCTCTCCTGTGACTCCAGTTTCAGATTCCGATGCTTCACTTCAGGTTTACTGTATCCCTTGGACATTCGTAATGATAATGAAACACAGAAATTGCATCCGAATTTAATACAAAAGCCACAATGCCGACTTAAGTACAAGAGGACTGACAGTCTAATATTCTATGATTTGAACCTCTTCTATGAGTCCAGTTTTAGATTCCGATGCTTCACTTCTGGTTTACTGTATCCCTTGGACCTTCTTATTGATGATGAAACACAGAAATTGCATCCGAATTTAATACAAAAGGCAAAATGTCGAATTAAGTACAAGAGGACTGACACTCTAATTTTCGATGATTTGAACCTCTCCTGTGAGTCCAGTATTAGATTCCGATGCTTCACCTCACGTTTACTGTATCCCTTGGACATTGTTAATGATAATGAAACACAGAAATTGCATTCGAATTTAATACAAAAGGCACAATGCCGACTTAAATACAAGAGGACTGACACTCTAACTTTCTATGATTTGAACCTCTCCAGTGAGTCCAGTTTTATATTCCGATGCTTCACTTCTGGTTTACTGTATCCCTTGGACCTTCGTATTGACGATGAAACACAGAATTTCCATCCGAATTTAATACGAAATGCACAATGCCGACTTAAGTACAAGAGGACTGACTCTCTAACTTTCTATGATTTGAACCTCTCCTGTGAGTATAGTTTTAGATTCCGATGCTTCACTTCAGATTTACTGTATCCCTTGACTTTCGTATTGACGATGAAACACAGAAATTGCATCCGAATTCAAAACAAAAGGCACAATGCCGACTTAAGTACAAGAGGACTGAGACTCTATCATTCTACGATTTGAACCTCTGCCGTGAGTCTAGTTTTAGATTCCAATGCTTCACATCAGGTTTACTGTATCCCTTGTACCTTCTTACTGATGATGAAACACAGAAATTGCATCCGAATTTAATACAAAAGGCACAATGCCGACGGAAGTACAAGAAGGCTGACACTCTAAAATTTCTATGATTTGAACCTCACCTGTGGGTCCAGTCTTAAGTTCCGATGCTTCACTTCAGGTTTACTGTATCCCTTGGACCTTCTCATTGATGATGAAACACAGAAATTGCATCCGAATTTAATACAAAAGGCACAGTGCCGGCTTAAGTGCAAGAGGATCGATACTCAAACTATCTATGATTTGAACCTCTCCTGTGAGTCCAGTTTTAGATTCCGATGCTTCACTTCTGGTTTACTGTATCCCTTGTACCTTGTTATTGATGATGAAACACAGAAATTGCATCCGAATGTAATACAAAAGGCACAATGCCAAATTAAGTACAAGAGGACTGACACACTAATTTTCTATGATTTGAACCTCTCCTGTGAGTCCAGTTTTAGATTCCGATCCTTCACTTCAGGTTTACTGTATCCCTTGGACATTCTTAATGATAATGAAACACAGAAATTGCATCCGAATTTAATACTAAAGGCACAATGCCGACTTAAATACAAGAGGACTGACACTCTAACTTCCTATGATATGAACCTCTCCAGTGAGTCCAGTTATAGACTCCGATGCTTCACTTCAGGTTAACTGTATCCCTTGGATCTTCTTATTGACGATGAAACACAGAATTTCCATCCGAATTTAATACAAAATTCACAATGCCGACATAAGTACAAGAGGACTGACACTCTAACTTTCTATGATTTGAACCTCTCCTTTGAGTCCAGTTTTAGATTCCGATGCTTCATTTCTGGTTTACTGTATCCCTTGGACCTTCTTTTTGACGATGAAACTCAGAAATTGCATCCGAATTTAATACAAAAGGCACAATGCCGACTTAAGTACAAGAGGACTGACACGCTAACTTTCTATGATTTGAACCTCTCCTGTGAGTCCAGTTTTAGATTCCGATGCTTCACTTCTGGTTTAGTGTATACCTTGGACAGTCTTATTCTCGATGAAGCACAGAAATTGCATCCGAATTTAATACAAAAGGCTCAATAGCGACTTAAGTACAAGAGGACTAACATTCTATCATTCTATGATTTGAACCTCTGCTGTGAGTCCAGTTTTAGATTCCAATGCATCACTTCAAGTTTACTGTATCCCTTGTATTTTCTTATTGATGATGAAACACAGAAATTGCATCCGAATTTAATACAAAAGGCACAATGCCGACTTAAGTACAAGAGGACTGACACTCTAAATTTCTATGTTTTGAACCTCACCTGTGAGTCCAGTTTTAAGCTCCGATGCTTCACCTCAGGTTTACTGTATCCCTTGGACCTTCTCATTGATGATGAAACACAATAATTGCATCCGAATTTAATACAAAAGGCACAAAATGCCGGCTTCAGTACAAGAGGACTGATACTCGAAATTTCTATGATTTGAACCTCTCCTGTGAGTCCAGTTTTAGATTCCGATGTTTCACTTCAGGTTTACTGTATCCCTTGGACCTTCTTATTGATGATGAAACACAGAATTTCCATCCGAATTTAATACAAAATGCACAATGCCGACTTAAGTACAAGAGGACTGACACACTAACTTTCTATGATTTGAACCTCTCCTGTGAGTATAGTTTTAGATTCCGATGCTTCACTTCAGAATTACTGTATCCCTTGGACTTTCTTATTGATGATGAAACACAGAAATTGCATCCGAATTTAATACAAAAGGCACAATGCCGACTTAAGTACAAGAGGACTGACACTCTAACTTTTTATGATTTGAACCTCTCCTGTGAGTCCAGTTTTAGATTCCGATGCTTCACTTCAGGATTACTGTATACGTTGGACCTTCTTATTGGCGATGAAGCACAGAAATTGCATCCGAATTTACTACAAAAGGCACAATGCCGACTTCAGTAATAGAGGCCTGACACTCTAACTTTCTATGATTTGAACCTCTCCTGTGAGTCCAGTTTTAGATTCGATGCTTCACTTCAGGTTTTCTGTGTCCCTTGGACCTCCTTATTGACGATGAAACACAGAAATTGCATCCGAATTTAATACAAAAGGCACAATGCCGACTGAAGTACAAGAGGACAGACACTCTAACTTTCGATGATTTGAACCTCACCTGTGGGTCCAGTTTTAGATTCCGATGCTTCACTTCAGGTTTACTGTATCCCTTGACTTTCTTATTGACGATGAAACACAGAAATTGCATCCGAATTTAATACAAAAGGCTCAATGCCGACTTAAGTACAAGAGGACTGACACTCTAACTTTCTATGATTTGAACCTCTCCTGTGAGTCCAGTTTTAGATTCCGATGCTTCACCTCAGGTTTACTGTATCCCTTGGACAATCTTAATGATAATGAAACACAGAAATTGCATCCGAATTTAATACAAAAGGCACAATGCCAAATTAAGTTCAACAGGACTGACACTCTAATTTTCGATGATTTGAACCTCTCCTGTGAGTCCAGTTTTCGATTCCGATGCTTCACTTCAGGTTTACTGTAACCCTTGGACATTCTTAATGATAATGAAACACAGAAATTGCTTCCCAATTTAATACAAAAGGCACAATTCCGACTTAAGTACAAGAGGACTGACACTCTAAATTTCTATGTTTTGAACCTCACCTGTGAGTCCAGTTTTAAGTTCCGATGCTTCACCTCAGGTTTACTGTATCCCTTGGACCTTCTCATTGATGATGAAACACAAAAATTGCATCCGAATTTAATACAAAAGGCACAAAATGCCGGCTTAAGTACAAAAAGACTGATACTCTGAATTTCTATGATTTGAACCTCTCCTGTGAGTCCAGTTTTAGATTCCGATGTTTCACTTCAGGTTTACTGTATCCCTTGGGCCTTCTTATTGATGATGAAACACAGAATTTCCATCCGAATTTAATACAAAATGCACAATGCCGACTTAAGTACAAGAGGACTGACACTCTCACTTTCTATGATTTGAACCTCTCCTGTGAGTATAGTTTTAGATTCCGATGCTTCACTTCAGAATTACTGTATCCCTTGGACTTTCTTATTGACGATGAAACACAGAAATTGCATCCGAATTTAATACAAAAGGCACAATGCCGACTTAAGTACAAGAGGACTGACACTCTAAATTTCTATGATTTGAACCTCTCCTGTGAGTCCAGTTTTAGATTCCGATGCTTCACTTCAGGTTTACTGTATCCCTTGGACATTCTTAATGATAATGAAACACAGAAATTGCATCCCAATTTAATACAAAAGGCACAATTCCGACTTAAGTACAAGAGGACTGACACTCTAAATTTCTATGTTTTGAACCTCACCTGTGAGTTCAGTTTTAAGTTCCGATGCTTCACCTCAGGTTTACTGTATCCCTTGGACCTTCTCATTGATGATGAAACCCAAAAACTGCATCCGAATTAAATACAAAAGGCACAAAATGCCGGCTTAAGTACAAGAGGACTGATACTCTAAATTTCTATGATTAGAACCTCTCCTGTGAGTCCAGTTTTAGATTCCGATGTTTCACTTCAGGTTTACTGTATCCCTTGGACCTTCTTATTGATGATGAAACACAGAATTTCCATCCGAATTTAATACAAAATGCATAATGCCGACTTAAGTACAAGAGGACTGACACTCTAACTTTCTATGATTTGAACCTCTCCTGTGAGTATAGTTTTAGATTCCGATGCTTCACTTCAGAATTACTGTATCCCTTGGACTTTCTTATTGACGATGAAACACAGAAATTGCATCCGAATTTAATACAAAAGGCACAATGCCGACTTAAGTACAAGAGGACTGACACTCTAACTTTCTATGATTTGAACCTCTCCTGTGAGTATAGTTTTAGATTCCGATGCATCACTTCAGGTTTACTGTATCCCTTGACTTTCTTATTGACGATGAAACACAGAACTTGCATCCGAATTTAATACAAAAGGCACAATGCCGACTGAAGTACAAGGGGACTGACACTCTAACTTTCTATGATTTGAACCTCACCTGTGGGTACAGTTTTAGATTCCGATGCTTCACTTCAGGTTTACTGTATCCCTTGGACATTCGTAATGATAATGAAACACAGAAATTGCATCCGAATTT
This sequence comes from Schistocerca americana, assembly GCF_021461395.2. Classification (NCBI taxonomy): domain Eukaryota; kingdom Metazoa; phylum Arthropoda; class Insecta; order Orthoptera; family Acrididae; genus Schistocerca; species Schistocerca americana. The sequence continues at coordinate 828,265 of NW_025726005.1, read as the reverse complement.
AATACAAAAGGCACAATGCCGACTTAAGTACAAGAGGACTGACAGTCTAACATTCTATGATTTGAACCTCTCCTATGTGTCCAGTTTTAGATTCCGATCCTTCACTTCTGGTTTACTGTATCCCTTGGACCTCCTTATTGATGATGAAACACAGAAATTGCATCCGAAATTAATACAAAAGGCAAAATGTCAAATTAAGTACAAGAGGACTGACTCTCTAACTTTCTATGATTTGAACCTCTCCTGTGAGTATAGTTTTAGATTCCGATGCTTCACTTCAGGTTTACTGCATCCCTTGACTTTCTTATTGACGATGAAATACAGAAATTGCATCCGAATTTAATACAAAAGTCACAATGCCGACTTAAGTACAAGATGACTGACACTCTGACATTCTACGATTTGAACCTCTGCCGTGAGTCCAGTTTTAGATTCCAATGCTTCACATCAGGTTTACTGTATCCCTCGGACTTTCTTTTTGACGATGAAACACAGAAATTGCATCCGAATTTAATACAAAAGGCACAATGCCGACTTAAGTACAAGAGGACTGACACTCTATCATTCTACGATTTGAACCTCTGCTGTGAGTCCAGTTTTAGATTCCAATGCTAAACATCAGGTTTACTGTATCCCTTGTACCTTCTTATTGATGATGAAATACAGAAATTGCATCCGAATTTAATACAAAAGGCACAATGCCGACTTAAGTACAAGAGGACTGACACTCTAAATTTCTATGATTTGAACCTCACCTGTGAGTCCAGTCTTAAGTTCCGATGCTTCACTTCAGGTTTAGTGTATCCCTTGGACCTTCTCATTGATGATGAAACACAGAAATTGCATCCGAATTTGACACAAAAAGCACAATGCCGGCTTAAGTTCAAGAGGACTTATACTCTAATTTTCTATGATTTGAACCTCTCCTGTGAGTCCAGTTTTAGATTCCGATGTTTCACTTAAGGTTTACTGTATCCCTTGGACCTTCTTATTGATGAAAAAACACAGAATTTCCATCCGAATTTAATACAAAATGCACAATGCCGACTTAAGTACAAGAGGACTGACTCTCTAGTTTTCTATGATTTGAAACTCTGCTGTGAGCCAGTTTTAGATTCCAATGCTAAACATCAGGTTTACTGTATCCCTTGTACCTTCTTATTGATGATGAAACACAGAAATTGCATCCGAATTTAATACAAAAGGCACAATGCTGGCTGAAGTACAAGAGGACTGACACTCTAAATTTCTATGATTTGAACCTCACCTGTGAGACCAGTCTTAAGTTCCGATGCTTCACTTCAGGTTTACTGTATCCCTTGGACCTTCTCATTGATGATGAAACACAGAAATTGCATCCGAATTTAATACAAAAGGCACAATGTCGGCTTAAGTGCAAGAGGACTGATACTCTAACTTTCTATGATTTGAACCTCTCCTGTGAGTCCAGTTTTAGATTCCGATGTTTCACTTCAGGTTTACTGTATCCCTTGGACCTTCTTATTGATGAAGAAACACAGAATTTCCATCCGAATTTAATACAAAATGCACAATGCTGACTTAAGTACAAGAGGACTGACTCTCTAACTCTCTATGATTTGAACCTCTCCTGTGAGTATAGTTTTAGATTCCGATGCTTCACTTCTGGTTCAGTCTATCCCTTGAACCATCTTGTTGTTGATGAAACACAGAATTTGCATCCGAATTTAATACAAAAGGCACAATGCCGACTTAAGTACAAGAGGACTGACACTCTATCGTTCTATGATTTGAACCTCTGACGTGAGTCCAGTTTTAGATTCCAATGCTTCACTTCAGGTTTACTGTATCCCTTGGACCTTCTTATTTATGATGAAACACAGAAATTGCATCCGAATTTAATACAAAAGGCACAATGCCGACGTAAGTACAAGAGGACTGACACTCTAACTTTCTATGATTTGAACCTCACCTGTGAGGCCAGTTTTAGATTCCGATGCCTCACTTCAGGTTGACTGTATCGCTTGGACCATCTTATTGATGATGAAACACAGAAATTGCATCCGAATTTAATACAAAACGCACAATGCCGACTTAAGTACAAGAGGAATGACACTCTAACTTTCTATGGCTTGAACCGCTCCTGTGAGTCCAGTTTTAGATTCCGATGCTTCACTTCAGGATTACTGTATACGTTGGACCTTCTTATTGGCGATGAAGCACAGAAATTGCATTCGAATTTAATACAAAAGGCACAATGCCGACTTAAGTTATAGAGGACTGACACTCTTTCTATGATTTGAACCTCTCCTGTGAGTCCAGTTTTAGATTCCGATGCTTCACTTCTGGTTTACTGTATCCGTTGACCCTTCTTATTGATGATGAAACACAGAAATTGCATCCGAATTTAATACAAAAGGCACAATGCCAAATTAAGTACAAGAGGACTGACACTCTAGCTTTCTATTATTTGAACCTCTCCTGTGAGTCCAGTTTTAGATTCCGATGCTTCACTTCTGGTTTAGTCTATCCCTTGAACCATCTTGTTGTTGATGAAACACAGAATTTGCATCCGAATTTAATACAAAAGGCACAATGCCGACTTAAGTACAAGAGGACTGACACTCTATCGTTCTATGATTTGAACCTCTGACGTGAGTCCAGTTTTAGATTCCAATGCATCACTTCAAGTTTACTGTATCCCTTGTACCTTCTTATTGATGATGAAACACAGAAATTGCATCCGAATTTAATACAAAAGGCACAATGCCGACTTAAGTACAAGAGGACTGACACTCTAAATTACTATGATTTGAACCTCACCTGTGAGTCCAGTTTTAAGTTCCGATGCTTCACCTCAGGTTTACTGTATCCCTTGGACCTTCTCATTGATGATAAAACACAGAAATTGCATCCGAATTTGATACAAAAGGCACAAAATGCCGGCTTAAGTACAAGGGGACTGATACTCTAATTTTCTATGATTTGAACCTCTCCTCTGAGTTTAGTTTTAGATTCCGATGTTTCACTTCAGGTTTACTGTATCCCTTGGACCTTCTTATTGATGATGAAACACAGAATTTCCATCCGAATTTAATACAAAATGCACAATGCCGACTTAAGTACAAGAGGACTGACACTCTAACTTTCTATGATTTGAACCTCTCCTGTGAGTCCAGTTTTAGATTCCGATGCTTCACTTCTGGTTTACTGTATCCCTTGGAACTTCTTATTGATGATGAAACACAGAAATTGCATCCGAATTTAATACAAAAGGCACAATGACAAATTAAGTACAAGAGGACTGACACTCTAATTTTCTATGATTTGGACCTCTCCTGTGAGTCCAGTTTTAGATTCCGATGCTTCACTTCAAGTATACTGTATCCCTTGGACATTCTTAATGATAATGAAACACAGAAATTGCATCCGAATTTAATACAAAAGGCACAATGCCGACTTAAGTACAAGAGGACTGATAGACTAACATTCTATGATATGAACCTCTCCTGTGAGTCCAGTTTTGAGATTCCGATGCTTCACTTCTGGTTTACTGTATCCCTTGGACCTTCTTTTTGACGATGAAACACAGAAATTGCTTCCGAATTTAATACAAAAGGCACAATGACGACTTAAGTACAAGAGGACTGACACTCTAACTTTCTATGATTTGAACCTCTCCTGTGGGTCCAGTTTTTGATTCCGATGCTTCACTTCAGGTTTAGTGTATACCTTGGACCGTCTTATTCTCGATGAAGCACAGAAATTGCGTCCGAATTTAATACAAAAGGCTCAATAGCGACTTAAGTACAAGAGGACTAACATTCTATCATTCTATGATTTGAACCTCTGCTGTGAGTCCAGTTTTAGATTCCATTGCATCACTTCAAGTTTACTGTATCCCTTGTACCTTCTTATTGATGATGAAACACAGAAATTGCATCCGAATTTAATACAAAAGGCACAATGCCGACTTAAGTACAAGAGGACTGACACTCTAAATTTCTATGTTTTGAACCTCACCTGTGAGTCCAGTTTTAAGCTCCGATGCTTCACCTCAGGTTTACTGTATCCCTTGGACCTTCTCATTGATGATGAAACACAATAATTGCATCCGAATTTAATACAAAAGGCACAAAATGCCGGCTTAAGTACAAGAGGGCTGAAACTCTAAATTTCTATGATTTGAACCTCTCCTGTGAGTCCAGTTTTAGATTCCGATGTTTCACTTCAGGTTTACTGTATCCCTTGGACCTTCTTATTGATGATGAAACACAGAATTTCCATCCGAATTTAATACAAAATGCACAATGCCGACTTAAGTACAAGATTACTGACACTCTAACTTTCTATGATTTGAACCTCTCCTGTGAGTATAGTTTAGGATTCCGATGCTTCACTTCAGGTTTACTGTATCCCGTGGACCTCCTTATTGACGATGAAACACAGAAATTGCATCCGAATTTAATACAAAAGGCACAATGCCACATTAAGTACAAGAGGACTGACACTCTAATTTTCTATGATTTGAACCTCTCCTGTGACTCCAGTTTCAGATTCCGATGCTTCACTTCAGGTTTACTGTATCCCTTGGACATTCGTAATGATAATGAAACACAGAAATTGCATCCGAATTTAATACAAAAGCCACAATGCCGACTTAAGTACAAGAGGACTGACAGTCTAATATTCTATGATTTGAACCTCTTCTATGAGTCCAGTTTTAGATTCCGATGCTTCACTTCTGGTTTACTGTATCCCTTGGACCTTCTTATTGATGATGAAACACAGAAATTTCATCCGAATTTAATACAAAAGGCAAAATGTCGAATTAAGTACAAGAGGACTGACACTCTAATTTTCGATGACTTGAACCTCTCCTGTGAGTCCAGTATTAGATTCCGATGCTTCACCTCACGTTTACTGTATCCCTTGGACATTGTTAATGATAATGAAACACAGAAATTGCATTCGAATTTAATACAAAAGGCACAATGCCGACTTAAATACAAGAGGACTGACACTCTAACTTTCTATGATTTGAACCTCTCCAGTGAGTCCAGTTTTATATTCCGATGCTTCACTTCTGGTTTACTGTATCCCTTGGACCTTCGTATTGACGATGAAACACAGAATTTCCATCCGAATTTAATACGAAATGCACAATGCCGACTTAAGTACAAGAGGACTGACACTCTATCATTCTACGATTTGAACCTCTGCCGTGAGTCTAGTTTTAGATTCCAATGCTTCACATCAGGTTTACTGTATCCCTTGTACCTTCTTACTGATGATGAAACACAGAAATTGTATCCGAATTTAATACAAAAGGCACAATGCCGACGGAAGTACAAGAAGGCTGACACTCTAAAATTTCTATGATTTGAACCTCACCTGTGGGTCCAGTCTTAAGTTCCGATGCTTCACTTCAGGTTTACTGTATCCCTTGGACCTTCTCATTGATGATGAAACACAGAAATTGCATCCGAATTTAATACAAAAGGCACAGTGCCGGCTTAAGTGCAAGAGGATCGATACTCAAACTATCTATGATTTGAACCTCTCCTGTGAGTCCAGTTTTAGATTCCGATGCTTCACTTCTGGTTTGCTGTATCCCTTGTACCTTGTTATTGATGATGAAACACAGAAATTGCATCCGAATGTAATACAAAAGGCACAATGCCAAATTAAGTACAAGAGGACTGACACACTAATTTTCTATGATTTGAACCTCTCCTGTGAGTCCAGTTTTAGATTCCGATCCTTCACTTCAGGTTTACTGTTTCCCTTGGACATTCTTAAAGATAATGAAACACAGAAATTGCATCCGAATTTAATACTAAAGGCACAATGCCGACTTAAATACAAGAGGACTGACACTCTAACTTCCTATGATATGAACCTCTCCAGTGAGTCCAGTTATAGACTCCGATGCTTCACTTCAGGTTAACTGTATCCCTTGGATCTTCTTATTGACGATGAAACACAGAATTTCCATCCGAATTTAATACAAAATTCACAATGCCGACATAAGTACAAGAGGACTGACACTCTAACTTTCTATGATTTGAACCTCTCCTTTGAGTCCAGTTTTAGATTCCGATGCTTCATTTCAGGTTTACTGTATCCCTTGGACCTTCTTTTTGACGATGAAACTCAGAAATTGCATCCGAATTTAATACAAAAGGCACAATGCCGACTTAAGTACAAGAGGACTGACACGCTAACTTTCTATGATTTGAACCTCTCCTGTGAGTCCAGTTTTAGATTCCGATGCTTCACTTCTGGTTTAGTGTATACCTTGGACAGTCTTATTCTCGATGAAGCACAGAAATTGCATCCGAATTTAATACAAAAGGCTCAATAGCGACTTAAGTACAAGAGGACTAACATTCTATCATTCTATGATTTGAACCTCTGCTGTGAGTCCAGTTTTATATTCCAATGCATCACTTCAAGTTTACTGTATCCCTTGTACCTTCTTATTGATGATGAAACACAGAATTTGCATCCGAATTTAATACAAAAGGCACAATGCCGACTTAAGTACAAGAGGACTGACACTCTAAATTTCTATGTTTTGAACCTCACCTGTGAGTCCAGTTTTAAGCTCCGATGCTTCACCTTAGGTTTACTGTATCCCTTGGACCTTCTCATTGATGATGAAACACAATAATTGCATCCGAATTTAATACAAAAGGCACAAAATGCCGGCTTAAGTACAAGAGGACTGATACTCGAAATTTCTATGATTTGAACCTCTCCTGTGAGTCCAGTTTTAGATTCCGATGTTTCACTTCAGGTTTACTGTATCCCTTGGACCTTCTTATTGATGATGAAACACAGAATTTCCATCCGAATTTAATACAAAATGCACAATGCCGACTTAAGTACAAGAGGACTGACACACTAACTTTCTATGATTTGAACCTCTCCTGTGAGTATAGTTTTAGATTCCGATGCTTCACTTCAGAATTACTGTATCCCTTGGACTTTCTTATTGATGATGAAACACAGAAATTGCATCCGAATTTAATACAAAAGGCACAATGCCGACTTAAGTACAAGAGGACTGACACTCTAACTTTCTATGATTTGAACCTCTCCTGTGAGTCCAGTTTTAGATTCCGATGCTTCACTTCAGGATTACTGTATACGTTGGACCTTCTTATTGGCGATGAAGCACAGAAATTGCATCCGAATTTACTACAAAAGGCACAATGCCGACTTCAGTAATAGAGGCCTGACACTCTAACTTTCTATGATTTGAACCTCTCCTGTGAGTCCAGTTTTAGATTCGATGCTTCACTTCAGGTTTTCTGTGTCCCTTGGACCCTCCTTATTGACGATGAAACACAGAAATTGCATCCGAATTTAATACAAAAGGCACAATGCCGACTGAAGTACAAGAGGACAGACACTCTAACTTTCGATGATTTGAACCTCACCTGTGGGTCCAGTTTTAGATTCCGATGCTTCACTTCAGGTTTACTGTATCCCTTGGACATTCTTAATGATAATGAAACACAGAAATTGCTTCCCAATTTAATACAAAAGGCTCAATTCCGACTTAAGTACAAGAGGACTGACACTCTAAATTTCTATGTTTTGAACCTCACCTGTGAGTCCAGTTTTAAGTTCCGATGCTTCACCTCAGGTTTACTGTATCCCTTGGACCTTCTCATTGATGATGAAACACAAAAATTGCATCCGAATTTAATACAAAAGGCACAAAATGCCGGCTTAAGTACAAAAAGACTGATACTCTAAATTTCTATGATTTGAACCTCTCCTGTGAGTCCAGTTTTAGATTCCGATGTTTCACTTCAGGTTTACTGTATCCCTTGGACCTTCTTATTGATGATGAAACACAGAATTTCCATCCGAATTTAATTCAAAATGCACAATGCCGACTTAAGTACAAGAGGACTGACACTCTAACTTTCTATGATTTGAACCTCTCCTGTGAGTATAGTTTTAGATTCCGATGCTTCACTTCAGAATTACTGTATCCCTTGGACTTTCTTATTGACGATGAAACACAGAAATTGCATCCGAATTTAATACAAAAGGCACAATGCCGACTTAAGTACAAGAGGACTGACACTCTAACTTTCTATGATTTGAACCTCTCCTGTGAGTCCAGTTTTAGATTCCGATGCTTCACTTCAGGTTTACTGTATCCCTTGGACATTCTTAATGATAATGAAACACAGAAATTGCATCCCAATTTAATACAAAAGGCGCAATTCCGACTTAAGTACAAGAGGACTGACACTCTAAATTTCTATGTTTTGAACCTCACCTGTGAGTCCAGTTTTAAGTTCCGATGCTTCACCTCAGGTTTACTGTATCCCTTGGACCTTCTCATTGACGATGAAACCCAAAAACTGCATCCGAATTAAATACAAAAGGCACAAAATGCCGGCTTAAGTACAAGAGGACTGATACTCTAAATTTCTATGATTAGAACCACTCCTGTGAGTCCAGTTTTAGATTCCGATGTTTCACTTCAGGTTTACTGTATCCCTTGGACCTTCTTATTGATGATGAAACACAGAATTTCCATCGCAATTTAATACAAAATGCATAATGCCGACTTAAGTACAAGAGGACTGACACTCTAACTTTCTATGATTTGAACCTCTCCTGTGAGTATAGTTTTAGATTCCGATGCTTCACTTCAGAATTACTGTATCCCTTGGACTTTCTTATTGACGATGAAACACAGAAATTGCATCCGAATTTAATACAAAAGGCACAATGCCGACTTAAGTACAAGAGGACTGACACTCTAACTTTCTATGATTTGAACCTCTCCTGTGAGTATAGTTTTAGATTCCGATGCATCACTTCAGGTTTACTGTATCCCTTGACTTTCTTATTGACGATGAAACACAGAATTTGCATCCGAATTTAATTACAAAAGGCACAATGCCGACTGAAGTACAAGGGGACAGACACTCTAACTTTCTATGATTTGAACCTCACCTGTGGGTACAGTTTTAGATTCCGATGCTTCACTTCAGGTTTACTGTATCCCTTGGACATTCTTAATGATAATGAAACACAGAATTTGCGTCCGAATTTAATACAAAAGGCACAATGCCGACTTAAGTACAAGAGGACTGACTGTCTAACTTTCTATGATTTGAACTTCTCCTGTGAGTCCAGTTTTAGATTCCGATGCTTCACTTCAGGTTTACTGTATCCCTTGCACAATTCTTATTGATGATGAAACTCAGAAATTGCATCCGAATTTAATACAAAAGGCACATTGCTAAATTAAGTACAAGAGGACTGAAACTCTAATTTTCTATGATTTGAACCTCTCCTGTGAGTCCAGTTTTAGATTCCGATGCTTCACTTCAGGTTTACTGTATCCCTTGGACATTCGTAATGATAATGAAACACAGAAATTGCATCCAAATTTAATACAAAAGGCACAATGCCGACTTAAGTACAAGAGGACTGACAGTCTAACATTCTATGATTTGAACCTCTCCTATGAGTCCAGTTTTAGATTCCGATCCTTCACTTCTGGTTTACTGTATCCCTTGGACCTCCTTATTGATGATGAAACACAGAAATTGCATCCGAAATTAATACAAAAGGCAAAATGTCAAATTAAGTACAAGAGGACTGACACTCTAATTTTCGATGATTTGGACCTCTCCTGTGAGTCCAGTATTAGATTCCGATGCTTCACTTCGCGTTTACTGTATCCCTTGGACATTGTTAATGATAATGAAACGCAGAAATTGCTTCCGAATTTAATACAAAAGGCACAATGCCGACTTAAATACAAGAGGACTGACACTCTAACTTTCTATGATTTGAACCTCTTAGTGAGTCCAGTTTTAGATTCCGATGCTTCACTTCTGGTTTACTGTATACCTTGGACCTTCTTATTGGCGATGAAACACAGAATTTAAATCCGAATTTAATACAAAATGCACAATGCCGACATAAGTACAAGAGGTCTGACTCTCTAACTTTCTATGATTTGAACCTCTCCTGTGAGTATAGTTTTAGATTCCGATGCTTCACTTCAGGTTTACTGCATCCCTTGACTTTCTTATTGACGATGAAATACAGAAATTGCATCCGAATTTAATACAAAAGTCACAATGCCGACTTAAGTACAAGATGACTGACACTCTGACATTCTACGATTTGAACCTCTGCCGTGAGTCCAGTTTTAGATTCCAATGCTTCACATCAGGTTTACTGTATCCCTTGGACTTTCTTTTTGACGATGAAACACAGAAATTGCATCCGAATTTAATACAAAAGGCACAATGCCGACTTAAGTACAAGAGGACTGACACTCTATCATTCTACGATTTGAACCTCTGCTGTGAGTCCAGTTTTAGATTCCAATGCTAAACATCAGGTTTACTGTATCCCTTGTACCTTCTTATTGATGATGAAATACAGAAATTGCATCCGAATTTAATACAAAAGGCACAATGCCGACTGAAGTACAAGAGGACTGACACTCTAAATTTCTATAATTTGAACCTCACCTGTGAGTCCAGTCTTAAGTTCCGATGCTTCACTTCAGGTTTAGTGTATCCCTTGGACCTTCTCATTGATGGTGAAACACAGAAATTGCATCCGAATTTGACACAAAAAGCACAATGCCGGCTTAAGTTCAAGAGGACTTATACTCTAATTTTCTATGATTTGAACCTCTCCTGTGAGTCCAGTTTTAGATTCCGATGTTTCACTTCAGGTTTACTGTATCCCTTGGACCTTCTTATTGATGAAAAAACACAGAATTTCCATCCGAATTTAATACAAAATGCACAATGCCGACTTAAGTACAAGAGGACTGACTCTCTAACTTTCTATGATTTGAAACTCTGCTGTGAGCCAGTTTTAGATTCCAATGCTAAACATCAGGTTTACTGTATCCCTTGTACCTTCTTATTGATGATGAAACACAGAAATTGCATCCGAATTTAATACAAAAGGCACAATGCTGGCTGAAGTACAAGAGGACTGACACTCTAAATTTCTATGATTTGAACCTCACCTGTGAGACCAGTCTTAAGTTCCGATGCTTCACTTCAGGTTTACTGTATCCCTTGGACCTTCTCATTGATGATGAAACACAGAAATTGCATCCGAATTTAATACAAAAGGGCACAATGTCGGCTTAAGTGCAAGAGGACTGATACTCTAACTTTCTATGATTTGAACCTCTCCTGTGAGTCCAGTTTTAGATTCCGATGTTTCACTTCAGGTTTACTGTATCCCTTGGACCTTCTTATTGATGAAGAAACACAGAATTTCCATCCGAATTTAATACAAAATGCACAATGCTGACTTAAGTACAAGAGGACTGACTCTCTAACTTTCTATGATTTGAACCTCTCCTGTGAGTATAGTTTTAGATTCCGATGCTTCACTTCTGGTTTAGTCTATCCCTTGAACCATCTTGTTGTTGATGAAACACAGAATTTGCATCCGAATTTAATACAAAAGGCACAATGCCGACTTAAGTACAAGAGGACTGACACTCTATCATTCTATGATTTGAACCTCTGACGTGAGTCCAGTTTTAGATTCCAATGCTTCACTTCAGGTTTACTGTATCCCTTGGACCTTCTTATTTATGATGAAACACAGAAATTGCATCCGAATTTAATAGAAAAGGCACAATGCCGACTTAAGTACAAGAGGACTGACACTCTAACTTTCTATGATTTGAACCTCACCTGTGAGTCCAGTTTTAGATTCCGATGCCTCACTTCAGGTTGACTGTATCGCTTGGACCATCTTATTGATGATGAAACACAGAAATTGCATCCGAATTTAATACAAAACGCACAATGCCGACTTAAGTACAAGAGGAATGACACTCTAACTTTCTATGATTTGAACCTCTTAGTGAGTCCAGTTTTAGATTCCGATGCTTCACTTCTGGTTTACTGTATACCTTGGACCTTCTTATTGGCGATGAAACACAGAATTTAAATCCGAATTTAATACAAAATGCACAATGCCGACATAAGTACAAGAGGTCTGACTCTCTAACTTTCTATGATTTGAACCTCTCCTGTGAGTATAGTTTTAGATTCCGATGCTTCACTTCAGGTTTACTGTATCCCTTGACTTTCTTATTGACGATGAAATACAGAAATTGCATCCGAATTTAATACAAAAGTCACAATGCCGACTTAAGTACAAGATGACTGACACTCTGACATTCTACGATTTGAACCTCTGCCGTGAGTCCAGTTTTAGATTCCAATGCTTCACATCAGGTTTACTGTATCCCTTGGACTTTCTTTTTGACGATGAAACACAGAAATTGCATCCGAATTTAATACAAAAGGCACAATGCCGACTTAAGTACAAGAGGACTGACACTCTATCATTCTACGATTTGAACCTCTGCTGTGAGTCCAGTTTTAGATTCCAATGCTAAACATCAGGTTTACTGTATCCCTTGTACCTTCTTATTGATGATGAAATACAGAAATTGCATCCGAATTTAATACAAAAGGCACAATGCCGACTGAAGTACAAGAGGACTGACACTCTAAATTTCTATAATTTGAACCTCACCTGTGAGTCCAGTCTTAAGTTCCGATGCTTCACTTCAGGTTTAGTGTATCCCTTGGACCTTCTCATTGATGGTGAAACACAGAAATTGCATCCGAATTTGACACAAAAAGCACAATGCCGGCTTAGTTCAAGAGGACTTATACTCTAATTTTCTATGATTTGAACCTCTCCTGTGAGTCCAGTTTTAGATTCCGATGTTTCACTTCAGGTTTACTGTATCCCTTGGACCTTCTTATTGATGAAAAAACACAGAATTTCCATCCGAATTTAATACAAAATGCACAATGCCGACTTAAGTACAAGAGGACTGACTCTCTAACTTTCTATGATTTGAAACTCTGCCTGTGAGCCAGTTTTAGATTCCAATGCTAAACATCAGGTTTACTGTATCCCTTGTACCTTCTTATTGATGATGAAACACAGAAATTGCATCCGAATTTAATACAAAAGGCACAATGCTGGCTGAAGTACAAGAGGACTGACACTCTAAATTTCTATGATTTGAACCTCACCTGTGAGACCAGTCTTAAGTTCCGATGCTTCACTTCAGGTTTACTGTATCCCTTGGACCTTCTCATTGATGATGAAACACAGAAATTGCATCCGAATTTAATACAAAAGGCACAATGTCGGCTTAAGTGCAAGAGGACTGATACTCTAACTTTCTATGATTTGAACCTCTCCTGTGAGTCCAGTTTTAGATTCCGATGTTTCACTTCAGGTTTACTGTATCCCTTGGACCTTCTTATTGATGAAGAAACACAGAATTTCCATCCGAATTTAATACAAAATGCACAATGCTGACTTAAGTACAAGAGGACTGACTCTCTAACTTTCTATGATTTGAACCTCTCCTGTGAGTATAGTTTTAGATTCCGATGCTTCACTTCTGGTTTAGTCTATCCCTTGAACCATCTTGTTGTTGATGAAACACAGAATTTGCATCCGAATTTAATACAAAAGGCACAATGCCGACTTAAGTACAAGAGGACTGACACTCTATCATTCTATGATTTGAACCTCTGACGTGAGTCCAGTTTTAGATTCCAATGCTTCACTTCAGGTTTACTGTATCCCTTGGACCTTCTTATTTATGATGAAACACAGAAATTGCATCCGAATTTAATAGAAAAGGCACAATGCCGACTTAAGTACAAGAGGACTGACACTCTAACTTTCTATGATTTGAACCTCACCTGTGAGTCCAGTTTTAGATTCCGATGCCTCACTTCAGGTTGACTGTATCGCTTGGACCATCTTATTGATGATGAAACACAGAAATTGCATCCGAATTTAATACAAAACGCACAATGCCGACTTAAGTACAAGAGGAATGACACTTTAACTTTCTATGGCTTGAACCTCTCCTGTGAGTCCAGTTTTAGATTCCGATGCTTCACTTCAGGATTACTGTATACGTTGGACCTTCTTATTGACGATGAAGCACAGAAATTGCATCCGAATTTAATACAAATGGCACAATGCCGACATAAGTACAAGAGGACTGACACTCAATCATTCTACGATATGAACCTTTGATGTGAGTCCAGTTTTAGATTCCAATGCTTAACATCAGGTTTACTGTATCCCTTGTACCTTCTTACTGATGATGAAACACAGAAATTGCATCCGAATTTAATACAAAAGGCACAATGCCGACTTAAGTACAAGAGGACTGACACTCTAAATTTTTATGATTTGAACCTCACCTGTGAGTCCAGTCTTAAGTTCCGATGCTTCACTTCAGGTTTACTGTATCCCTTGGAAGTTCTCATTGATGATGAAACACAGAAATTGCATCCGAATTTAATACAAAAGGCACAATGCCGGCTTAAGTGCAAGACGACTGATACTCTAACTTTTTATGATTTGAACCTCTCCTGTGAATCCAGTTTTAGATTCCGATGTTTCACTTCAGATTTACTGTATCCCTTGGACCTTCTCATTGATGAAGAAACACCGAATTTCCATCCGAATTTAATATAAAATGCACAATGCCGACTTAAGTACAAGAGGACCGACTCTCTAACTTTCTATGATTTGAACCTCTCCTGTGAGTATAGTTTTAGATTCCGATGCTTCACTTCAGGTTTACTGTATCCCGTGACTTTCTTATTGACGATGAAACACAGAATTTGCATCCGAATTTAATACAAAAGGCACAATACCGACTTAAATAGAAGAGGACTGACACTCAAACTTTCTATGATTTGAACCTCTCCTGTGACTCCAGTTTTAGATTCCGATGCTTCACTTCCGGTTTACTGTATCCCTTGGACCTTCTTATTGATGACGAAACACAGAAATTGCATCCGAATTTAATACAAAAGGCACAATGCCAAATTAAGTACAAGAGGAATGACACTCTAATGTTCTATGATTTGAACCTCTCCTGTGAGACCAATTTTAGATTCCGATGCATCACTTCAGGTTTACTGTATCCCTTGGACAATCTTATTGATGATGAAACACAGAAATTGCATCCGAATTTAATACAAAAGGCACAATGCCAAATTAAGTTCAAGAGGACTGACACTCTAATTTTCGATGATTTGAACCTCTCCTGTGATTCCAGTTTTAGATTCCGATGCTTCACTTCAGGTTTACTGTATCCCTTGGACATTCTTAATGATAATGAAACACAGAAATTGCATCCCAATTTAATACAAAAGGCACAATTCCGACATAAAAACAAGAGGACTGACACTCTAACTCTCTATAATTAGAACCTCTCCAGTGAGTCCAGTTTTAGATTCCGATGCTTCACTTCAGGTTAACTGTATCCCTTGGACCTTCTTATTGACGATGAAACACAGAATTTCCATCCGAATTTAAAAAAAAAATGCACAATGCCGACTTAAGTACATGAGGACTGACACTCTAATTTTCTATGATTTGAACCTCTCCTGCGAGTCCAGTTTTAGATTCCGATGTTTCACTTCAGGTTTACTGTATCCCTTGGACCTTCTTGTTGATGAAGAAACACAGAATTTCCATCCGAATTTAATACAAAATGCACAATGCCGACTTAAGTACAAGAGGACTGACTAAATAACTTTCTATGATTTGAAACTCTGCTGTGAGCCAGTTTTAGAATCCAATGCTAAACATCAGGTTTACTGTATCCCTTGTACCTTCTTATTGATGATGAAACACAGAAATTGCATCCGAATTTAATACAAAAGGCACAATGCTGGCTGAAGTACAAGAGGACTGACACTCTAAATTTCTATGATTTGAACCTCACCTGTGAGACCAGTCTTAAGTTCCGATGCTTCACTTCAGGTTTACTGTATCCCTTGGACCTTTTCATTGATGATGAAACACAGAAATTGCATCCGAATTTAATACAAAATGCATAATGCCGACTTAAGTACAAGAGGACTGACACTCTAAATTTCTATGATTTGAACCTCTCCTGTGAGTATAGTTTTAGATTCCGATGCTTCACTTCAGAATTACTGTATCCCTTGGACTTTCTTATTGACGATGAAACACAGAAATTGCATCCGAATTTAATACAAAAGGCACAATGCCGACTTAAGTACAAGAGGACTGACATTCTAACTTTCTATGATTTGAACCTCTCCTGTGAGTATAGTTTTAGATTCCGATGCATCACTTCAGGTTTACTGTATCCCTTGACTTTCTTATTGACGATGAAACACAGAATTTGCATCCGAATTTAATACAAAAGGCACAATGCCGACTGAAGTACAAGGGGACAGACACTCTAACTTTCTATGATTTGAACCTCACCTGTGGGTACAGTTTTAGATTCCGATGCTTCACTTCAGGTTTACTGTATCCCTTGGACATTCTTCATGATAATGAAACACAGAATTTGCATCCGAATTTAATACAAAAGGCACAATGCCGACTTAAGTACAAGGGGACTGACAGTCTAACTTTCTATGATTTGAACTTCTCCTGTGAGTCCAGTTTTAGATTCCGATGCTTCACTTCAGGTTTACTGTATCCCTTGCACCTTCTTATTGATGATGAAACACAGAAATTGCATCCGAATTTAATACAAAAGGCACAATGCTAAATTAAGTACAAGAGGACTGAAACTCTAATTTTCTATGATTTGAACCTCTCCTGTGAGTCCAGTTTTAGATTCCGATGCTTCACTTCAGGTTTACTGTATCCCTTGGACATTCGTAATGATAACGAAACACAGAAATTGCATCCGAATTTAATACAAAAGACACAATGCCGACTTAAGTACAAGAGGACTGACAGTCTAACATTCTATGATTTGAACCTCTCCTATGAGTCCAGTTTTAGATTCCGATCCTTCACTTCTGGTTTACTGTATCCCTTGGACCTCCTTATTGATGATGAAACACAGAAATCGCATCCGAAATTAATACAAAAGGGAAAATGTCAAATTAAGTACAAGAGGACTGACACTCTGACATTCTACGATTTGAACCTCTGCCGTGAGTCCAGTTTTAGATTCCAATGCTTCACATCAGGTTTACTGTATCCCTTGGACTTTCTTTTTGACGATGAAACACAGAAATTGCATCCGAATTTAATACAAAAGGCACAATGCCGACTTAAGTACAAGAGGACTGACACTCTATCATTCTACGATTTGAACCTCTGCTGTGAGTCCAGTTTTAGATTCCAATGCTAAACATCTGGTTTACTGTATCCCTTCTACCTTCTTATTGATGATGAAACACAGAAATTGCATCCGAATTTAATACAAAATGCACAATGCTGGCTGAAGTACAAGAGGACTGACACTCTAAATTTCTATGATTTGAACCTCACCTGTGAGACCAGTCTTAAGTTCCGATGCTTCACTTCAGGTTTACTGTATCCCTTGGACCTTCTCATTGATGATGAAACACAGAAATTGCATCCGAATTTAATACAAAAGGCACAATGTCGGCTTAAGTGCAAGAGGACTGATACTCTAACTTTCTATGATTTGAACCTCTCCTGTGAGTCCAGTTTTAGATTCCGATGTTTCACTTCAGGTTTACTGTATCCCTTGGACCTTCTTATTGATGAAGAAACACAGAATTTCCATCCGAATTTAATACAAAATGCACAATGCTGACTTAAGTACAAGAGGACTGACTCTCTAACTTTCTATGATTTGAACCTCTCCTGTGAGTATAGTTTTAGATTCCGATGCTTCACTTCTGGTTTAGTCTATCCCTTGAACCATCTTGTTGTTGATGAAACACAGAATTTGCATCCGAATGTAATACAAAAGGAACAATGCCGACTTAAGTACAAGAGGACTGACACTCTACCATTCTATGATTTGAACCTCTGACGTGAGTCCAGTTTTAGATTCCAATGCTTCACTTCAGGTTTACTGTATCCCTTGGACCTTCTTATTTATGACGAAACACAGAAATTGCATCCGAATTTAATACAAAAGGCACAATGCCGACTTAAGTACAAGAGGACTGACACTCTAACTTTCTATGATTTGAACCTCACCTGTGAGTCCAGTTTTAGATTCCGATGCCTCACTTCAGGTTGACTGTATCGCTTGGACCATCTTATTGATGATGAAACACAGAAATTGCATCCGAATTTAATACAAAACGCACAATGCCGACTTAAGTACAAGAGGACTGACTCTCTAACCTTCTATGGCTTGAACCTCTCCTGTGAGTCCAGTTTTAGATTCCGATGCTTCACTTCAGGATTACTGTATACGTTGGACCTTCTTATTGGCGATGAAGCACAGAAATTGCATTCGAATTTAATACAAAAGGCACAATGCCGACTTAAGTTATAGAGGACTGACACTCTTTCTATGATTTGAACCTCTCCTGTGAGTCCAGTTTTAGATTCCGATGTTTCACTTCTGGTTTACTGTATCCGTTGACCCTTCTTATTGATGATGAAACACAGAAATTGCATCCGAATTTAATACAAAAGGCACAATGCCAAATTAAGTACAAGAGGACTGACACTCTAGCTTTCTATTATTTGAACCTCTCCTGTGAGTCCAGTTTTAGATTCCGATGCTTCACTTCAGGTTTACTGTATCCCTTGGACATTCTTAATGATAATGAAACACAGATATTGCATCCGAATTTAATACAAAAGGCCCAATGCCGACTTAAGTACAAGAGGACTGACAGTCTAACATTCTATGATTTGAACCTCTAATGAGAGTCCACTTTTAGATTCCGATACTTCACTTCTGGTTTACTGTATCCCTTGGACCTTCTTATTGTTGATGAAACACAGAAATTGCATCCGAATTTAATACGAATGGCACAATGCCAAATTAAGTACAAGAGGACTGACACTCTAATTTTCAATGATTTGAACCTCTCCTGTGAGTCCAGTATTAGATTCCGATGCTTCACTTCAGGTTTACTGTATCCCTGGACATTCTTAATGATAATGAAACACAGAAATTGCATCCGAATTTAATACAAAAGGCACAATGCTGACTTAAATACAAGAGGACGGACACTCTAACTTTCTATGATTTGAACCTCTCCTGTGAGTATAGTTTTAGATTCCGATGCTTCACTTCAGAATTACTGTATCCCTAGGACTTTCTTATTGACGATGAAACACAGAAATTGCATCCGAATTTAATACAAAAGGCACAATGCCGACTTAAGTACAAGAGGACTGACACTCTAACTTTCTATGATTTGAACGTCTCCTGTGAGTATAGTTTTAGATTCCGATGCATCACTTCAGGTTTACTGTATCCCTTGACTTTCTTATTGACGATGAAACACAGAATTTGCATCCGAATTTAATACAAAAGGCACAATGCCGACTGAAGTACAAGGGGCAGACACTCTAACTTTCTATGATTTGAACCTCACCTGTGGGTACAGTTTTAGATTCCGATGCTTCACTTCAGGTTTACTGTATCCCTTGGACATTCTTAATGATAATGAAACACAGAATTTGCATCCGAATTTAATACAAAAGGCACAATGCCGACTTAAGTACAAGAGGACTGACAGTCTAACTTTCTATGATTTGAACTTCTCCTGTGAGTCCAGTTTTAGATTCCGATGCTTCACTTCAGGTTTACTGTATCCCTTGCACCTTCTTATTGATGATGAAACACAGAAATTGCATCCGAATTTAATACAAAAGGCACAATGCTAAATTAAGTACAAGGGGACTGAAACTCTAATTTTCTATGATTTGAACCTCTCCTGTGAGTCCAGTTTTAGATTCCGATGCTTCACTTCAGGTTCACTGTATCCCTTGGACATTCGTAATGATAATGAAACACAGAAATTGCATCCGAATTTAATACAAAAGGCACAATGCCGACTTAAGTACAAGAGGACTGACAGTCTAACATTCTATGATTTGAACCTCTCCTATGAGTCCAGTTTTAGATTCCGATCCTTCACTTCTGGTTTACTGTATCCCTTGGACCTCCTTATTGATGATGAAACACAGAAATTGCATCCGAAATTAATACAAAAGGCAAAATGTCAAATTAAGTACAAGAGGACTGACACTCTAATTTTCGATGATTTGGACCTCTCCTGTGAGTCCAGTATTAGATTCCGATGCTTCACTTCGCGTTTACTGTATCCCTTGGACATTGTTAATTATAATGAAACGCAGAAATTGCTTCCGAATTTAATACAAAAGGCACAATGCCGACTTAAATACAAGAGGACTGACACTCTAACTTTCTATGATTTGAACCTCTTAGTGAGTCCAGTTTTAGATTCCGATGCTTCACTTCTGGTTTACTGTATACCTTGGACCTTCTTATTGGCGATGAAACACAGAATTTAAATCCGAATTTAATACAAAATGCACAATGCCGAGTTAAGTACAAGAGGACTGACTCTCTAACTTTCTATGATTTGAACCTCTCCTGTGAGTATAGTTTTAGATTCCGATGCTTCACTTCAGGTTTACTGTATCCCTTGCCTTTCTTATTGACGATGAAATACAGAAATTGCATCCGAATTTAATACAAAAGTCACAATGCCGACTTAAGTTCAAGATGACTGACACTCTGACATTCTACGATTTGAACCTCTGCCGTGAGTCCAGTTTTAGATTCCAATGCTTCACATCAGGTTTACTGTATCCCTTGGACTTTCTTTTTGACGATGAAACACAGAAATTGCATCCGAATTTAATACAAAAGGCACAATGCCGACTTAAGTACAAGAGGACTGACACTCTATCATTCTACGATTTGAACCTCTGCTGTGAGTCCAGTTTTAGATTCCAATGCTAAACATCAGGTTTACTGTATCCCTTGTACCTTCTTATTGATGATGAAATACAGAAATTGCATCCGAATTTAATACAAAAGGCACAATGCCGACTTAAGTACAAGAGGACTGACACTCTAAATTTCTATGATTTGAACCTCACCTGTGAGTCCAGTCTTAAGTTCCGATGCTTCACTTCAGGTTTAGTGTATCCCTTGGACCTTCTCATTGATGATGAAACACAGAAATTGCATCCGAATTTGACACAAAAAGCACAATGCCGGCTTAAGTTCAAGAGGACTTATACTCTAATTTTCTATGATTTGAACCTCTCCTGTGAGTCCAGTTTTAGATTCCGATGTTTCACTTCAGGTTTACTGTATCCCTTGGACCTTCTTATTGATGAAAAAACACAGAATTTCCATCCGAATTTAATACAAAATGCACAATGCCGACTTAAGTACAAGAGGACTGACTCTCTAATTTTCTATGATTTGAAACTCTGCTGTGAGCCAGTTTTAGATTCCAATGCTAAACATCAGGTTTACTGTATCCCTTGTACCTTCTTATTGATGACGAAACACAGAAATTGCATCCGAATTTAATACAAAAGGCACAAAGCTGGCTGAAGTACAAGAGGACTGACACTCTAAATTTCTATGATTTGAACCTCACCTGTGAGACCAGTCTTAAGTTCCGATGCTTCACTTCAGGTTTACTGTATCCCTTGGACCTTCTCATTGATGATGAAACACAGAAATTGCATCCGAATTTAATACAAAAGGCACAATGTCGGCTTAAGTGCAAGAGGACTGATACTCTAACTTTCTATGGTTTGAACCTCTCCTGTGAGTCCAGTTTTAGATTCCGATGTTTCACTTCAGGTTTACTGTATCCCTTGGACCTTCTTATTGATGAAGAAACACAGAATTTCCATCCGAATTTAATACA
This sequence comes from Schistocerca americana, assembly GCF_021461395.2. Taxonomy (NCBI): domain Eukaryota; kingdom Metazoa; phylum Arthropoda; class Insecta; order Orthoptera; family Acrididae; genus Schistocerca; species Schistocerca americana. The sequence goes on along the minus strand of NW_025726005.1, from coordinate 806,552 downwards.
AAATGCACAATGCTGACTTAAGTACAAGAGGACTGACTCTCTAACTTTCTATGATTTGAACCTCTCCTGTGAGTATAGTTTTAGATTCCGATGCTTCACTTCTGGTTTAGTCTATCCCTTGAACCATCTTGTTGTTCATGAAACACAGTATTTGCATCCGAATTTAATACAAAAGGCACAATGCCGACTTAAGTACAAGAGGACTGACACTCTATCATTCTATGATTTGAACCTCTGACGTGAGTCCAGTTTTAGATTCCAATGCTTCACTTCAGGTTTACTGTATCCCTTGGACCTTCTTATTTATGATGAAACACAGAAATTGCATCCGAATTTAATACAAAAGGCACAATGCCCACTTAAGTACAAGAGGACTGACACTCTAACTTTCTATGATTTGAACCTCACCTGTGAGTCCAGTTTTAGATTCCGATGCTTCACTTCAGGTTGACTGTATCGCTTGGACCATCTTAATGATGATGAAACACAGAAATTGCATCCGAATTTAATACAAAACGTACAATGCCGACTTAAGTACAAGAGGAATGACACTCTAACTTTCTATGGCTTGAACCTCTCCTGTGAGTCCAGTTTTAGATTCCGATGCTTCACTTCAGGATTACTGTATACGTTGGACCTTCTTATTGGCGATGAAGCACAGAAATTGCATTCGAATTTGATACAAAAGGCACAATGCCGACTTAAGTTATAGAGGACTGACACTCTTTCTATGATTTGAACCTCTCGTGTGAGTCCAGTTTTAGATTCCGATGCTTCACTTCTGGTTTACTGTATCCGTTGACCCATCTTATTGATGATGAAACACAGAAATTGCATCCGAATTTAATACAAAAGGCACAATGCCAAATTAAGTACAAGAGGACAGACACTCTAGCTTTCTATTATTTGAACCTCTCCTGTGAGCCCAGTTTTAGATTCCGATGCTTCACTTCAGGTTTACTGTATCTCTTGGACATTCTTAATGATAATGAAACACAGATATTGCATCCGAATTTAATACAAAAGGCCCAATGCCGACTTAAGTACAAGAGGACTGACAGTCTAACATTCTATGATTTGAACCTCTCCTGAGAGTCCAGTTTTAGATTCCGATACTTCACTTCTGGTTTACTGTATCCCTTGGACCTTCTTATTGTTGATGAAACACAGAAATTGCATCCGAATTTAATACAAATGGCACAATGCCAAATTAAGTACAAGAGGACTGACACTCTAATTTTCAATGATTTGAACCTCTCCTGTGAGTCCAGTATTAGATTCCGATGCTTCACTTCAGGTTTACTGTATCCCTGGACATTCTTTAGGATAATGAAACACAGAAATTGCATCCGAATTTAATACAAAAGGCACAATGCTGACTTAAATACAAGAGGACGGACACTCTAACTTTCTATGATTTGAACCTCTCCAGTGAGTCCAGTTTTAGATTCCGATGCTTCACTTCAGGTTAACTGTATCCCTTGGACCTTCTTATTGACGATGAAACACAGAATTTTCATCCGAATTTAATACAAAATGCACAATGCCGACTTAAGTACAAGAGGACTGACACTCTAACTTTCTATGATTTGAACCTCTCCTGTTAGTCCAGTTTTAGATTCCGATGCTTCACTTCAGGTTAACTGTATCCCTTGGACCTTCCTATTGACGATGAAACACAGAAATTGCATCCGAATTTAATACAAAAGGCACAATGCCGACTTAAGTACAAGAGGACTGACACTCTACCTTTCTATGATTTGAACCTCTCATGTGAGTAGAGTTTTAGATTCCGATGCTTCACTTCAGGTTTAGAGTATACCTTGGACCGTCTTATTGACGATGAAGCACAGAAATTGCATCCGAATGTAATACAAATGGCACAATGCCGACATAAGTACAAGAGGACTGACACTCAATCATTCTACGATATGAACCTTTGATGTGAGTCCAGTTTTAGATTCCAATGCTTAACATCAGGTTTACTGTATCCCTTGTACCTTCTTACTGATGATGAAACACAGAAATTGCATCCGAATTTAATACAAAAGGCACAATGCCGACTTAAGTACAAGAGGACTGACACTCTAAATTTTTATGATTTGAACCTCACCTGTGAGTCCAGTCTTAAGTTCCGATGCTTTACTTCAGGTTTACTGTATCCCTTGGAACTTCTCATTGATGATGAAACACAGAAATTGCATCCGAATTTAATACAAAAGGCACAATTCCGGCTTAAGTGCAAGACGACTGATACTCTAACTTTTTATGATTTGAACCTCTCCTGTGAATCCAGTTTTAGATTCCGATGTTTCACTTCAGGTTTACTGTATCCCTTGGACCTTCTTATTGATGAAGAAACACCGAATTTCCATCCGAATTTAATATAAAATGCATAATGCCGACTTAAGTACAAGAGGACCGACTCTCTAACTTTCTATGATTTGAACCTCTCCTGTGAGTATAGTTTTAGATTCCGATGCTTCACTTCAGGTTTACTGTATCCCGAGACTTTCTTATTGACGATGAAACACAGAAATTGCATCCGAATTTAATACAAAAGGCACAATACCGACTTAAATAGAAGAGGACTGACACTCAAACTTTCTATGATTTGAACCTCTCCTGTGACTCCAGTTTTAGATTCCGATGCTTCACTTCCGGTTTACTGTATCCCTTGGACCTTCTTATTGATGACGAAACACAGAAATTGCATCCGAATTTAATACAAAAGGCACAATGCCAAATTAAGTACAAGAGGAATGACACTCTAATGTTCTATGATTTGAACCTCTCCTGTGAGTCCAGTTTTAGATTCCGATGCATCACTTCAGGTTTACTGTATCCCTTGGACAATCTTAATGATAATGAAACACAGAAATTGCATCCGAATTTAATACAAAAGGCACAATGCTAAATTAAGTTCAAGAGGACTGACACTCTAATTTTCGATGATTTGAACCTCTCCGGTGAGTCCAGTTTTACATTCCGATGCTTCACTTCAGGTTTACTGTATCCCTTGGACATTCTTAATGATAATGAAACACAGAAATTGCATCCCAATTTAATACAAAAGGCACAATTCCGATATAAAAACAAGAGGACTGACACTCTAACTCTCTATAATTAGAACCTCTCCAGTGAGTCCAGTTTTAGATTCCGATGCTTCACTTCAGGTTAACTGTATCCCTTGGACCTTCTTATTGACGATGAAACACAGAATTTCCATCCGAATTTTAAAAAAAAATGCACAATGCCGACTTAAGTACATGAGGACTGACACTCTAACTTTCTATGATTTGAACCTCTCCTGTGAGTCCAGTTTTGGATTCCGATGCTTCACTTCAGGTTTACTGTATCCCTTGGACTTTCTTTTTGACGATGAAACACAGAAATTGCATCCGAATTTAATACAAAAGGCACAATGCCGACTTAAGTACAAGAGGACTGACACTCTATCATTCTACGATTTGAACCTCTGCTGTGAGTCCAGTTTTAGATTCCAATGCTAAACATCAGGTTTACTGTATCCCTTGTACCTTCTTATTGATGACGAAATACAGAAATTGCGTCCGAATTTAATACAAAAGGCACAATGCCGACTTAAGTACAAGAGGACTGACACTCTAAATTTCTATGATTTGAACCTCACCTGTGAGTCCAGTCTTAAGTTCCGATGCTTCACTTCAGGTTTACTGTATCCCTTGGACCTTCTCATTGATGATGAAACACAGAAATTGCATCCGAATTTGACACAAAAAGCACAATGCCGGCTTAAGTTCAAGAGGACTTATACTCTAATTTTCTATGATTTGAACCTCTCCTGCGAGTCCAGTTTTAGATTCCGATGTTTCACTTCAGGTTTACTGTATCCCTTGGACCTTCTTATTGATGAAGAAACACAGAATTTCCATCCGAATTTAATACAAAATGCACAATGCCGACTTAAGTACAAGAGGACTGACTCTCTAACTTTCTATGATTTGAACCTCTCCTGTGAGTATAGTTTTAAATTCCGATGCTTCACTTCAGGTTTAGTCTATCCCTTGAACCATCTTGTTGTTGATGAAACACAGAATTTGCATCCGAATTTAATACAAAAGGCACAATGCCGACTTAAGTACAAGAGGACTGACACTCTATCATTCTATGATTTGATCCTCTGACGTGAGTCCAGTTTTAGATTCCAATGCTTCACTTCAGGTTTACTGTATCCCTTGGACCTTCTTATTTATGATGAAACACAGAAATTGCATCCGAATTTAATACAAAAGGCACAATGCCGACTTAAGTACAAGAGGACTGACACTCTAACTTTCTATGATTTGAACCGCACCTGTGAGTCCAGTTTTAGATTCCGATGCTTCACTTCAGGTTTACTGTATCGCTTGGACCATCTTATTGATGATGAAACACAGAAATTGCATCCGAATTTAATACAAAACGCACAATGCCGACTTAAGTACAAGAGGAATGACACTCTAACTTTCTATGGCTTGAACCTCTCCTGTGAGTCCAGTTTTAGATTCCGATGCTTCACTTCAGGATGACTGTATACGTTGGACCTTCTTATTGGCGATGAAGCACAGAAATTGCATTCGAATTTAATACAAAAGGCACAATGCCGACTTAAGTTATAGAGGACTGACAGTCTTTCTATGATTTGAACCTCTCCTGTGAGTCCAGTTTTAGATTCCGATACTTCACTTCTGATTTACTGTATCCCTTTACCCTTCCTATTGATGATGAAACACAGAAATTGCATCCGAATTTAATACAAAATGCATAATGCCGACTTAAGTACAAGAGGACTGACACTCTAACTTTCTATGATTTGAACCTCTCCTGTGAGTATAGTTTTAGATTCCGATGCTTCACTTCAGAATTACTGTATCCCTTGGACTTTCTTATTGACGATGAAACACAGAAATTGCATCCGAATTTAATACAAAAGGCACAATGCCGACTTAAGTACAAGAGGACTGACACTCTAACTTTCTATGATTTGAACCCCTCCTGTGAGTATAGTTTTAGATTCCGATGCATCACTTCAGGTTTACTGTATCCCTTGACTTTCTTATTGACGATGAAACACAGAATTTGCATCCGAATTTAATACAAAAGGCACAATGCCGACTGAAGTACAAGGGGACAGACACTCTAACTTTCTATGATTTGAACCTCACCTGTGGGTACAGTTTTAGATTCCGATGCTTCACTTCAGGTTTACTGTATCCCTTGGACATTCTTAATGATAATGAAACACAGAATTTGCATCCGAATTTAATACAAAAGGCACAATGCCGACTTAAGTACAAGAGGACTGACAGTCTAACTTTCTATGATTTGAACTTCTCCTGTGAGTCCAGGTTTAGATTCCGATGCTTCACTTCAGGTTTACTGTATCCCTTGCACCTTCTTATTGATGATGAAACACAGAAATTGCATCCGAATTTAATACAAAAGGCACAATGCTAAATTAAGTACAAGAGGACTGAAACTCTAATTTTCTATGATTTGAACCTCTCCTGTGAGTCCAGTTTTAGATTCCGATGCTTCACTTCAGGTTTACTGTATCCCTTGGACATTCGTAATGATAATGAAACACAGAAATTGCATCCGAATTTGATACAAAAGGCACAATGCCGACTTAAGTACAAGAGGACTGACAGTCTAACATTCTATGACTTGAACCCTTTCCTATGAGTCCAGTTTTAGATTCTGATCCTTCACTTCTGGTTTACTGTATCCCTTGGACCTCCTTATTGATGATGAAACACAGAAATTGCATCCGAAATTAATACAAAAGGCAAAATGTCAAATTAAGTACAAGAGGACTGACACTCTAATTTTCGATGATTTGGACCTCTCCTGTGAGTCCAGTATTAGATTCCGATGCTTCACTTCGCCTTTACTGTATCCCTTGGTCATTGTTAATGATAATGAAACGCAGAAATTGCTTCCGAATTTAATACAAAAGGCACAATGCCGACATAAATACAAGAGGACTGACACTCTAACTTTCTATGATTTGAACCTCTTAGTGAGTCCAGTTTTAGATTCCGATGCTTCACTTCTGGTTTACTGTATACCTTGGACCTTCTTATTGGCGATGAAACACAGAATTTAAATCCGATTATAATACAAAATGCACAATGCCGACTTAAGTACAAGAGGACTGACTCTCTAACTTTCTATGATTTGAACCTCTCCTGTGAGTATAGTTTTAGATTCCGATGCTTCACTTCAGGTTTACTGTATCCCTTGACTTTCTTATTGACGATGAAATACAGAAATGCATCCGAATTTAATACAAAAGTCACAATGCCGACTTAAGTACAGGATGACTGACACTCTGACATTCTACGATTTGAACCTCTGCCGTGAGTCCAGTTTTAGATTCCAATGCTTCACATCAGGTTTACTGTATCCCTTGGACTTTCTTTTTGACGATGAAACACAGAAATTGCATCCGAATTTAATACTAAAGGCACAATGCCGACTTAAGTACAAGAGGACTGACACTCTATCATTCTACGATTTGAACCTCTGCTGTGAGTCCAGTTTTAGATTCCAATGCTAAACATCAGGTTTACTGTATCCCTTGTACCTTCTTATTGATGATGAAATACAGAAATTGCATCCGAATTTAATACAAAAGGCACAATGCCGACTTAAGTACAAGAGGACTGACACTCTAAATTTCTATGATTTGAACCTCACCTGTGTGTCCAGTCTTAAGTTCCGATGCTTCACTTCAGGTTTAGTGTATCCCTTGGACCTTCTCATTGATGATGAAACACAGAAATTGCATCCGAATTTGACACAAAAAGCACAATGCCGGCTTAAGTTCAAGAGGACTTATACTCTAATTTTCTATGATTTGAACCTCTCCTGTGAGTCCAGTTTTAGATTCCGATGTTTCACTTCAGGTTTACTGTATCCCTTGGACCTTCTTATTGATGAAGAAACACAGAATTTCCATCCGAATTTAATACAAAATGCACAATGCTGACTTACGTACAAGAGGACTGACACTCTAAATTTCTATGATTTGAACCTCTCCTGTGAGTATAGTTTTAGATTCCGATGCTTCACTTCTGGTTTAGTCTATCCCATGAACCATCTTGTTGTTGATGAAACACAGAATTTGCATCCGAATTTAATACAAAAGGCACAATGCCGACTTAAGTACAAGAGGACTGACACTCTATCATTCTATGATTTGAACCTCTGACGTGAGTCCAGTTTTAGATTCCAATGCTTCACTTCAGGTTTACTGTATCCCTTGGACCTTCTTATTTATGACGAAACACAGAAATTGCATCCGAATTTAATACAAAAGGCACAACGCCGACTTAAGTACAAGAGGACTGACACTCTAACTTTCTATGATTTGAACCTCACCTGTGAGTCCAGTTTTAGATTCCGATGCTTCACTTCAGGTTGACTGTATCGCTTGGACCATCTTATTGATGATGAAACACAGAAATTGCATCCGAATTTAATACAAAACGCACAATGCCGACTTAAGTACAAGAGGAATGACACTCTAACTTTCTATGGCTTGAACCTCTCCTAAGAGTCCAGTTTTAGATTCCGATGCTTCACTTCAGGATTAATGTATACGTTGGATCTTCTTATTGGCGATGAAGCACAGAAATTGCATTCGAATTTAAAACAAAAGGCACAATGCCGACTTAAGTTATAGAGGACTGACACTCTTTCTATGATTTGAACCTCTCCTGTGAGTCCAGTTTTAGATTCCGATGCTTCACTTCTGGTTTACTGTATCCGTTGACCCTTCTTATTGATGATGAAACACAGAAATAGCATCCGAATTTAATACAAAAGGCACAATGCCAAATTAAGTACAAGAGGACTGACACTCTAGCTTTCTATTAATGAACCTCTCCTGTGAGTCCAGTTTTAGATTCCGATGCTTCACTTCAGGTTTACTGTATCCCTTGGACATTCTTAATGATAATGAAACACAGATATTGCATCCGAATTTAATACAAAAGGCCCAATGCCGACTTAAGAACAAGAGGACTGACAGTCTAACATTCTATGATTTGAACCTCTCCTGAGAGTCCAGTTTTAGATTCCGATACTTCACTTCTGGTTTACTGTATCCCTTGGACCTTCTTATTGTTGATGAAACACAGAAATTGCATCCGAATTTAATACAAAAGGCACAATGCCAAATTAAGTACAAGAGGACTGACACTCTAGCTTTCTATTATTTGAACCTCTCCTGTGAGTCCAGTTTTAGATTCCGATGCTTCACTTCAGGTTTACTGTATCCCTTGGACATTCTTAATGATAATGAAACACAGATATTGCATCCGAATTTAATACAAAAGGCCCAATGCCGACTTAAGTACAAGAGGACTGACAGTCTAAAATTCTATGCTTTGAACCTCTCCTGAGAGTCCAGTTTTAGATTCCGATACTTCACTTCTGGTTTACTGTATCCCTTGGACCTTCTTATTGTTGATGAAACACAGAAATTGCATCCGAATTTAATACAAATGGCACAATGCCAAATTAAGTACAAGAGGACTGACACTCTAATTTTCAATGATTTGAACCTCTCCTGTGAGTCCAGTATTAGATTCCGATGCTTCACTTCAGGTTTACTGTATCCCTGGACATTCTTAATGATAACGAAACACAGAAATTGCATCCGAATTTAATACAAAAGGCACAATGCTGACTTAAATACAAGAGGACGGACACTCTACCTTTCTATGATTTGAACCTCTCCTGTGAGTAGAGTTTTAGATTCCGATGCTTCACTTCAGGTTTACTGTATCCCTTGGACATTCTTAATGATAATGAAACACAGATATTGCATCCGAATTTAATACAAAAGGCCCAATGCCGACTTAAGTACAAGAGGACTGACAGTCTAAAATTCTATGATTTGAACCTCTCCAGTGAGTCCAGTTTTAGATTCCGATGCTTCACTTCAGGTTAACTGTATCCCTTGGACCTTCTTATTGACGATGAAACACAGAATTTTCATCCGAATTTAATACAAAATGCACAATGCCGACTTAAGTACAAGAGGACTGACATTCTAACTTTCTATGATTTGAACCACTCCTGTTAGTCCAGTTTTAGATTCCGATGCTTCACTTCAGGTTTACTGTATCCCTTGGACCTTCCTATTGACGATGAAACACAGAAATTGCATCCGAATTTAATACAAAAGGCACAATGCCGACTTAAGTACAAGAGGACTGACACTCTACCTTTCTATGATTTGAACCTCTCATGTGAGTAGAGTTTTAGATTCCGATGCTTCACTTCAGGTTTAGAGTATACCTTGGACCGTCTTATTGACGATGAAGCACAGAAATTGCATCCGAATTTAATACAAATGGCACAATGCCGACATAAGTACAAGAGGACTCACACTCAATCATTCTACGATATGAACCTTTGATGTGAGTCCAGTTTTAGATTCCAATGCTTAACATCAGGTTTACTGTATCCCTTGTACCTTCTTACTGATGATGAAACACAGAAATTGCATCCGAATTTAATACAAAAGGCACAATGCCGACTTAAGTACAAGAGGACTGACACTCTAAATTTTTATGATTTGAACCTCACCTGTGAGTCCAGTCTTAAGTTCCGATGCTTCACTTCAGGTTTACTGTATCCCTTGGAACTTCTTATTGATAATGAAACACAGAAATTGCATCCGAATTTAATACAAAAGGCACAATGCCGGCTTAAGTGCAAGACGACTGATACTCTAACTTTTTATGATTTGAACCTCTCCTGTGAATCCAGTTTTAGATTCCGATGTTTCACTTCAGGTTTACTGTATCCCTTGGACCTTCTTATTGATGAAGAAACACCGAATTTCCATCCGAATTTAATATAAAATGCACAATGCCGACTTAAGTACAAGAGGACCGACTCTCTAACTTTCTATGATTTGAACCTCTCCTGTGAGTATAGTTTTAGATTCCGATGCTTCACTTCAGGTTTACTGTATCCCGTGACTTTCTTATTGACGATGAAACACAGAAATTGCATCCGAATTTAATACAAAAGGCACAATACCGACTTAAATAGAAGAGGACTGACACTCAAACTTTCTATGATTTGAACCTCTCCTGTGACTCCAGTTTTAGATTCCGATGCTCCACTTCCGGTTTACTCTATCCCTTGGACCTTCTTATTGACGACGAAACACAGAAATTGCATCCGAATTTAATACAAAAGGCACAATGCCAAATTAAGTACAAGAGGAATGACACTCTAATGTTCTATGATTTCAACCTCTCCTGTGAGTCCAGTTTTAGATTCCGATGCATCACTTCAGGTTTACTGTATCCCTTGGACAATCTTAATGATAATGAAACACAGAAATTGCATCCGAATTTAATACAAAAGGCACAATGCCAAATTAAGTTCAAGAGGACTGACACTCTAATTTTCGATGATTTTAACCTCTCCTGTGAGTCCAGTTTTAGATTCCGATGCTTCACTTCAGGTTTACTGTATCCCTTGGACTTTCTTTTTGACGATGAAACACAGAAATTGCATCCGAATTTAATACAAAAGGCACAATGCCGACTTAAGTACAAGAGGACTGACACTCTATCATTCTACGATTTGAACCTCTGCTGTGAGTCCAGTTTTAGATTCCAATGCTAAACATCAGGTTTACTGTATCCCTTGTACCTTCTTATTGATGACGAAATACAGAAATTGCGTCCGAATTTAATACAAAAGGCACAATGCCGACTTAAGTACAAGAGGACTGACACTCTAATTTTCTATGATTTGAACCCCTCCTGCGAGTCCAGTTTTAGATTCCGATGTTTCACTTCAGGTTTACTGTATCCCTTGGACCTTCTTATTGATGAAGAAACACAGAATTTCCATCCGAATTTAATACAAAATGCACAATGCCGACTTAAGTACAAGAGGACTGACTCTCTAACTTTCTATGATTTGAAACTCTGCTGTGAGTCAGTTTTAGATTCCAATGCTAAACATCAGGATTACTGTATCCCTTGTACCTTCTTATTGATGATGAAACACAGAAATTGCATCCGAATTTAATACAAAAGGCACAATGCTGGCTGAAGTACAAGAGGACTGACACTCTAAATTTCTATGATTTGAACCTCACCTGTGAGACCAGTCTTAAGTTCCGATGCTTCACTTCAGGTTTACTGTATCCTTTGGACCTTTTCATTGATGATGAAACACAGAAATTGCATCCGAATTTAATACAAAAAGCACAATGTCGGCTTAAGTGCAAGAGGACTGATAATCTAACTTTCTATGATTTGAACCTCTCCTGTGAGTCCAGTTTTAGATTCCGATGTTTCACTTCAGGTTTACTGCATCCCTTGGACCTTCTTATTGATGAAGAAAGACAGAATTTCCATCCGAATTTAATACAAAATGCACAATGCTGACTTAAGTACAAGAGGACTGACTCTCTAACTTTCTATGATTTGAACCTCTCCTGTGAGTATAGTTTTAAATTCCGATGCTTCACTTCAAGTTTAGTCTATCCCTTGAACCATCTTGTTGTTGATGAAACACAGAATTTGCATCCGAATTTAATACAAAAGGCACAATGCCGACTTAAGTACAAGAGGACTGACACTCTATCTTTCTATGATTTGATCCTCTGACGTGAGTCCAGTTTTAGATTTCAATGCTTCACTTCAGGTTTACTGTATCCCTTGGACCTTCTTATTTATGATGAAACACAGAAATTGCATCCGAATTTAATACAAAAGGCACAATGCCGACTTAAGTACAAGAGGACTGACACTCTAACTTTCTATGATTTGAACCTCACCTGTGAGTATAGTTTTAGATTCCGATGCTTCACTTCAGGTTTACTGTATCGCGTGGACCATCTTATTGATGATGAAACACAGATATTGCATCCGAATTTAATACAAAACGCACAATGCCGACTTAAGTACAAGAGGAATGACACTCTAACTTTCTATGGCTTGAACCTCTCCTGTGAGTCCAGTTTTAGATTCCGATGCTTCACTTCAGGATTACTGTATACGTTGGACCTTCTTATTGGCGATGAAGCACAGAAATTGCATTCGAATTTAATACAAAAGGCACAATGCCGACTTAAGTTATAGAGGACTGACAGTCTTTCTATGATTTGAACCTCTCCTGTGAGTCCAGTTTTAGATTCCGATGCTTCACTTCTGGTTTACTGTATCCCTTGACCCTTCCTATTGATGATGAAACACAGAAATTGCATCCGAATTTAATACAAAAGGCACAATGCCAAATTAAGTACAAGAGGACTGACACTCGAATTTTCTATTATTTGATCCTCTCCTGTGAGTCCAGTTTTAGATTCCGATGCTTCACTTCAGGTTTACTGTATCCCTTGGACATTCTTAATGATAATGAAACACAGATATTGCATCCGAATTTAATACAAAAGGCCCAATGCCGACTTAAGTACAAGAGGACTGACAGTCTAACTTTCTATGATTTGAACCTCTCCTGTGAGTCCAGTTTTAGATTCCGATACTTCACTTCTGGTTTACTGTATCTCTTGGACCTTCTTATTGTTGATGAAACACAGAAATTGCATCCGAATTTAATACAAATGGCACAATGCCAACTTAAGTACAAGAGGACTGACACTCTAATTTTCGATGATTTGAACCTCTCCTGTGAGTCCAGTATTAGATTCCGATGCTTCACTTCAGGTTTACTGTATCCCTTGGACATTCTTAATGATAATGAAACACAGAAATTGCATCCGAATTTAATACAAAAGGCACAATGCTGACTTAAATACAAGAGGACCGACACTCTAACTTTCTATGATTTGAACCTCTCCAGTGAGTCCAGTTTTAGATTCCGATGCTTCACTTCAGGTTAACTGTATCCCTTTCACCTTTTTATTGATGAAGAAACACAGAATTTCCATCCGAATGTAATACAAAATGCACAATGTCGACTTAAGTACAAGAGGACTGACTCTCTAACTTTCTATAATTTGAACCTCTCCTGTGAGTATAGTTTCAGATTCCTATGCTTCAGTTCAGGTTTACTGTTTCCCTTGGACTTTGTTATTGACGATGAAACACAGAAATTGCATCCGAATTTAATACAAAAGGCACAATGCCGACTTAAGTACAAGAGGACTGACACGCTAAATTTTTATGATTTGAACCTCACCTGTGAGTCCAGTCTTAAGTTCCGATGCTTCACTTCAGGTTTACTGTATCCCTTGGACCTTCTCATTGATGATGAAACACAGAAATTGCATCCGAATTTAATACAAAAGGCACAATGCCGGCTTAAGTGCAAGACGACTGATACTCTAACTTTTTATGATTTGAACCTCTCCTGTGAGTCCAGTTTTAGATTCCGATGTTTCACTTCAGGTTTACTGTATCCCTTTCACCTTTTTATTGATGAAGAAACACAGAATTTCCATCCGAATTTAATACAAAATGCACAGTGTCGACTTAAGTACAAGAGGACTGACTCTCTAACTTTCTATAATTTGAACCTCTCCTGTGAGTATAGTTTCAGATTCCTATGCTTCAGTTCAGGTTTACTGTATCCCTTGGACTTTGTTATTGACGATGAAACACAGAAATTGCATCCGAATTTAATACAAAAGGCACAATGCCGACTTAAGTACAAGAGGACTAACACTCTAACTTTCTATGATTTGAACCTCTCCTGTGAGTCCAGTTTTAGAATCTGATGCTTCACTTCAGGTTTACTGTATCCCTTGGACATTCTTAATGATAATGAATTACAGAAATCGCATCCGAATTTAATACAAAAGGCACAATGCCGACTTAAGTACAAGAGGAATGACAGTCTAACATTCTATGATTTGAACCTCTCCTGTGAGTCCAGTTTTAGATTCCGATGCTTCACTTCAGGTTTACTCTATCCCTTGAACCTTCTTGTTGTTGATGAAACACAGAAATTGCATCCGAGTTTAATACAAAAGGCACAATGCCGACTTAAGTACAAGAGGACTGACACTCTGTCATTCTATGATTTGAACCTCTGCTGTGAGTCCAATTTTAGATTCCAATGCTCCACTTCAGGTTTACTGTATCCCTTGGACCTTCTTATTGATGGTGAAACACAGAAATTGCATCCGAATTTAATACAAAAGGCACAATGCCGACTTAAGTACAAGAGGACTGACACTTTAATTTTCTATGATTTGAACCCCTCCTGTGAGTCCAGTTTTAGATTCCGATGCTTCACTTCAGGATTACTGTATACGTTGGACCTTCTTATTGGCGATTATGCACAGAAATTGCATTCGAATTTAATACAAAAGGCACAATGCCGTCTTAAGTTATAGAGGACTGACACTCTAACTTTCTATGATTGGAACCTCTCCTGTGAGTCCAGTTTTAGATTCTGATGCTTCACTTCTGGTTTACCCTATCCCTTGGTCCTTCTTATTGATGATGAAACACAGAAATTGCATCCGAATTTGATACAAAAGGCACAATGCCAAATTAAGTACAAGAGGACTGACACTCTAATTTTCAATGATTTGAACCTCTCCTGTGAGTCCAGTTTTAGATTCCGATGCTTCACTTCAGGTTTACTGTATCCCTTGGACATTCTTAATGATAATGAAACACAGATATTGCATCCGAATTTAATACAAAAGGCACAATGCCGACTTAAGTACAAGAGGACTGACAGTCTAACATTCTATGATTTGAACCTCTCCTGTGAGTCCAGTTTTAGATTCCGATGCTTCACATCTGGTTTACTGTATCCCTTGGACCTTCTTATTGATGATGAAACACAGAAATTGCATCCGAATTTAATACAAAAGGCACAATGCCAAATAAAGTACAAGAGGACTGACACTCTTATTTTCGATGATTTGAACCTCTCCTGTGAGTCCAGTATTAGATTCCGATGCTTCACTTCAGGTTTACTGTATCCCTTGGACATTCTTAATGATAATGAAACACAGAAATTGCATCCGAATTTAATACAAAAGGCACAATGCCGACTTAAATACAAGAGGACGGACACTCTAACTTACTATGATTTGAACCTCTCCAGTGAGTCCAGTATTAGATTCCAATGCTTAACATCAGGTTTACTGTATCCCTTGTACCTTCTTACTGATGATGAAACACAGAAATTGCATCCGAATTTAATACAAAATGCACTATGCCGACTTCAGTACAAGAGGACTGACACTCTAAATTTCTATGATTTGAACCTCTCCTGTGAGTCCAGTCTTAAGTTCCGATGCTTCACTTCAGGTTTACTGTATCCCTTGGACCTTCTCATTGATGGTGAAACACAGAAATTGCATCCGAATTTAATACAAAAAGCAGAATGCCGGCTTAAGTGCAAGAGGACTGATACTCTAACTTTCTATGATTTGAACCTCTCCTGTGAGTCCAGTTTTAGATTCCGATGATCCACTTCAGGTTTACTGTATCCCTTGGACCTTCTTATTGATGAAGAAACACAGATTTTCCATCCCAATTTAATACAAAATGCACAATGTCGACTTAAGTACAAGAGGACTGACTCTCTAACTTTCTATGATTTGAACCTGTCCTGTGAGTCCAGTTTTATATTCCGATGCTTCACTTCTGGTTTACTGTATCCCTTGGACCTTCTTATTGATGATGAAACACAGAAATTGCATCCGAATTCAATACAAAAGGCACAATGCCAAATTAAGTACAAGAGGACTGACACTCTAATTTTCTATGATTTGAACCTGTCCTGTGAGTCCAGTTTTACATTCCGATGCTTCACTTCAGGTTTACTGTATCCCTTGGACCTTCTTATTGATGATGAAACACAGATATTGCATCCGAATTTAATACAAAAGGCACAATGCCAAATTAAGTACAAGAGGACTGACACTCTAATTTTCTATAATTTGAACCTCTCCTGTGAGTCCAGTTTTAGATTCTGATGCTTCACTTCAGGTTTACTGTATCCCTTGGACATTCTTAATGATAATGAAACACAGAAATTGCATCCGAATTTAATACAAAAGGCACAATGCCGACTTAAGTACAAGAGGACTGACAGTCTAACATTCTATGATTTGAACCTCTCCTGTGAGTCCAGTTTTAGATTCCAATGCTTCACTTCTGGTTTACTGTATCCCTTGGACCTTCTTATTGATGATGAAACACCGAAATTGCATCCGAATTCAATACAAAAGGCACAATGCCAAATTAAGTACAAGAGGACTGACACTCTAACTTTCTATGATTTGAACCTCGCCTGTGAGTCCTATTTTAGATACCGATGCTTCACTTCAGGTTTACTGTATCCCTTGGACCTCTTTATTGATGAAGATACACAGAATTTCCATCCGAATTTAATACAAAATGCATAATGTCGACTTAAGTATAAGATTACTGACTCTCTAACTTTCTATAATTTGAACCTCTCCTGTGAGTATAGTTTTAGATTCCGATGCTTCAGTTCAGGTTTACTGTATCCCTTGGACTTTCTTATTGACGATGAAACACAGAAATTGCATCCGAATTTAATACAAAAGGCACAATGCCGACTTAAGCACAAGAGGACTGACACTCTAATTTTCTATGAATTGAACATATCCTGTGAGTCCAGTTTTAGAATCTGATGCTTCACTTCAGGTTTACTGTATCCCTTGGGCATTCTTAATGATAATGAAACACAGAAATTGCATCCGAATTTAATACAAAAGGCACAATGCCGACTTATGTACAAGAGGACTGACTCTCTAACTTTCTATGATTTGAACCTCTCCTGTGAGTATAGTTTTAAATTCCGATGCTTCACTTCAGGTTTAGTCTATCCCTTGAACCATCTTGTTGTTGATGAAACACAGAATTTGCATCCGAATTTAATACAAAAGGCACAATGCCGACTTAAGTACAAGAGGACTGGCACTCTATCTTTCTATGATTTGATCCTCTGACGTGAGTCCAGTTTTAGATTCCAATGCTTCACTTCAGGTTTACTGTATCCCTTGGACCTTCTTATTTATGATGAAACACAGAAATTGCATCCGAATTTAATACAAAAGGCACAATGCCGACTTAAGTACAAGAGGACTGACACTCTAACTTTCTATGATTTGAACCTCACCTGTGAGTCCAGTTTTAGATTCCGATGCTTCACTTCAGGTTTACTGTATCGCTTGGACCATCTTATTGATGATGAAACACAGAAATTGCATCCGAATTTAATACAAAACGCACAATGCCGACTTAAGTACAAGAGGAATGACACTCTAACTTTCTATGGCTTGAACCTCTCCTGTGAGTCCAGTTTTAGATTCCGATGCTTCACTTCAGGATTACTGTATACGTTGGACCTTCTTATTGGCGATGAAGCACAGAAATTGCATTCGAATTTAATACAAAAGGCACAATGCCGACTTAAGTTATAGAGGACTGACAGTCTTTCTATGATTTGAACCTCTCCTGTGAGTCCAGTATTAGATTCCGATGCTTCACTTCTGGTTTACTGTATCCCTTGACCCTTCCTATTGATGATGAAACACAGAAATTGCATCCGAATTTAATACAAAAGGCACAATGCCAAATAAGGTACAAGAGGACTGACACTCTAATTTTCTATTATTTGATCCTCTCCTGTGAGTCCAGTTTTAGATTCCGATGCTTCACTTCAGGTTTACTGTATCCCTTGGACATTCTTAATGATAATGAAACACAGATATTGCATCCGAATTTAATACAAAAGGCCCAATGCCGACTTAAGTACAAGAGGACTGACAGTCTAACTTTCTATGATTTGAACCTCTCCTGTGAGTCCAGTTTTAGATTCCGATACTTCACTTCTGGTTTACTGTATCTCTTGGACCTTCTTATTGTTGATGAAACACAGAAATTGCATCCGAATTTAATACAAATGGCACAATGCCAACTTAAGTACAAGAGGACTGACACTCTAATTTTCGATGATTTGAACCTCTCCTGTGAGTCCAGTATTAGATTCCGATGCTTCACTTCAGGTTTACTGTATCCCTTGGACATTCTTAATGATAATGCAACACAGAAATTGCATCCGAATTTAATACAAAAGGCACAATGCTGACTTAAATACAAGAGGACCGACACTTTAACTTTCTATGATTTGAACCTCTCCAGTGAGTCCAGTTTTAGATTCCGATGCTTCACTTCAGGTTAACTGTATCCCTTTCACCTTTTTATTGATGAAGAAACACAGAATTTCCATCCGAATTTAATACAAAATGCACAATGTCGACTTAAGTACAAGAGGACTGACTCTCTAACTTTCTATAATTTGAACCTCTCCTGTGAGTATAGTTTCAGATTCCTATGCTTCAGTTCAGGTTTACTGTATACCTTGGACTTTGTTATTGACGATGAAACACAGAAATTGCATCCGAATTTAATACAAAAGGCACAATGCCGACTTAAGTACAAGAGGACTAACACTCTAACTTTCTATGATTTGAACCTCTCCTGTGAGTCCAGTTTTAGATTCCGATGCTTCACTTCTGGTTTACTGTATCCCTTGGACCTTCTTATTGAAGATGAAACACGGAATTTGCATCCGAATTTAATACAAAAGGCACAATGACAAATTAAGTACACGAGGACTGACACTCTAATTTTCTATGATTTGAACCTCTCCTGTGAGTCCAGTTTTAGAATCTGATGCTTCACTTCAGGTTTACTGTATCCCTTGGACATTCTTAATGATAATGAATTACAGAAATCGCATCCGAATTTAATACAAAAGGCACAATGCCGACTTAAGTACAAGAGGAATGACAGTCTAACATTCTATGATTTGAACCTCTCCTGTGAGTCCAGTTTTAGATTCCGATGCTTCACTTCAGGTTTACTCTATCCCTTGAACCTTCTTGTTGTTGATGAAACACAGAAATTGCATCCGAGTTTAATACAAAAGGCACAATGCCGACTTAAGTACAAGAGGACTGACACTCTATCATTCTATGATTTGAACATCTGCTGTGAGTCCAATTTTAGATTCCAATGCTCCACTTCAGGTTTACTGTATCCCTTGGACCTTCTTATTGATGGTGAAACACAGAAATTGCATCCGAATTTAATACAAAAGGCACAATGCCGACTTAAGTACAAGAGGACTGACACTTTAATTTTCTATGATTTGAACCCCTCCTGTGAGTCCAGTTTTAGATTCCGATGCTTCACTTCAGGATTACTGTATACGTTGGACCTTCTTATTGGCGATTATGCACAGACATTGCATTCGAATTTAATACAAAAGGCACAATGCCGTCTTAAGTTATAGAGGACTGACACTCTAACTTTCTATGATTGGAACCTCTCCTGTGAGTCCAGTTTTAGATTCTGATGCTTCACTTCTGGTTTACCCTATCCCTTGGTCCTTCTTATTGATGATGAAACACAGAAATTGCATCCGAATTTGATACAAAAGGCACAATGCCAAATTAAGTACAAGAGGACTGACACTCTAATTTTCTATGATTTGAACCTCTCCTGTGAGTCCAGTTTTAGATTCCGATGCTTCACTTCAGGTTTACTGTATCCCTTGGACATTCTTAATGATAATGAAACACAGATATTGCATCCGAATTTAATACAAAAGGCACAATGCCGACTTAAGTACAAGAGGACTGACAGTCTAACATTCTATGATTTGAACCTCTCCTGTGAGTCCAGTTTTAGATTCCGATGCTTCACATCTGGTTTACTGTATCCCTTGGACCTTCTTATTGATGATGAAACACAGAAATTGCATCCGAATTTAATACAAAATGCACTATGCCGACTTCAGTACAAGAGGACTGACACTCTAAATTTCTATGATTTGAACCTCACCTGTGAGTCCAGTCTTAAGTTCCGATGCTTCACTTCAGGTTTACTGTATCCCTTGGACCTTCTCATTGATGGTGAAACACAGAAATTGCATCCGAATTTAATACAAAAAGCAGAATGCCGGCTTAAGTGCAAGAGGACTGATACTCTAACTTTCTATGATTTGAACCTCTCCTGTGAGTCCAGTTTTAGATTCCGATGATCCACTTCAGGTTTACTGTATCCCTTGGACCTTCTTATTGATGAAGAAACACAGATTTTCCATCCCAATTTAATACAAAATGCACAATGTCGACTTAAGTACAAGAGGACTGACTCTCTAACTTTCTATGATTTGAACCTGTCCTGTGAGTCCAGTTTTATATTCCGATGCTTCACTTCTGGTTTACTGTATCCCTTGGACCTTCTTATTGATGATGAAACACAGAAATTGCATCCGAATTCAATACAAAAGGCACAATGCCAAATTAAGTACAAGAGGACTGACACTCTAATTTTCTATGATTTGAACCTGTCCTGTGAGTCCAGTTTTAGATTCCGATGGTTCACTTCAGGTTTACTGTATCCCTTGGACCTTCTTATTGATGATGAAACACAGAAATTGCATCCGAATTTAATACAAAAGGCACAATGCCAAATTAAGTACAAGAGGACTGACACTCTAATTTTCTATAATTTGAACCTCTCCTGTGAGTCCAGTTTTAGATTCTGATGCTTCACTTCAGGTTTACTGTATCCCTTGGACATTCTTAATGATAATGAAACACAGAAATTGCATCCGAATTTAATACAAAAGGCACAATGCCGACTTAAGTACAAGAGGACTGACAGTCTAACATTCTATGATTTGAACCTCTCCTGTGAGTCCAGTTTTAGATTCCAATGCTTCACTTCTGGTTTACTGTATCCCTTGGACCTTCTTATTGATGATGAAACACCGAAATTGCATCCGAATTCAATACAAAAGGCACAATGCCAAATTAAGTACAAGAGGACTGACACTCTAACTTTCTATGATTTGAACCTCGCCTGTGAGTCCAATTTTAGATACCGATGCTTCACTTCAGGTTTACTGTATCCCTTGGACCTCTTTATTGATGAAGAAACACAGAATTTCCATCCGAATTTAATACAAAATGCACAATGTCGACTTAAGTATAAGATTACTGACTCTCTAACTTTCTATAATTTGAACCTCTCCTGTGAGTATAGTTTTAGATTCCGATGCTTCAGTTCAGGTTTACTGTATCCCTTGGGCATTCTTAATGATAATGAAACACAGAAATTGCATCCGAATTTAATACAAAAGGCACAATGCCGACTTAAGTACAAGAGGACTGACAGTCTAACATTCTATGATTTGAACCTTTCCTGTGAGTCCAGTTTTAGATTCCGATGCTTCACTTCAGGTTTACTCTATCCCTTGAACCTTCTTGTTGTTGATGAAACACAGAATTTACATCCGAATTTAATACAAAAGGCACAATGCCGACTTAAGTACAAGAGGACTGACACTCTATCATTCTATGATTTGAACCTCTGCTGTGAGTCCAGTTTTAGATTCCAATGCTTCACTTCAGGTTTACTGTATCCCTTGGACCTTCTTATTGATGATGAAACACAGAAATTGCATCCGACTTTAATACAAAATTCACAATGCCGACTTAAGTACAAGAGGACTGATACTCTAACTTACTATGATTTGAACCTCACCTGTGAGTCCAGTTTTAGATTCCGATGCTTCACTTCAGGTTTACTGTATCGCTTGGACCATCTTATTGATGATGAAACACTGAAATTACATCCGAATTTAATGCAAAAGGCACAATGCCGACTTATGTACAAGAGGACTGACACTTTAATTTTCTATGATTTGAACCTCTCCTGTGAGTCCAGTTTTAGATTCCGATGCTTCACTTCAGGTTTACTCTATCCCTTGGACATTCTTAATGATAATGAAACACAGAAATTGCATACGAATTTAATACAAAAGTGCAATGCCGACTTAAATGCAAGAGGACTGACACTCTAACTTTCTATGATTTGAACCTCTCCTGTGAGTCCAGTTTTAGTTTCCGATGCTTCACTTCTGGTTTACTGTATGCCTTGCACCTTATAATTGATGATGAAACACAGAAATTGCATCCGAATTTAATACAAAAGGCACAATGCAAAATTAAGTACAAGAGGAGTGACATCTAATTATCTATGATTTGAACCTCTCCTGTGAGTCCAGTTTAAGATTCCGATGCTTCACTTCAGGTTTACTGTATCCCTTGGACCTTCTTATTGATGATGAGACACAGAAATTGCATCCGAATTTAATACAAAAGCACAATGCCGACTTAAGTACAAGAGGACTGACACTCTAACATTCTATGATTTGAACCTCTCCTGTGAGTCCAGTTTTAGATTCCGATGCTTCACTTCAGGATTACTGTATACGTTGGACCTTCTTATTAGCGATTATGCACAGAAATTGCATTCGAATTTAAAACAAAAGGCAAAATTCCGACTTAAGTTATAGAGGAATGACACTCTAACTGTCTATGATTGGAACCTCTCCTGTGAGTCCAGTTTCAGATTCCGATGCTTCACTTCCGGTTTACTGTATCCCTTGGACCTTCTTATTGATGATGAAAAACAGAAATTGCATCCGAATTTAATACAAAAGGCACAATGCCAAATTAAGTACAAGAGGACTGACACTCTAATTTTCTATGATTTGAACCTCTCCTGTGAGTCCAGTTTCAGATTCCGATGCTTCACTTCAGGTTTACTGTATCCCTTGGACCTTCTCATTGATGGTGAAACACAGAAATTGCATCCGAATTTAATACAAAAAGCAGAATGCCGGCTTAAGTGCAAGAGGACTGATACTCTAACTTTCTATGATTTGAACCTCTCCTGTGAGTCCAGTTTTAGATTCCGATGATTCACTTCAGGTTTACTGTATCCCTTGGACGTTCTTATTGATGAAGAAACACAGATTTTCCATCCAAATTTAATACAAAATGCACAATGTGGACTTAAGTACAAGAGGACTGACTCTCTAACTTTCTATGATTTGAACCTGTCCTGTGAGTCCAGTTTTATATTCCGATGCTTCACTTCTGGTTTACTGTATCCCTTGGACCTTCTTATTGATGATGAAACACAGAAATTGCATCCGAATTCAATACAAAAGGCACAATGCCAAATTAAGTACAAGAGGACTGACACTCTAATTTTCTATGATTTGAACCTGTCCTGTGAGTCCAGTTTTAGATTCCGATGCTTCACTTCAGGTTTACTGTATCCCTTGGACCTTCTTATTGATGATGAAACACAGAAATTGCATCCGAATTCAATACAAAAGGCACAATGCCAAATTAAGTACAAGAGGACTGACACTCTAACATTCTATGATTTGAACCTCTCCTGTGAGTCCAGTTTTAGATTCCAATGCTTCACTTCTGGTTTACTGTATCCCTTGGACCTTCTTATTGATGATGAAACACCGAAATTGCATCCGAATTCAATACACAAGGCACAATGCCAAATTAAGTACAAGAGGACTGACACTCTAACTTTCTATGATTTGAACCTCGCCTGTGAGTCCAATTTTAGATACCGATGCTTCACTTCAGGTTTACTGTATCCCTTGGACCTTTTTATTGATGAAGAAACACAGAATTTCCATCCGAATTTAATACAAAATGCACAATGTCGACTTAAGTATAAGATTACTGACTCTCTAACTTTCTATAATTTGAACCTCTCCTGTGAGTATAGTTTTAGATTCCGATGCTTCAGTTCAGGTTTACTGTATCCCTTGGACTTTCTTATTGACGATGAAACACAGAAATTGCATCCGAATTTAATACAAAAGGCACAATGCCGACTTAAGTACAAGAGGACTGACACTCTAATTTTCTATGATTTGAACATATCCTGTGAGTCCAGTTTTAGAATCTGATGCTTCACTTCAGGTTTACTGTATCCCTTGGGCATTCTTAATGATAATGAAACACAGAAATTGCATCCGAATTTAATACAAAAGGCACAATGCCGACTTAAGTACAAGAGGACTGACAGTCTAACATTCTATGATTTGAACCTTTCCTGTGAGTCCAGTTTTAGATTCCGATGCTTCACTTCAGGTTTACTCTATCCCTTGAACCTTCTTGTTGTTGATGAAACACAGAATTTGCATCCGAATTTAATACAAAAGGCACAATGCCGACTTAAGTACAAGAGGACTGACACTCTATCATTCTATGATTTGAACCTCACCTGTGAGTCCAGTTTTAGATTCCGATGCTTCACTTCAGGTTTACTGTATCGCTTGGACCATCTTATTGATGATGAAACACTGAAATTACATCCGAATTTAATGCAAAAGGCACAATGCCGACTTATGTACAAGAGGACTGACACTTTAATTTTCTATGATTTGAACCTCTCCTGTGAGTCCAGTTTTAGATTCCGATGCTTCACTTCAGGTTTACTCTATCCCTTGGACATTCTTAATGATAATGAAACACAGAAATTGCATACGAATTTAATACAAAAGTGCAATGCCGACTTAAATGCAAGAGGACTGACACTCTAACTTTCTATGATTTGAACCTCTCCTGTGAGTCCAGTTTTAGTTTCCGATGCTTCACTTCTGGTTTACTGTATCCCTTGCACCTTATAATTGATGATGAAACACAGAAATTGCATCCGAATTTAATACAAAAGGCACAATGCAAAATTAAGTACAAGAGGAGTGACATCTAATTATCTATGATTTGAACCTCTCCTGTGAGTCCAGTTTAAGATTCCGATGCTTCACTTCAGGTTTAGTGTATCCCTTGGACCTTCTTATTGATGATGAGACACAGAAATTGCATCCGAATTTAATACAAAAGCACAATGCCGACTTAAGTACAAGAGGACTGACACTCTAACATTCTATGATTTGAACCTCTCCTGTGAGTCCAGTTTTAGATTCCGATGCTTCACTTCAGGATTACTGTATACGTTGGACCTTCTTATTAGCGATTATGCACAGAAATTGCATTCGAATTTAAAACAAAAGGCAAAATGCCGACTTAAGTTATAGAGGAATGACACTCTAACTGTCTATGATTGGAACCTCTCCTGTGAGTCCAGTTTCAGATTCCGATGCTTCACTTCGGGTTTACTGTATCCCTTGGACCTTCTTATTGATGATGAAAAACAGAAATTGCATCCGAATTTAATACAAAAGGCACAATGCCAAATTAAGTACAAGAGGACTGACACTCTAATTTTCTATGATTTGAACCTCTCCTGTGAGTCCAGTTTCAGATTCCGATGCTTCACTTCAGGTTTACTGTATCCCTTGGACATTCTTAATGATAATGAAACACAGATATTGCATCCAAATTTAATACAAAAGGCCCAATGCCGACTTAAGTACAAGAGGACTGACTGTCTAACATTCTATGATTTGAACCTCTCCTGTGAGTCCAGTTTTAGATTCCGATGCTTCACTTCTGGTTTACTGTATCCCTTGGACCTTTTTATTGATGATGAAACATAGAAATTGCATCCGAATTTAATACAAAAGGCACAATGCCAAATAAAGTACAAGAGGACTGACACTCTAATTTTCGATGATTTGGACCTCTCCTGTGAGTTCAGTATTAGATTCCGATGCTTCACTTCAGGTTTACTGTATCCCTTGGACATTCTTAATGATAATGAAACACAGAAATTGCATCCGAATTTAATACAAAAGGCACAATGCCGACCTAAATACAAGAGGACGGACACTCTAACTTTCTATGATTTGAACCTCTCCAGTGAGTCCAGTTTTAGATTCCGATGCTTCACTTCAGCTTAACTGTATCCCTTGGACCTTCTTATTGACGATGAAACACAGAATTTCCATCCGAATTTAATTCAAAATGCACAATGCCGACTTAAGTACAAGAGGACTGACACTCTAACTTTCTATGATTTGAACCTCTCCTGTGAGTCCAGTTTTAGATTCCGATGCTTCACCTCAGGTTTACTGTATCCCTTGGACCTTCTTATTGATGATGAAACACAGAAATTGCATCCGAATTTAATACAAAATGCACAATGCCAAATAAAGTACAAGAGGACTGACACTCTAATTTTCGATGATTTGAACCTCTCCTGTGAGTCCAGTATTAGATTCCGATGCTTCACTTCAGGTTTACTGTATTTCTTGGACATTCTTAAAGATAATGAAACACAGAAATTGCATCCGAATTTAATACAAAATGCACAATGCCGACTTAAGTACAAGAGGACTGACACTCTAACTTACTATGATTTGAACCTCTCCTGTGAGTCCAGTTTTAGATTCCGATGCTTCACTTCAGGTTTACTCTATCCCTTGAACCTTCTTGTTGTTGATGAAACACAGAATTTGCATCCGAATTTAATACAAAAGGCACAATGCCGACTTTAGTACAAGAGGACTGACACTCTATCATTCTATGATTTGAACCTCTGCTGTGAGTCCAGTTTTAGATTCCAATGCTTCACTTCAGGTTTACTGTATCCCTTGGACCTTCTTATTGATGATGAAACACAGAAATTGTATCCGAATTTAATACAAAAGGTACAATGCCGACTTAAGTACAAGAGGACTGACACTTTAATTTTCTATGATTTGAACCTCTCCTGTGAGTCCAGTTTTAGATACCGATGCTTCACTTCAGGTTTACTCTATCCCTTGGACATTCTTAATGGTAATGAAACACAGAAATTGCATACGAATTTAATACAAAAGTGCAATGCCGACTTAAATGCAAGAGGACTGACACTCTAACTTTCTATGATTTGAACCTCTCCTGTGAGTCCAGTTTTAGATTCCGATGCTTCACTTCAGGTTTACTGTATCCCTTGCACCTTATAATTGATGATGAAACACAGAAATTGCATCCGAATTTAATACAAAAGGCACAATGCCAAATTAAGTACAAGAGGAGTGACACTCTAATTTTCTATGATTTGAACCTCTCCTGTGAGCCCAGTTTTAGATTCTGATGCTTCACTTCAGGTTTACTGTATCCCTTGGACATTCTTAATGATAATGAAACACGGAAATTGCATCCGAATTTAATACAAAAGGCACAATGCCGACTTAAGTACAAGAGGACTGACAGTCTAACATTCTATGATTTGAACCTCTCCTGTGAGTCCAGTTTTAGATTCCAATGCTTCACTTCTGGTTTACTGTATCCCTTGGACCTTCTTATTGATGATGAAACACCGAAATTGCATCCGAATTCAATACAAAAGGCACAATGCCAAATTAAGTACAAGAGGACTGACACTCTAACTTTCTACGATTTGAACCTCGCCTGTGAGTCCAGTTTTAGATCCCGATGCTTCACTTCAGGTTTACTGTATCCCTTGGACCTTTTTATTGATGAAGAAACACAGAATTTCCATCCGAATTTAATACAAAATGCACAATGTCGACTTAAGTATAAGATTAATGACTCTCTAACTTTCTATAATTTGAACCTCTCCTGTGAGTATAGTTTTAGATTCCGATGCTTCAGTTCAGGTTTACTGTATCCCTTGGACTTTCTTATTGACGATGAAACACAGAAATTGCATCCGAATTTAATACAAAAGGCACAATGCCGACTTAAGTACAAGAGGACTGACACTCTAACTTTCTATGATTTGAACCTCTCCTGTGAGTCCAGTTGTAGATTCCGATGCTTCACTTCTGGTTTACTGTATCCCTTGGACCTTGTTATTGATGATGAAACACAGAAATTGCATCCGAATTTAATACAAAAGGCACAATGCCAAATTAAGTACAAGAGGACTGACACTCTAATTTTCTATGATTTGAACATATCCTGTGAGTCCAGTTTTAGAATCTGATGCTTCACTTCAGGTTTACTGTATTCCTTGGGCATTCTTAATGATAATGAAACACAGAAATTGCATCCGAATTTAATACAAAAGGCACAATGCCGACTTAAGTACAAGAGGACTGACAGTCTAACATTCTATGATTTGAACCTTTCCTGTGAGTCCAGTTTTAGATTCCGATGCTTCACTTCAGGTTTACTCTATCCCTTGAACCTTCTTGTTGTTGATGAAACACAGAATTTGCATCCGAATTTAATACAAAAGGCACAATGCCGACTTAAGTACAAGAGGACTGACACTCTATCATTCTATGATTTGAACCTCTGCTGTGAGTCCAGTTTTAGATTCCAATGCTTCACTTCAGGTTTACTGTATCCCTTGGACCTTCTTATTGATGATGAAACACAGAAATTGCATCCGAACTTAATACAAAAGGCACAATGCCGACTTAAGTACAAGAGGACTGATACTCTAACTTACTATGATTTGAACCTCACCTGTGAGTCCAGTTTTAGATTCAGATGCTTCACTTCAGGTTTACTGTATCGCTTGGACCATCTTATTGATGATGAAACACTGAAATTACATCCGAATTTAATGCAAAAGGCACAATGCCGACTTATGTACAAGAGGACTGACACTTTAATTTTCTATGATTTGAACCTCTCCTGTGAGTCCAGTTTTAGATTCCGATGCTTCACTTCAGGTTTACTCTATCCCTTGGACATTCTTAATGATAATGAAACACAGAAATTGCATACGAATTTATTACAAAAGTGCAATGCCGACTTAAATGCAAGAGGACTGACACTCTAACTTTCTATGATTTGAACCTCTCCTGTGAGTCCAGTTTTAGATTCCGATGCTTCACTTCTGGTTTACTGTATCCCTTGCACCTTATAATTGATGATGAAACACAGAAATTGCATCCGAATTTAATACAAAAAGCACAATGCAAAATTAAGTACAAGAGGAGTGACATCTAATTATCTATGATTTGAACCTCTCCTGTGAGTCCAGTTTAAGATTCCGATGCTTCACTTCAGGTTTAGTGTATCCCTTGGACCTTCTTATTGATGATGAGACACAGAAATTGCATCCGAATTTAATACAAAAGCACAATGCCGACTTAAGTACAAGAGGACTGACACTCTAACATTCTATGATTTGAACCTCTCCTGTGAGTCCAGTTTTAGATTCCGATGCTTCACTTCAGGATTACTGTATACGTTGGACCTTCTTATTAGCGATTATGCACAGAAATTGCATTCGAATTTAAAACAAAAGCAAAATGCCGACTTAAGGTATAGAGGAATGACACTCTAACTGTCTATGATTGGAAGCTCTCCTGTGAGTCCAGTTTTAGATTCCGATGCTTCACTTCCGGTTTACCGTATCCCTTGGACCTTCTTATTGATGATGAAAAACAGAAATTGCATCCGAATTTAATACAAAAGGCACAATGCCAAATTAAGTACAAGAGGACTGACACTCTAATTTTCCATGATTTGAACCTCTCCTGTGAGTCCAGTTTCAGATTCCGATGCTTCACTTCAGGTTTACTGTATCCCTTGGACATTCTTAATGATAATGAAACACAGATATTGCATCCAAATTTAATACAAAAGGCCCAATGCCGACTTAAGTACAAGAGGACTGACTGTCTAACATTCTATGATTTGAACCTCTCCTGTGAGTCCAGTTTTAGATTCCGATGCTTCACTTCTGGTTTACTGTATCCCTTGGACCTTCTTATTGATGATGAAACACAGAAATTACATCCGAATTTAATACAAACGGCACAATGCCAAATAAAGTACAAGAGGACTGACACTCTAATTTTCGATGATTTGAACCTCTCCTGTGAGTTCAGTATTAGATTCCGATGCTTCACTTCAGGTTTACTGTATCCCTTGGACATTCTTAATGATAATGAAACACAGAAATTGCATCCGAATTTAATACAAAAGGCACAATGCCGACCTAAATACAAGAGGACGGACACTCTAACTTTCTATGATTTGAACCTCTCCAGTGAGTCCAGTTTTAGATTCCGATGCTTCACTTCAGCTTAACTGTATCCCTTGGACCTTCTTATTGACGATGAAACACAGAATTTCCATCCGAATTTAATACAAATTGCACAATGCCGACTTAAGTACAAGAGGACTGACACTCTAACTTTCTATGATTTGAACCTCTCCTGTGAGTCCAGTTTTAGATTCCGATGCTTCACCTCAGGTTTACTGTATCCCTTGGACCTTCTTATTGATGATGAAACACAGATATTGCATCCGAATTTAATACAAAATGCACAATGCCAAATAAAGTACAAGAGGACTGACACTCTAATTTTCGATGATTTGAACCTCTCCTGTGAGTCCAGTATTAGATTCCGATGCTTCACTTCAGGTTTACTGTATCCCTTGGACATTCTTAAAGATAATGAAACACAGAAATTGCATCCGAATTTAATACAAAATGCACAATGCCGACTTAAGTACAAGAATACTGACACTCTAACTTACTATGATTTGAACCTCTCCTGTGAGTCCAGTTTTAGATTCCGATGCTTCACTTCAGGTTTACTCTATCCCTTGAACCTTCTTGTTGTTGATGAAACACAGAATTTGCATCCGAATTTAATACAAAAGGCACAATGCCGACTTTAGTACAAGAGGACTGACACTCTATCATTCTATGATTTGAACCTCTGCTGTGAGTCCAGTTTTAGATTCCAATGCTTCACTTCAGGTTTACTGTATCCCTTGGACCTTCTTATTGATGATGAAACACAGAAATTGTATCCGAATTTAATACAAAAGGTACAATGCCGACTTAAGAACAAGAGGACTGACACTCTAACTTACTATGATTTGTACCTCACCTGTGAGTCCAGTTTTAGATTCCGATGCTTCACTTCAGGTTTACTGTATCGCTTGGACCATCTTATTGATGATGAAACACAGAAATTGCATCCGAATTTAATAGAAAAGGCACAATGCCGACTTAAGTACAAGAGGACTGACACTTTAATTTTCTATGATTTGAACCTCTCCTGTGAGTCCAGTTTTAGATACCGATGCTTCACTTCAGGTTTACTCTATCCCTTGGACATTCTTAATGATAATGAAACACAGAAATTGCATACGAATTTAATACAAAAGTGCAATGCCGACTTAAATGCAAGAGGACTGACACTCTAACTTTCTATGATTTGAACCTCTCCTGTGAGTCCAGTTTTAGATTCCGATGCTTCACTTCAGGTTTACTGTATCCCTTGCACCTTATAATTGATGATGAAACACAGAAATTGCATCCGAATTTAATACAAAAGGCACAATGCCAAATTAAGTACAAGAGGAGTGACACTCTAATTTTCTATGATTTGAACCTCTCCTGTGAGTATAGTTTTAGATTCCGATGCTTCAGTTCAGGTTTACTGTATCCCTTGGACTTTCTTATTGACGATGAAACACAGAAATTGCATCCGAATTTAATACAAAAGGCACAATGCCGACTTAAGTACAAGAGGACTGACACTCTAACTTTCTATGATTTGAACCTCTCCTGTGAGTCCAGTTGTAGATTCCGATGTTTCACTTCTGGTTTACTGTATCCCTTGGACCTTCTTATTGATGATGAAACACAGAAATTGCATCCGAATTTAATACAAAAGGCACAATGCCAAATTAAGTACAAGAGGACTGACACTCTAATTTTCTATGATTTGAACATATCCTGTGAGTCCAGTTTTAGAATCTGATGCTTCACTTCAGGTTTACTGTATTCCTTGGGCATTCTTAATGATAATGAAACACAGAAATTGCATCCGAATTTAATACAAAAGGCACAATGCCGACTTAAGTACAAGAGGACTGACAGTCTAACATTCTATGATTTGAACCTTTCCTGTGAGTCCAGTTTTAGATTCCGATGCTTCACTTCAGGTTTACTCTATCCCTTGAACCTTCTTGTTGTTGATGAAACACAGAATTTGCATCCGAATTTAATACAAAAGGCACAATGCCGACTTAAGTACAAGAGGACTGACACTCTATCATTCTATGATTTGAACCTCTGCTGTGAGTCCAGTTTTAGATTCCAATGCTTCACTTCAGGTTTACTGTATCCCTTGGACCTTCTTATTGATGATGAAACACAGAAATTGCATCCGAACTTAATACAAAAGGCACAATGCCGACTTAAGTACAAGAGGACTGATACTCTAACTTACTATGATTTGAACCTCACCTGTGAGTCCAGTTTTAGATTCAGATGCTTCACTTCAGGTTTACTGTATCGCTTGGACCATCTTATTGATGATGAAACACTGAAATTACATCCGAATTTAATGCAAAAGGCACAATGCCGACTTATGTACAAGAGGACTGACACTTTAATTTTCTATGATTTGAACCTCTCCTGTGAGTCCAGCTTTAGATTCCGATGCTTCACTTCAGGTTTACTCTATCCCTTGGACATTCTTAATGATAATGAAACACAGAAATTGCATACGAATTTAATACAAAAGTGCAATGCCGACTTAAATGCAAGAGGACTGACACTCTAACTTTCTATGATTTGAACCTCTCCTGTGAGTCCAGTTTTAGATTCCGATGCTTCACTTCTGGTTTACTGTATCCCTTGCACCTTATAATTGATGATGAAACACAGAAACTGCATCCGAATTTAATACAAAAAGCACAATGCAAAATTAAGTACAAGAGGAGTGACATCTAATTTTCTATGATTTGAACCTCTCCTGTGAGTCCAGTTTAAGATTCCGATGCTTCACTTCAGGTTTAGTGTATCCCTTGGACCTTCTTATTGATGATGAGACACAGAAATTGCATCCGAATTTAATACAAAAGCACAATGCCGACTTAAGTACAAGAGGACTGACACTCTAACATTCTATGATTTGAACCTCTCCTGTGAGTCCAGTTTTAGATTCCGATGCTTCACTTCAGGATTACTGTATACGTTGGACCTTCTTATTAGCGATTATGCACAGAAATTGCATTCGAATTTAAAACAAAAGGCAAAATGCCGACTTAAGTTATAGAGGAATGACACTCTAACTGTCTATGATTGGAAGCTCTCCTGTGAGTCCAGTTTTAGATTCCGATGCTTCACTTCCGGTTTACCGTATCCCTTGGACCTTCTTATTGATGATGAAAAACAGAAATTGCATCCGAATTTAATACAAAAGGCACAATGTCAAATTAGGTACAAGAGGACTGACACTCTAATTTTCTATGATTTGAACCTCTCCTGTGAGTCCAGTTTCAGATTCCGATGCTTCACTTCAGGTTTACTGTATCCCTTGGACATTCTTAATGATAATGAAACACAGATATTGCATCCAAATTTAATACAAAAGGCCCAATGCCGACTTAAGTACAAGAGGACTGACTGTCTAACATTCTATGATTTGAACCTCTCCTGTGAGTCCAGTTTTAGATTCCGATGCTTCACTTCTGGTTTACTGTATCCCTTGGACCTTCTTATTGATGATGAAACACAGAAATTGCATCCGAATTTAATACAAAAGGCACAATGCCAAATAAAGTACAAGAGGACTGACACTCTAATTTTCGATGATTTGAACCTCTCCTGTGAGTTCAGTATTAGATTCCGATGCTTCACTTCAGGTTTACTGTATCCCTTGGACATTCTTAATGATAATGAAACACAGAAATTGCATCCGAATTTAATACAAAAGGCACAATGCCGACCTAAATACAAGAGGACGGACACTCTAACTTTCTATGATTTGAACCTCTCCAGTGAGTCCAGTTTTATATTCCGATGCTTCACTTCAGCTTAACTGTATCCCTTGGACCTTCTTATTGACGATGAAACACAGAATTTCCATCCGAATTTAATACAAAATGCACAATGCCGACTTAAGTACAAGAGGACTGACACTCTAACTTTCTATGATTTAAACCTCTCCTGTGAGTCCAGTTTTAGATTCCGATGCTTCACCTCAGGTTTACTGTATCCCTTGGACCTTCTTATTGATGATGAAACACAGAAATTGCATCCGAATTTAGTACAAAATGCACAATGCCAAATAAAGTACAAGAGGACTGACACTCTAATTTTCGATGATTTGAACCTCTCCTGTGAGTCCAGTATTAGATTCCGATGCTTCACTTCAGGTTTACTGTATCCCTTGGACATTCTTAAAGATAATGAAACACAGAAATTGCATCCGAATTTAATACAAAATGCACAATGCCGACTTAAGTACAAGAGGACTGACACTCTAACTTTCTATGATTTGAACCTCTCCTGTGAGTCCAGTTTTAGATTCCGATGCTTCACTTCAGGTTTACTCTATCCCTTGAACCTTCTTGTTGTTGATGAAACACAGAATTTGCATCCGAATTTAATACAAAAGGCACAATTACGACTTTAGTACAAGAGGACTGACACTCTATCATTCTATGATTTGAACCTCTGCTGTGAGTCCAGTTTTAGATTCCAATGCTTCACTTCAGGTTTACTGTATCCCTTGGACCTTCTATTGATGATGAAACACAGAAATTGTATCCGAATTTAATACAAAAGGTACAATGCCGACTTAAGTACAAGAGGACTGACACTCTAACTTACTATGATTTGTACCTCACCTGTGAGTCCAGTTTTAGATTCCGATGCTTCACTTCAGGTTTACTGTATCCCTTGGACCTTCTTATTGATGATGAAACACAGAAATTGCATCCGAATTTAATACAAAAGGCACAATGCCAAATAAAGTACAAGAGGACTGACACTCTAATTTAAGATGATTTGAACCTCTCCTGTGAGTTCAGTATTAGATTCCGATGCTTCACTTCAGGTTTACTGTATCCCTTGGACATTCTTAATGATAATGAAACACAGAAATTGCATCCAAATTTAATACAAAAGGCACAATGCCGACCTAAATACAAGAGGACGGACACTCTAACTTTATATGATTTGAACCTCTCCAGTGAGTCCAGTTTTAGATTCCGATGCTTCACTTCAGGTTAACTGTATCCCTTGGAACTTCTTATTGACGATGAAACACAGAATTTCCATCCGAATTTAATACAAAATGCACAATGCCGACTTAAGTACAAGAGGACTGACACTCTAACTTTCTATGATTTGAACCTCTCCTGTGAGTCCAGTTTTAGATTCCGATGCTTCACTTCAGGTTTACTGTATCCCTTGGACCTTCTTATTGATGATGAAACACAGAAATTGCATCCGAATTTAATACAAAAGGCACAATGCCAAATAAAGTACAAGAGGACTGACACTCTAATTTTCGATGATTTGAACCTCTCCTGTGAGTCCAGTATTAGATTCCGATGCTTCACTTCAGGTTTACTGTATCCCTTGGACATTCTTAAAGATAATGAAACACAGAAATTGCATCCGAATTTAATAGAAAATGCACAATGTCGACTTAAGTACAAGAGGACTGACACTCTATCATTCTGTGATTTGAACCTCTGCTGTGAGTCCAGTTTTAGATTCCAATGCTTCACTTCAGGTTTACTCTATCCCTTGAACCTTCTTGTTGTTGATGAAACACAGAATTTGCATCCGAATTTAATACAAAAGGCACAATGCCGACTTTAGTACAAGAGGACTGACACTCTATCATTCTGTGATTTGAACCTCTGCTGTGAGTCCAGTTTTAGATTCCAATGCTTCACTTCAGGTTTACTGTATCCCTTGAACCATCTTATTGATGATGAAACACAGAAATTGCATCCGAATTTAATACAAAAGGCACAATGCCGACTTAAGTACAAGAGGACTGACACTCTAACTTACTATGATTTGTACCACACCTGTGAGTCCAGTTTTAGATTCCGATGCTTCACTTCAGGTTTACTGTATCGCTTGGACCATCTTATTGATGATGAAACACAGAAATTGCATCCGAATTTAATACAAAAGGCACAATGCCGACTTAAGTACAAGAGGACTGACACTTTAATTTTCTATGATTTGAACCTCTCCTGTGAGTCCAGTTTTAGATTCCGATGCTTCACTTCAGGTTTACTCTATCCCTTGGACATTCTTAATGATAATGAAACACAGAAATTGCATACGAATTTAGTACAAAAGTGCAATGCCGACTTAAATGCAAGAGGACTGACACTCTAACTTTCTATGATTTGAACCTCACCTGTGAGTCCAGTTTTAGATTCCGACGCTTCACTTCTGGTTTACAGTATCCCTTGCACCTTATAATTGATGATGAAACACAGAAATTGCATCCGAATTTAATACAAATGCACAATGCCGACTTAAGTACAAGAGGAATGACACTCTAACTTTCTATGATTTGAACCTCTCCTGTGAGTCCAGTTTTAGATTCCGATGCTTCACTTCAGGATTACTGTATACGTTGGACCTTCTTATTGGCGATTATGCACAGAAATTGCATTCGAATTTAATACAAAAGGCACAATGCCGTCTTAAGTTATAGAGGACTGACACTCTAACATTCTGTGATTGGAACCTCTCCTGTGAGTCCAGTTTTAGATTCCGATGCTTCACTTCTGGTTTACTGTATCCCTTGGACCTTCTTATTGATGATGAAACACAGAAATTGCATCCGAATTTAATACAAAAGGCACAATGCCAAATTAAGTACGAGAGGACTGACACTCTAATTTTCTATGATTTGAACCTCTCCTGTGAGTCCAGTTTTAGATTCCGATGCTTCACTTCAGGTTTACTGTATCCCTTGGACATTCTTAATGATAATGAAACACAGATATTGCATCCGAATTTAATACAAAAGGCCCAATGCCGACTTAAGTACAAGAGGACTGACAGTCTAACATTCTATGATTTGAACCTCTCCTGTGAGTCCAGTTTTAGATTCCGATGCTTCACTTCTGGTTTTCTGTATCCCTTCGACCTTCTTATTGATGATGAAACACAGATATTGCATCCGAATTTAATATAACAGGCACAATGCCAAATAAAGTACAAGAGGACTGACACTCTAATTTTCGATGATTTGAACCTCTCCTGTGAGTCCAGTATTAGATTGCGATGCTTCACTTCAGGTTTTTAGTATCCCTTGGACATTCTTAATGATAATGAAACACAGAAATTGCATCCGAATTTAATACAAAAGGCACAATGCCGACCTAAATACAAGAGGACGGACACTCTAACTTTATATGATTTGAACCTCTCCAGTGAGTCCAGTTTTAGATTCCGATGCTTCACTTCAGGTTAACTGTATCCCTTGGAACTTCTTATTGACGATGAAACACAGAATTTCCATCCGAATTTAATACAAAATGCACAATGCCGACTTAAGTACAAGAGGACTGACACTCTAACTTTCTATGATTTGAACCTCTCCTGTGAGTCCAGTTTTAGATTCCGATGCTTCACTTCAGGTTTACTGTATCCCTTGGACCTTCTTATTGTTGATGAAACACAGAAATTGCATCCGAATTTAATACAAAAGGCACAATGCCAAATAAAGTACAAGAGGACTGACACTCTAATTTTCGATGATTTGAACCTCTGCTGTGAGTCCAGTTTTAGATTCCAATGCTTCACTTCAGGTTTACTCTATCCCTTGAACCTTCTTGTTGTTGATGAAACACAGAATTTGCATCCGAATTTAATACAAAAGGCACAATGCCGACTTTAGTACAAGAGGACTGACACTCTATCATTCTGTGATTTGAACCTCTGCTGTGAGTCCAGTTTTAGATTCCAATGCTTCACTTCAGGTTTACTGTATCCCTTGGACCATGTTATTGATGATGAAACACAGAAATTGCATCCGAATTTAATACAAAAGGCACAACGCCGGCTTAAGTGCAAGAGGACTGATACTCTAACTTTCTATGATTTGAACCTCTCCTGTGAGTCCAGTTTTAGATTCCGATGTTTCACTTCAGGTTTACTGTATCCCTTGGACATTCTTAATGATAATGAAACACAGAAATTGCATCCGAAATTAATACAAATCGCACAATGCCGACTTAAGTACAAGAGGACTGACAGTCTAACATTCTATGATTTGAACCTCTCCTGTGAGTCCAGTTTTAGATTCCGATGCTTCACTTCTGGTTTACTGAATCCCTTGGACCTTCTTATTGATGATGAAACACAGAAATTGCATCCGAATTTAATACAAAAGGCACAATGCCAAATTAAGTACAAGAGGACTGACACTCTAATTTTCGATGATTTGAACCTCTCCTGTGAGTCCAGTTTTAGATTCCGATGCTTCACTTCAGGTTTACTGTATCCCTTGGACATTCTTAATGATAATGAAACACTGATATTGCATCCGAATTTAATACAAAAGGCCCAATGCCGACTTAAGTACAAGAGGACTGACAGTCTAACTTTCTATGATTTGAACCTCTCCTGTGAGTCCAGTTTTAGATTCTGATGCTTCACTTCTGGTTCACTGTATCCCTTGGACCTTCTTATTGATGATGAAACACAGAAATTGCATCCGAATTTAATACAAAAGGCACAATGCCGACATAAGTACAAGAGGACTAAGTCTCTAACTTTCTATGATATGAACCTCTCATGTGAGTAGAGTTTTAGTTTCCGATGCTTCACTTCAGGTTTAGAGTATACCTTGGACCGTCTTATTGACGATGAAACACAGAAATTGCATCCGAATTTAATACAAAAGGCACAATGCCAAATAAAGTACAAGAGGACTGACACTCTAATTTTCGATGATTTGAACCTCTCCTGTGAGTCCAGTATTAGATTCCGATGCTTCACTTCAGGTTTACTGTATCCCTTGGACATTCTTAAAGATAATGAAACACAGAAATTGCATCCGAATTTAATACAAAATGCACAATGCCGACTTAAGTACAAGAGGACTGACACTCTATCATTCTGTGATTTGAACCTCTGCTGTGAGTC
The DNA here is from genome assembly GCF_021461395.2 of Schistocerca americana. Lineage (NCBI taxonomy): Eukaryota > Metazoa > Arthropoda > Insecta > Orthoptera > Acrididae > Schistocerca > Schistocerca americana. Next base: position 767,877 of record NW_025726005.1, on the reverse strand, counting down.
CAGTTTTAGATTCCAATGCTTCACTTCAGGTTTACTCTATCCCTTGAACCTTCTTGTTGTTGATGAAACACAGAAATTGCATCCGAATTTAATACAAAAGGCACAATGCCGACTTAAGTACAAGAGGACTGACTTTCTATCATTCTACGATTTGAACCTCTGCTGTGAGTCCAGTTTTAGATTCCAATGCTTAACATCAGGTTTACTGTATCCCTTGTACCTTCTTACTGATGATGAAACACAGAAATTGCATCCGAATTTAATACAAAATGCACAATGCCGACTTCAGTACAAGAGGACTGACACTAAATTTCTATGATTTGAATCACCTGTGAGTCCAGTCTTAAGTTCCGATGCTTCACTTCAGGTTTACTGTATCCCTTGGACCTTTTCATTGATGATGAAACACAGAAATTGCATCCGAATTCAATACAAAAGGCACAATGCCAAATTAAGTACAAGAGGACTGACACTCTAATTTTCGATGATTTGAACCTCTCCTGTGAGTCCAGTTTTAGATTCCGATGCTTCACTTCAGGTTTACTGTATCCCTTGGACATTCTTAATGATAATGAAACACAGAAATTGCATCCGAATTTAATACAAAAGGCACAACGCCGACTTAAATACAAGAGGACTGACACTCTAACATCCTATAATTTGAACCTCTCCAGTGAGACCAGTTTTAGATTCCGATGCTTCCCTTCAGGTTAACTGTATCCCTTGGACCTTCTTATTGACGATGAAACACAGAATTTCCATCCGAATTTAATACAAAATGCACAATGCTGACTTAAGTACAAGAGGACTGACACTCTAACTTTCAATGATTTGAACCTCTCCTGTGAGTCCAGTTTTAGATTCCGATGCTTCACTTCAGGTTTACTGTATCCCTTGGACATTCTTAAAGATAATGAAACACAGAAATTGCATCCGAATTTAATACAAAATGCACAATGCCGACTTAAGTACAAGAGGACTGACACTCTATCATTCTGTGATTTGAACCTCTGCTGTGAGTCCAGTTTTAGATTCTAATGCTTCACTTCAGGTTTACTCTATCCCTTGAACCTTCTTGTTGTTGATGAAACACAGAATTTGCATCCGAATTTAATACAAAAGGCACAATGCCGACTTTAGTACAAGAGGACTGACACTCTATCATTCTGTGATTTGAACCTCTGCTGTGAGTCCAGTTTTAGATTCCAATGCTTCACTTCAGGTTTACTGTATCCCTTGGACCATCTTATTGATGATGAAACACAGAAATTGCATCCGAATTTAATACAAAAGGCACAATGCCGACTTAAATACAAGAGGACTGACACTCTAACTTACTATGATTGGTACCACACCTGTGAGTCCAGTTTTACATTCCGATGCTTCACATCTGGTTTACTGTATCGCTTGGACCATCTTATTGATGATGAAACACAGAAATTGCATCCGAATTTATTACAAAAGGCACAATGCCGACTTAAGTACAAGAGAACTGACACTTTAATTTTCTATGATTTGAACCTCTCCTGTGAGTCCAGTTTTAGATTCCGATGCTTCACTTCAGGTTTACTCTATCCCTTGGACATTCTTAATGATAATGAAACACAGAAATTGCATACGAATTTAATACAAAAGTGCAATGCCGTCTTAAATGCAAGAGGACTGACACTCTAACTTTCTATGATTTGAACCTCTCCTGTGAGTCCAGTTTTAGATTCCGATGCTTCACTTCTGGTTTACAGTATCCCTTGCACCTTATAATTGATGATGAAACACAGAAATTGCATCCGAATTTAATACAAAAGCACAATGCCGACTTAAGTACAAGAGGACTGACACTCTAACTTTCTATGATTTGAACCTCTCCTGTGAGTCCAGTTTTAGATTCCGATGCTTCACTTCAGGATTACTGTATACGTTGGACCTTCTTATTGGCGATTATGCACAGAAATTGCATTCGAATTTAATACAAAAGGCACAATGCCGACTTAAGTTATAGAGGACTGACACTCTAACATTCTATGATTGGAACCTCTCCTGTGAGTCCAGTTTTAGATTCCGATGCTTCACTTCTGGTTTACTGTATCCCTTGGACCTTCTTATTGATGATGAAACACAGAAATTGCATCCGAATTTAATACAAAACTCACAATGCTAAATTAAGTACAAGAGGACTGACACTCTAATTTTCTATGATTTGAACCTCTCATGTGAGTCCAGTTTTACATTCCGATGCTTCACTTCAGGTTTACTGTATCCCTTGGACATTCTTAATGATAATGAAACACAGATATTGCATCCGAATTTAATACAAAAGGCCCAATGCCGACTTAAGTACAAGAGGACTGACAGTCTAACATTCTATGATTTGAACCTCTCCTGTGAGTCCAGTTTTAGATTCCGATGCTTCACTTCTGGTTTTCTGTATCCCTTCGACCTTCTTATTGATGATGAAACACAGATATTGCATCCGAATTTAATATAAAAGGCACAATGCCAAATAAAGTACAAGAGGACTGACACTCTAATTTTCGATGATTTGAACCTCTCCTGTGAGTCCAGTATTAGATTCCGATGCTTCACTTCAGGTTTTTAGTATCCCTTGGACATTCTTAATGATAATGAAACACAGAAATTGCATCCGAATTTAATACAAAAGGCACAATGCCGACTTAAATACAAGAGGACGGACACTCTAACTTTCTATGATTTGAACCTCTCATGTGAGTAGAGTTTTAGATTCCGATGCTTCACTTCAGGTTTGGAGTATACCTTGGACCGTCTTATTGACGATGAAGCACAGAAATTGCATCCGAATTTAATACAAAAGGCACAATGCCGACTTAAGTACAAGAGGACTGACTTTCTATCAATCTACGATTTGAACCTCTGCTGTTAGTCCAGTTTTAGATTCCAATGCTTAACATCAGGTTTACTGTATCCCTTGTACCTTCTTACTGATGATGAAACACAGAAATTGCATCCGAATTTAACACAAAAGGCACAATGCCGACTTAAGTACAAGAGGACTGACATTCTAAATTCCTATGATTTGAACCTCACCTGTGAGTCCAGTCTTAAGTTCCGATGCTTCACTTCAGGTTTACGGTATCCCTTGGAACTTCTCATTGATGATGAAACACAGAAATTGCATCCGAATTTAATACAAAAGGCACAATGCCGGCTTAAGTGCAAGAGGACTGATACTCTAACTTTCTATGATTTGAACCTCTCCTGTGAGTCCAGTTTTAGATTCCGATGTTTCACTTCAGGTTTACTGTATCCCTTGGACATTCTTAATGATAATGAAACACAGAAATTGCATCCGAAAGTAATACAAACCGCACAATGCCGACTTAAGTACAAGAGGACTGACAGTCTAACATTCTATGATTTGAACTTCTCCTGTGAGTCCAGTTTTAGATTCCGATGCTTCACTTCTGGTTTACTGAATCCCTTGGACCTTCTTATTGATGATGAAACACAGAAATTGCATCCGAATTTAATACAAAAGGCACAATGCCAAATTAAGTACAAGAGGACTGACACTCTAATTTTCGATGATTTGAACCTCTCCTGTGAGTCCAGTTTTAGATTCTGATGCTTCACTTCTGGTTCACTGTATCCCTTGGACCTTCTTATTGATGATGAAACACAGAAATTGCATCCGAATTTGATACAAAAGGCACAATGCCAAATAAAGTACAAGAGGACTGATACTCTAATTTTCGATGATTTGAACCTCTCCTGTGAGTCCAGTATTAGATTCCGATGCTTCACTTCAGGTTTACTGTATACCTTGGACCTTCTTATTGACGAAGAAACACAGAAATTGCATCCGAATTTAATACAAAAGGCACAATGCCGACATAAGTACAAGAGGACTAACTCTCTAACTTTCTATGATATGAACCCCTCATGGGAGTAGAGTTTTAGATTCCGATGCTTCACTTCAGGTTTAGAGTAGACGTTGGACCGTCTTATTGACGATGAAGCACAGAAATTGCATCCGAATTTAATACAAAAGGCACAATGCCGACTTAAGTACAAGAGGACTGACACTCTATCATTCTACGATTTGAACCTCAGCTGTGAGTCCAGTTTCAGATTCCAATGCTTAACATCAGGTTTACTGTATCCCTTGTACCTTCTTACTGATGATGAAACACAGAAATTGCATCCGAATTTAATACAAAATGCACAATGCCGACTTAAGTACAAGAGGACTGACACTAAATTTCTATCATTTGAATCACCTGTGAGTCCAGTCTTAAGTTCCGATGCTTCACTTCAGGTTTACTGTATCCCTTGGACCTTTTCATTGATGATGAAACACAGAAATTGCATCCGAATTCAATACAAAAGGCACAATGCCAAATTAAGTACAAGAGGACTTACACTCTAATTTTCGATGATTTGAACCTCTCCTGTGAGTCCAGTTTTAGATTCCGATGCTTCACTTCAGGTTTACTGTATCCCTTGGACATTCTTAATGATAATGAAACACAGAAATTGCATCCGAATTTAATACAAATGGCACAACGCCGACTTAAATACAAGAGGACTGACACTCTAACATTCTATGATTTGAACCTCTCCAGTGAGTCCAGTTTTAGATTCCGATGCTTCCCTTCAGGATAACTGTATCCCTTGGACCTTCTTATTGACGATGAAACACAGAATTTCCATCCGAATTTAATACAAAATGCACAATGCTGACTTAAGTACAAGAGGACTGACACTCTAACTTTCTATGATTTGAACCTCTCCTGTGAGTCCAGTTTTAGATTCCGATGCTTCACTTCAGGTTTACTGTATCCCTGGGACCTTCTTTTTGACGATGAAACACAGAAATTGCATCCGAATTTAATACAAAAGGTACAATGCCGACTTAAGTACAAGGGGACTGACACTCTAACCTTCTATGATTTGAACCTCTCCTGTGAGTAGAGTTTTAGATTCCGATGCTTCACTTCAGGTTTAGAGTATACCTTGGACCGTGTTATAGACGATGAAGCACAGAAATTGCATCCGAATTTAATACAAAAGGCACAATGCCGACTTAAGTGCAAGAGGACTGACACTCTATCATTCTACGATTTGAATATCTGCTGTGAGTCCAGTTTTAGATTCCAATGCTAAACATCAGGTTTACTGTCTCCCTTGTACCTTCTTATTGATAATGAAACACAGAAATTGCATCCGAATTTAGTACAAAAGGCACAATGCCCAATTAAGTACAAGAGGACTGACACTCTAAATTTTTATGATTTGAACCTCACCTGTGAATCCAGTCTTAAGTTCCGATGCTTCACTTCAGGTTTACTGTATCCCTTGGACCTTCTCATTGATGATGAAACACAGAAATTGCATCCGAAGTTAATACAAAAGAAACAATGCCGGCTTAAGTGCAAGAGGACTGATACTCTAACTTTCTATGATTTGAACCTCTCCTGTGAGTCGAGTTTTAGATTCCGATGTTTCACTTCAGGTTTAATGTATCCCTTGGACCTTCATATTGATGAAGAAACACAGAATTTTTATCCCAATTTAATACAAAATGCACAATGTCGACTTAAGTACAAGAGGACTGACTCTCTAATTTTCTATAATTTGAACCTCTCCTGTGAGTATAGTTTTACATTCCGATGCTTCAGTTCAGGTTTACTGTGTCCCTTGGACTTTCTTATTGACGATGAAACACAGAAATTGCATCCGAATTTAATACAAAAGGCACAATGCCGACATAAGTACAAGAGGACTGACACTCTAACTTTCTATCATTTGAACCTCTCCTGTGAGTCCAGTTTTAGATTCCGATGCTTCACTTCTGGTTTACTGTATCCCTTGGACCTTCTTATTGATGATGAAACACAGAAATTGCATCCGAATTTAATACAAAAGGCACATTGCCAAACTAAGTACAAGTGGACTGAAACTCTAATTTTCTATAATTTGAACCTCTCCCGTGAGTCCAGTTTTAGATTGTGAAGCTTCACTTGAGGTTTACTGTATCCCTTGGACATTCTTAATGATAATGAATTACAGAAATTGCATCCGAATTTAATACAAAAGGCACAATGCCGACTTAAGTACAAGAGGACTGACAGTCTAACATTCTGTGATTTGAACCTCTCCTGTGAGTCCAGTTTTAGATTCCGATGCTTCACTTCTGGTTTACTGTATTCCTTGGACCTTCTTATTGATGATGAAACACAGAAATTGCATCCGAATTCAATACAAAAGGCACAATGCCAAATTACGTACAAGAGGACTGACACTCTAATTTTCGATGATTTGAACCTCTCCTGTGAGTCCAGTTTTAGATTCCGATGATTCACTTCAGGTTTACTGTATCCCTTGGACATTCTTAATGATAATGAAACACAGAAATTGCATCCGAATTTAATACAAAAGGCACAATGCCGACTTAAAAACAAGAGGACTGACACTCTAACTTTCTATGATTTGAACCTCTCCAGTGAGTCCAGATTTAGATTCCGATGCTTCCCTTCAGGTTAACTGTATCCCTTGGACCTTCTTATTGACGATGAAACACAGAATTTCCATCCGAATTTAATACAAAATGCACAATGCCGACTTAAGTACAAGAGGACTGACACTCTAACTTTCTATGATTTGAACCTCTCCTGTGAGTCCAGTTTTAGATTCCGATGCTTCACTTCAGGTTTACTGTATCCCTTGGCCTTCTTTTTGACGATGAAACACAGAAATTACATCCGAATTTAATACAAAAGGCACAATGCCGACTTAAGTACAAGAGGACTGACACTCTAACTTTCTATGATTTGAACCTCTCCTGTGAGTAGAGTTTTAGTTTCCGATGCTTCACTTCAGGTTAGAGTATACCTTGGACCGTCTTATTGACGATGAAGAACAGAAATTGCATCCGAATTTAATACAAAAGGCACAATGCCGACTTAAGTACAAGAGGACTGACACTCTATCATTCTACGATTTGAATCTCTGCTGTGAGTCCCGTTTAAGATTCCAATGCTAAACATCAGGTTTACTGTATCCCTTGTACCTTCTTATTGATGATGAAACACAGAAATTGCATCCGAATTTAATACAAAAGGCACAATGCCCACTTAAGTACAAGAGGACTGTCACTCTAAATTTCTATGATTTGAACTTCACCTGTGAGTCCAGTCTTAAGTTCCGATGCTTCACTTCAGGTTTACTGTATTCCTAAGACCTTCTCATTGATGATGAAACACAGAAATTGGATCCGAATTTCATACAAAAGGCACAATGCCGGCTTAAGTGCAAGAGGACTGATACTCTAATTTTCTATGAATTGAACCTCTCCTGTGAGTCCAGTTTTAGATTCCAATGTTTCACTTCAGGTTTACTGTATCCCTTGGACCTTCTTATTGATGAGGAAACACAGAATTTCCATCCGAATTTAACACAACATGTACAATGCCGACTTAAGTACAAGAGGACTGACTCTCTAACTTTCTATGATTTGAAACTCTCCTGTGAGTATAGTTTTAGATTCCGATGCTTCACTTCAGGTTTACTGTATCCCTTGGACTTTCTTATTGACGATGAAACACAGAACTTGCATCCGAATTTAATACAAAATGCACAATGCCGACTCAAGTACAAGAGGACTGACACTCTATCATTCTATGATTTTAAACTCTGCTGTGAGCCCAGTTTTAGATTCCAATGCTTCACTTCAGGTTTACTGTATCACTTGGACCTTTTTATTGATGATGAAACACAGAAATTGCATCCGAATTTAATAAAAAATGCACAATGCCGACTTAATTACAAGAGGACTAACACTCTAACTTTCTATGATTTGAACCACATCTGTGAGTCCAGTTTTAAGTTCCGATGCTTCACTTCAGGTTTACTGTATCCCTTGGTCCCTCTTATTCACGATGAAACACAGAAATTGCATCCGAATTTAATACAAAAGGCACAATGCCGACATAAGTACAAGAGGACACTACACTCGAACTTTCTATGATTTGAACCTCTCCTGTGAGTCCAGTTTTAGATTCCGATGCTTCACTTCAGGTTTACTGTATCCCTTGGACCATCTTATTGAGGATGAAACACAGAAATTGCATCGGAATTTAATACAAAAGGCACAATGCCGAATGAAGAACAAGAGGACTGACACTCTAACTTTCTATGATTTGAACCTCTCCTGTGAGTCCAGTTTTAGATTCCGATGCATCAATTCAGGTTTACTGTGTCCCTACGACCTTCTTATTGACGATGAAACACAGAAATTGCATCCGAATTTAATACAAAAGCCACAATGATGACTTAAGTAGAAGAGGACAGACACTCTAACTCTCCATGATTTGAACCTCACCTGTGAGTACAGTTTCACATTCCGATGCTTCACTTCAGGTTTACTGTATCGCTTGGACCTTCTTATTGATGATGATACACAGAAATTGCATCCGAATTTAATACAAAAGGCACAATGCCGACTTCAGTACAAGAGGACTGACACTCAAATTTTCTATGATTTGAACCTCTCCTGTGAGTCCAGTTTTAGATTCCGATGCTTCACTTCACGTTTACTCTATCCCTTGAACCTTCTTGTTGTTGATGAAACACAGAATTTGCATCCGAATTTAATACAAAACGCACAATGCCGACATAAGTACAAGAGGACACTACACTCGAACTTTCTATGATTTGAACCTCTCCTGTGAGTCCAGTTTTTGATTCCGATGCTTCACTTCAGGTTTACTGTATCCCTTGGACCATCTTATTGAGGATGAAACACAGAAATTGCATCGGAATTTAATACAAAAGGCACAATGCCGAATGAAGAACAAGAGGACTGACACTCTAACTTTCTATGATTTGAACCTCTCCTGTGAGTTAATTTTAGATTCCGATGCTTCACTTCAGGTTTACTGTATGCCTTCGACCTTCTTATTGACGATGAAACACAGAAATTGCATCCGAATTTAATACAAAAGCCGCAATGATGACTTAAGTACAAGAGGACAGACACACTAACTTTTTATGGTTTGAACCTCATCTGTGAGTCCAGTTTTAGATTCCGATGCTTCACTTCAGGTTTACTGTATCGCTTGGACCATCTTATTGATGATGAAGCACAGAAATTGCATCCGTATTTAATACAAAAGCACAATGCCGACTTAAGTACAAGAGGACTGACACTTTAATTTTCTACGATTTGAACCTCTCCTGTGAGTCCAGTTTTAGATTCCGATGCTTCACTTCAGGTTTACTCTATCCCTTGGACCCTCTTGTTGTTGACGAAACACAGAATTTGCATCCGAATTTAATACAAAAGGCACAATGTCGACTTAAGTACAAGTTGACTGACACTCTAACTTTCTATGATTTGAACCTCTCCTGTGAGTCCAGTTTTAGATTCCGATGCTTCACTTCAGGTTTACTGTATCCCTTGGACATTCTTATTCATGATGAAACACAGTAATTGCATCCGAATTTGATAGAAAAGGCACATTGCCGACTTAAGTACAAGAGGACTGACACTCTAATTTTCTATGATTTGAACCACTCCTGAGAGTCCAGTTTTAGATTCCGATGCTTCACTTCAGGTTTACTCTATCCCTTGGACCCTCTTGTTGTTGACGAAACACAGAATTTGCATCCGAATTTAATACAAAAGGCACAATGTCGACTTAAGTACAAGTTGACTGACACTCTAACTTTCTATGATTTGAACCTCTCCTGTGAGTCCAGTTTTAGATTCCGATGCTTCACTTCAGGTTTACTGTATCCCTTGGACATTCTTATTCATGATGAAACACAGTAATTGCATCCGAATTTATTACAAAAGGCACAATTCCGACTTAAGTACAAGAGGACTGACACTCTATCGTTCTACGATTTGAGCCTCTGCTGTGAGTCCAGTTTTAGATTCCAATGCTTCACTTCAGGTTTTCTGTATCCCTTGGTCCTTCTTATTGATGATGAAACACAGAAATTACATCCGAATTTAATACAAAAGGCACAAAGCCGACTTAAGTACAAGAGGACTGACACTCTAACTTTCAATGATTTTAACCTCTCCTGTGAGTCCAGTTTTAGATTCCGATGCTTCACTTCAGGTTTAATGTATCCCATGGACCTTCTTATTGACGATGAAACACAGAAATTGCATCGGAATTAAATTTAAAAGGCACAATGCCGACTTAAGTACAAGAGGACTGACACTCTCACTTACTATGATTTGAACCTCTCCTGTGAGTCCAGTTTAGATTCTGACGCTTCACTTCAGGTTTACTGTATACGTTGGACCTTCTTATTGACGATGAAGAACAGAAATTGCATCCGAATTTAATACATAAGGCACAATGCCGACTTAAGTACAAGATTACTGACACTCTATCATTCTACGATTTGAATCTCTGCTGTGAGTCCAGTTTTAGATTCCAATGCTAAACATCAGGTTTACTGTATCCCTTGTACCTTCTTATTGATGATCAAACACAGAAATTGCATCCGAATTTAATACAAAAGGCACAATGCCCACTTAAGTACAAGAGGACCGACTTTCTATCAATCTACGATTTGAACCTCTGCTGTGAGTCCAGATTTAGATTCCAATGCTTAACATCAGGTTTACTGTTTCCCTTGTACCTTCTTACTGATGATGAAACACAGAAATTGCATCCGAATTTAACACAAAAGGCACAATGCCGACTTAAGTACAAGAGGACTGACATTCTAAATTTCTATGATTTGAACCTCACCTGTGAGTCCAGTCTTAAGTTCCGATGCTTCACTTTAGGTTTACGGTATCCCTTGGAACTTCTCATTGATGATGAAACACAGAAATTGCATCCGAATTTAATACAAAAGGCACAATGCCGGCTTAAGTGCAAGAGGACTGATACTCTAACTTTCTATGATTTGAACCTCTCCTGTGAGTCCAGTTTTAGATTCCGATGTTTCACTTCAGGTTTACTGTATCCCTTGGACATTCTTAATGATAATGAAACACAGAAATTGCATCCGAAAGTAATACAAACCGCACAATGCCGACTTAAGTACAAGAGGACTGACAGTCTAACATTCTATGATTTGAACCTCTCCTGTGAGTCCAGTTTTAGATTCCGATGCTTCACTTCTGGTTTACTGAATCCCTTGGACCTTCTTATTGATGATGAAACACAGAAATTGCATCCGAATTTAATACAAAAGCCACAATGCCAAATTAAGTACAAGAGGACTGACACTCTAATTTTCGATGATTTGAACCTCTCCTGTGAGTCCAGTTTTAGATTCTGATGCTTCTCTTCTGGTTCACTGTATCCCTTGGACCTTCTTATTGATGATGAAACACAGAAATTGCATCCGAATTTAATACAAAAGGCACAATGCAAAATAAAGTACAAGAGGACGGATACTCTAATTTTCGATGATTTGAACCTCTCCTGTGAGTCCAGTATTAGATTCCGATGCTTCACTTCAGGTTTACTGTATACCTTGGACCTTCTTATTGACGAAGAAACACAGAAATTGCATCCGAATTTAATACAAAAGGCACAATGCCGACATAAGTACAAGAGGACTAACTCTCTAACTTTCTATGATATGGACCTCTCATGGGAGTAGAGTTTTAGATTCCGATGCTTCACTTCAGGTTTAGAGTATACGTTGGACCGTCTTATTGACGATGAAGCACAGAAATTGCATACGAATTTAATACAAAAGGCACAATGCCGACTTAAGTACAAGAGGACTGACACTCTATCATTCTACGATTTGAACCTCAGCTGTGAGTCCAGTTTTAGATTCCAATGCTTAACATCAGGTTTACTGTATCCCTTGTACCTTCTTACTGATGATGAAACACAGAAATTGCATCCGAATTTAATACAAAATGCACAATGCCGACTTAAGTACAAGAGGACTGACACTAAATTTCTATGATTTGAATCACCTGTGAGTCCAGTCTTAAGTTCCGATGCTTCACTTCAGGTTTACTGTATCCCTTGGACCTTTTCATTGATGATGAAACACAGAAATTGCATCCGAATTCAATACAAAAGGCACAATGCCAAATTAAGTACAAGAGGACTTACACTCTAATTTTCGATGATTTGAACCTCTCCTGTGAGTCCAGTTTTAGATTCCGATGCTTCACTTCAGTTTTACTGTATCCCTTGGACATTCTTAATGATAATGAAACACAGATATTGCATCCGAATTTAATACAAATGGCACAACGCCGACTTAAATACAAGGGGACTGACACTCTAACATTCTATGATTTGAACCTCTCCAGTGAGTCCAGTTTTAGATTCCGATGCTTCCCTTCAGGTTAACTGTATCCCTTGGACCTTCTTATTGACGATGAAACACGGAATTTCCATCCGAATTTAATACAAAATGCACAATGCTGACTTAAGTACAAGAGGACTGACACTCTAAATTTCTATGATTTGGACCTCTCCTGTGAGTCCAGTTTTAGATTCCGATGCTTCACTTCAGGTTTACTGTATCCCTGGGACCTTCTTTTTGACGATGAAACACAGAAATTGCATCCGAATTTAATACAAAAGGCACAATGCCGACTTAAGTACAAGGGGACTGACACTCTAACCTTCTATGATTTGAACCTCTCCTGTGAGTAGAGTTTTAGATTCCGATGCTTCACTTCAGGTTTAGAGTATACCTTGGACCGTGTTATAGACGATGAAGCACAGAAATTGCATCCGAATTTAATACAAAAGGCACAATGCCGACTTAAGTACAAGAGGACTGACACTCTATCATTCTACGATTTGAATATCTGCTGTGAGTCCAGTTTTAGATTCCAATGCTAAACATCAGGTTTACTGTCTCCCTTGTACCTTCTTATTGATAATGAAACACAGAAATTGCATCCGAATTTAGTACAAAAGGCACAATGCCCAATTAAGTACAAGAGGACTGACACTCTAAATTTTTGTGATTTGAACCTCACCTGTGAATCCAGTCTTAAGTTCCGATGCTTCACTTCAGGTTTACTGTATCCCTTGGACCTTCTCATTGATGATGAAACACAGAAATTGCATCCGAAGTTAATACAAAAGAAACAATGCCGGCTTAAGTGCAAGAGGACTGATACTCTAACTTTCTATGATTTGAACCTCTCCTGTGAGTCGAGTTTTAGATTCCGATGTTTCACTTCAGGTTTACTGTATCCCTTGGACCTTCATATTGATGAAGAAACACAGAATTTTTATCCCAATTTAATACAAAATGCACAATGTCGACTTAAGTACAAGAGGACTGACTCTCTAATTTTCTATAATTTGAACCTCTCCTGTGAGTATAGTTTTACATTCCGATGCTTCAGTTCAGGTTTACTGTATCACTTGGACTTTCTTATTGACGATGAAACACAGAAATTGCATCCGAATTTAATACAAAAGGCACAATGCCGACATAAGTACAAGAGGACTGACACTCTAACTTTCTATCATTTGAACCTCTCCTGTGAGTCCAGTTTTAGATTCCGATGCTTCACTTCTGGTTTACTGTATCCCTTGGACCTTCTTATTGATGATGAAACACAGAAATTGCATCCGAATTTAATACAAAAGGCACATTGCCAAATTAAGTACAAGTGGACTGAAACTCTAATTTTCTATAATTTGAACCTCTCCCGTGAGTCCAGTTTTAGATTCTGAAGCTTCACTTCAGGTTTACTGTATCCCTTGGACATTCTTAATGATAATGAATTACAGAAATTGCATCCGAATTTAATACAAAAGGCACAATGCCGACTTAAGTACAAGAGGACTGACAGTCTAACATTCTGTGATTTGAACCTCTCCTGTGAGTCCAGTTTTAGATTCCGATGCTTCACTTCTGGTTTACTGTATTCCTTGGACCTTCTTATTGATGATGAAACACAGAAATTGCATCCGAATTCAATACAAAAGGCACAATGCCAAATTAAGTACAAGAGGACTGACACTCTAATTTTCGATGATTTGAACCTCTCCTGTGAGTCCAGTTTTAGATTCCGATGATTCACTTCAGGTTTACCCTATCCCTTGGACATTCTTAATGATAATGAAACACAGAAATTGCATCCGAATTTAATACAAAAGGCACAATGCCGACTTAAAAACAAGAGGACTGACACTCTAACTTTCTATGATTTGAACCTCTCCAGTGAGTCCAGTTTTAGATTCCGATGCTTCCCTTCAGGTTAACTGTATCCCTTGGACCTTCTTATTGACGATGAAACACAGAATTTCCATCCGAATTTAATACAAAATGCACAATGCCGACTTAAGTACAAGAGGACTGACACTCTAACTTTCTATGATTTGAACCTCTCCTGTGAGTCCAGTTTTAGATTCCGATGCTTCACTTCAGGTTTACTCTATCCCTTGGCCTTCTTTTTGACGATGAAACACAGAAATTACATCCGAATTTAATACAAAAGGCACAATGCCGACTTAAGTACAAGAGGACTGACACTCTAACTTTCTATGATTTGAACCTCTCCTGTGAGTAGAGTTTTAGTCTCCGATGCTTCACTTCAGGTTAGAGTATACCTTGGACCGTCTTATTGACGATGAAGAACAGAAATTGCATCCTAATTTAATACAAAAGGCACAATGCCGACTTAAGTACAAGAGGACTGACACTCTATCATTCTACGATTTGAATCTCTGCTGTGAGTCCAGTTTTAGATTCCAATGCTAAACATCAGGTTCACTGTATCCCTTGTACCTTCTTATTGATGATGAAACACAGAAATTGCATCCGAATTTAATACAAAAGGCACAATGCCCACTTAAGTACAAGAGGACTGACACTCTAAATTTCTATGATTTGAACCTCACCTGTGAGTCCAGTCTTAAGTTCCGATGCTTCACTTCAGGTTCACTGTATCAATAAGACCTTCTCATTGATGATGAAACACAGAAATTGGATCCGAATTTCATACAAAAGGCACAATGCCGGCTTAAGTGCAAGAGGACTGATACTCTAATTTTGTATGAATTGAACCTCACCTGTGAGTCCAGTTTTAGATTCCAATGTTTCACTTCAGGTTTACTGTATCCCTTGGACCTTCTTATTGATGAGGAAACACAGAATTTCCATCCGAATTTAATACAACATGCACAATGCCGACTTAAGTACAAGAGGACTGTCTCTCTAACTTTCTATGATTTGAAACTCTCCTGTGAGTATAGTTTTAGATTCCGATGCTTCACTTCAGGTTTACTGTATCCCTTGGACTTTCTTATTGACGATGAAACACAGAACTTGCATCCGAATTTAATACAAAATGCACAATGCCGGCTCAAGTACAAGAGGACTGACACTCTAACTTTCTATGATTTGAACCTCTCCTGTGAGAACAGTTTTAGATTCCGATGCTTCACTTCAGGTTTAGTGTATACCTTGGACCTTCTTATTGACGATGAAGCACAGAAATTGCATCCGAATTTAATACAAAAGGCACAATGCCGACTTAAGTACAAGAGGACTGACACTCTATCATTCTATGATTTTAACCTCTGCTGTGAGCCCAGTTTTAGATTCCAATGCTGCACTTCAGGTTTACTGTATCACTTGGACCTTCTTATTGATGATGAAACACAGAAATTGCATCCGAATTTAATAAAAAATGCACATTGCCGACTTAATTACAAGAGGACTAACACTCTAAATTTCTATGATTTGAACCACATCTGTGAGTCCAGTTTTAAGTTCCGATGCTTCACTTCAGGTTTACTGTATCCCTTGGACCCTCTTATTCACGATGAAACACAGAAATTGCATCCGAATTTAATACAAAAGGCACAATGCCGACATAAGTACAAGAGGACACTACACTCGAACTTTCTATGATTTGAACCTCTAATGTGAGTCCAGTTTTAGATTCCGATGCTTCACTTCAGGTTTACTGTATCCCTTGGACCATCTTATTGAGGATGAAACACAGAAATTGCATCGGAATTTAATACAAAAGGCACAATGCCGAATGAAGAACAAGAGGACTGACACTCTAACTTTCTATGATTTGAACCTCTCCTGTGAGTCCAGTTTTAGATTCCGATGCATCAATTCAGGTTTACTGTGTCCCTACGACCTTCTTATTGACGATGAAACACAGAAATTGCATCCGAATTTAATACAAAAGCCACAATGATGACTTAAGTAGAAGAGGACAGACACTCTAACTCTCCATGATTTGAACCTCACCTGTGAGTACAGTTTCACATTCCGATGCTTCACTTCAGGTTTACTGTATCGCTTGGACCTTCTTATTGATGATGATACACAGAAATTGCATCCGAATTTAATACAAAAGGCACAATGCCGACTTCAGTGCAAGAGGACTGACACTCAAATTTTCTATGATTTGAACCTCTCCTGTGAGTCCAGTTTTAGATTCCGATGCTTCACTTCACGTTTACTCTATCCCTTGAACCTTCTTGTTGTTGATGAAACACAGAATTTGCATCCGAATTTAATACAAAACGCACAATGCCGACATAAGTACAAGAGGACACTACACTCGAACTTTCTATGATTTGAACCTCTCCTGTGAGTCCAGTTTTAGATTCCGATGCTTCACTTCAGGTTTACTGTATCCCTTGGACCATCTTATTGAGGATGAAACACAGAAATTGCATCGGAATTTAATACAAAAGGCACAATGCCGAATGAAGAACAAGAGGACTGACACTCTAACTTTCTATGATTTGAACCTCTCCTGTGAGTTAATTTTAGATTCCGATGCTTCACTTCAGGTTTACTGTATCCCTTCGACCTTCTTATTGACGATGAAACACAGAAATTGCATCCGAATTTAATACAAAAGCCGCAATGATGACTTAAGTACAAGAGGACAGACACACTAACTTTTTATGGTTTGAACCTCATCTGTGAGTCCAGTTTTAGATTCCGATGCTTCACTTCAGGTTTACTGTATCGCTTGGACCATCTTATTGATGATGAAGCACAGAAATTGCATCCGTATTTAATACAAAAGGCACAATGCCGACTTAAGTACAAGAGGACTGACACTTTAATTTTCTACGATTTGAACCTCTCCTGTGAGTCCAGTTTTAGATTCCGATGCTTCACTTCAGGTTTACTCTATCCCTTGGACCCTCTTGTTGTTGATGAAACACAGAATTTGCATCCGAATTTAATACAAAAGGCACAATGTCGACTTAAGTACAAGTTGACTGACACTCTAACTTTCTATGATTTGAACCTCTCCTGTGAGTCCAGTTTTAGATTCCGATGCTTCACTTCAGGTTTACTGTATCCCTTGGACCCTCTTATTGATGATGAAACACAGAAATTGCATCCGAATATAATAGAAAAGGCACAATGCCGACTTAAGTACAAGAGGACTGACACTCTAACTTTCTTTGATTTGAACATCTCCTGTGAGTCCAGTTAAAGGTTCCGATTCTTCACTTCAGGTTTACTGTATCCCTTGGACATTCTTATTCATGATGAAACACAGTAATTGCATCCGAATTTGATACAAAAGGCACATTGCCGACTTAAGTACAAGAGGACTGACACTCTAATTTTCTATGATTTGAACCACTCCTGTGAGTCCAGTTTTAGATTCCGATGCTTCACTTCAGGTTTACTATATCCCTTGGACCTTCTTATTGATGATGAAACACAGAAAATGCATCCGAATTTAATACAAAAAGCACAATGCCGACAAAAGTACCAGAGGACATACACTCTAACTTTCTATGATTTGAACCTCTCCTGTGAGACTTGTTTTAGCTTCCGATGCTTCACTTCAGGTTTAGCGTATACCGTGGACCGCCGTATTGACGATGAAGCACTGAAATTGCATCCGAATTTATTACAAAAGGCACAATTCCGACTTAAGTACAAGAGGACTGACACTCTATCATTCTACGATTTGAGCCTCTGCTGTGAGTCCAGTTTTAGATTCCAATGCTTCACTTCAGGTTTTCTGTATCCCTTGGTCCATCTTATTGATGATGAAACACAGAAATTACATCCGAATTTAATACAAAAGGCACAATGCCCACTTAAGTACAAGAGGACTGACACTCTAAATTTCTATGATTTGAACCTCACCTGTGAGTCCAGTCTTAAGTTCCGATGCTTCACTTCAGGTTTACTGTATCCCTAAGACCTTCTCGTTGATGATGAAACACAGAAATTGCATCCGAATTTCATACAAAAGGCACAATGCCGGCTTAAGTGCAAGAGGACTGATACTCTAATTTTCTATGAATTGAACCTCTCCTGTGAGTCCGGTTTTAGATTCCAATGTTTCACTTCAGGTTTACTGTATGCCTTGGACCTTCTTATTAATGAGGAAACACAGAATTTCCATCCGAATTTAATACAACATGCACAATGCCGACTTAAGTACAAGAGGACTGACTCTCTAACTTTCTATGATTTGAACCTCTCCTGTGAGTATAGTTTTAGATTCCGATGCTTCACTTCAGGTTTACTAGATCCCTTGGACTTTCTTATTGACGATGAAACACAGAACTTGCATCCGAATTTAATAAAGAAGGCACAATGCCGACTCAAGTACAAGAGGACTGACACTCTAACTTTCTATGATTTGAACCTCTCCTGTGAGAACAGTTTTAGATTCCGATGCTTCACTTCAGGTTTAGTGTATACCTTGGACCTTCTCATTGACGATGAAGCACAGAAATTGCATCCGAATTTAATACAAAAGGCACAATGCCGAATGAAGAACAAGAGGACTGACACTCTAACTTTCTATGATTTGAACCTCTCCTGTGAGAACAGTTTTAGATTCCAATGTTTCACTTCAGGTTTACTGTATCCCTTGGACCTTCTTATTAATGAGGAAACACAAAGTTTCCATCCGAATTTAATACAACATGCACAATGCCGACTTAAGTACGAGAGGACTGACACTCAAATTTTCTATGATTTGAACCTCTCCTGTGAGTCCAGTTTTAGATTCCGATGCTTCACTTCACGTTTACTCTATCCCTTGTACTTCTTGTTGTTGATGAAACACAGAATTTGCATCCGAATTTAATACAAAACGCACAATGCCGACTTAAGTACAAGAGGACTGACACTCTATCATTCTATGATTTGAACCTCTGCTGTGAGTCCAGTTTTAGATTCCAATGCTTCACTTCAGGTTTACTGTATCCCTTGGACCATCTTATTGACGATGCAACACAGAAATTGCATACGAATTTAATACATAGGCACAATGCCGACTGAAGAACAAGAGGTCTGACACTCTAACTATCTATGAAATGAACCTCTCCTGTGAGTTAATTTTAGATTCCGATGCTTCACTTCAGGTTTACTGTATCGCTTCGACCTTCTTATTGACGATGAAACACAGAAATTGCATCCAAATTTAATACAAAAGCCGCAATGATGACTTAAGTACAAGAGGACAGACACTCTAAGTTTTTATGGTTTGAACCTCATCTGTGAGTCCGGTTTTAGATTCCGATGCTTCACTTCAGGTTTACTGTATCGCTTGGACCATCTTATTGATGATGAAGCACAGAAATTGCATCCGTATTTAATACAAAAGGCACAATGCCGACTTAAGTACAAGAGGACTGACACTTTAATTTTCTACGATTTGAACCTCTCCAGTGAGTCCAGTTTTAGATTCCGATGCTTCACTTCAGGTTTACTCTATCCCTTGGACCCTCTTGTTGTTGATGAAACACAGAATTTGCATCCGAATTTAATACAAAAGGCACAATGTCGACTTAAGTACAAGTTGACTGACACTCTAACTTTCTATGATTTGAACCTCTCCTGTGAGTCCAGTTTTAGATTCCGATGCTTCACTTCAGGTTTACTGTATCCCTTGGTCCCTCTTATTGATGATGAAACACAGAAATTGCATCCGAATATAATAGAAAAGGCACAATGCCGACTTAAGTACAAGAGGACTGACACTCTAACTTTCTATGATTTGAACATCTCCTGTGAGTCCAGTTAAAGATTCCGATGCTTCACTACAGGTTTACTGTATCCCTTGGACATTCTTATTCATGATGAAACACAGTAATTGCATCCGAATTTGATACAAAAGGCACATTGCCGACTTAAGTACAAGAGGACTGACACTCTAATTTTCAATGATTTGAACCACTCCTGTGAGTCCAGTTTTAGATTCCGATGCTTCACTTCAGGTTTACTATATCCCCTGGACCTTCTTATTTATGATGAAACACAGAAAATGCATCCGAATTTAATACAAAAAGCACAATGCCGACATAAGTACCAGAGAACATACACTCTAACTTTCTATGATTTGAACAACTCCTGTGAGTCTTGTTTTTGCTTCCGATGCTTCACTTCAGGTTTAGTGTATACCGTGGACCGTCTTATTGACGATGAAGCACAGAAATTGCATCCGAATTTATTACAAAAGGCACAATGCCGACTTAAGTACAAGAATACTGACACTCTATCATTCTACGATTTGAGCCTCTGCTGTGAGTCCAGTTTTAGATTCCAATGCTTCACTTCAGGTTTTCTGTATCCCTTGGACCTTCTTATTGATGATGAAACACAGAAATTACATCCGAATTTAATACAAAAGGCACAAAGCCGACTTAAGTACAAGAGCACTGACACTCTAACTTTCAATGATTTTAACCTCTCCTGTGAGTCCAGTTTTATATTCCGATGCTTCACTTCAGGTTTAATGTATATCTTGGACCTTCTGATTGATGATGAAACACAAAAATTGCATCGGAATTAAATTTAAAAGGCACAATGCCGACTTAAGTACAAGAGGACTGACACTCTCACTTACTATGATTTGAACCTCTCCTGTGAGTCCACTTTAGATTCTGACGCTTCACTTCAGGTTTACTGTATACGTTGGACCTTCTTATTGGCGATGAAGAACAGAAATTGCATCCGAATTTAATACAAAAGGCACAATGCCAACATGAAGACTGACACTCTAACTTTCTATGATTTTAACCTCTCCTGTGAGTCCAGTTTTAGATTCCGATGCTTCTCTTCAGGTTTACTGTATCCCTTGGACCTTCTTACTGATGATGAAACACAGATATTGCATCCGAATTTAATACAAAAGGCACAATGCCGACCGAAGTACAAGAGGATTGACACTCTAACATTCTACGAATTGAACCTCTCCTGTGAGTCCAGTTTTATATTCCGATGCTTCACTTCAGGTTTACTGTATATCCCTTGGACCTTCTTATTGATGATGAAACACAGAAATTGCATCCGAATTTAATACAAAAGGCACAATGCCGACTGAAGAACAAGAGGACTGACACTATAACTATCTATGATTTGAACCTCTCCTGTGAGTCCAGTTTTAAATTCCGATGCTTCACTTCAGGTTTACTGTATCCCTTGGACCTTCTTATTGACGATGAAACACAGAAATTGCATCCGAATTTAATACAAAAGCCACAACGATGACCTAAGTACAAGAGGACAGACACTCTAACTTTCTATGATTTGAACCTCACCTGTGAATCCAGTTTTAGATTCCGATGCTTCACATCAGGATTACTGTATCCCTTGGACCTTCTTATTGATGATGAAACACAGAATTTCCATCCGAATTTAATACAAAATGCACAATGCCGACTTCAGTACAAGAGGACTGACACTCTAACTTTCTATGATTTGAACTCCTCCGGTGAGTCCAGTTTTAGATTCCGATTCTTCACTTCTGGTTTACTGTATCCCTTGGACCCTCTTATTCACGATGAAACACAGATATTGCATCCGAATTTAATACAAAAGGCACAATGCCGACTTAAGTAAAAGAGGACCCTACACTCTAACTTACTATGATTTGAACCTCTCCTGTGAGTACAGTTTTAGATTACGATGCTTCACTTCAAATTGTCTGTATCCCTTGGACCATCTTATTGACGATAAAACACAGAAATTGCACCCGAATTTAATACAAAAGGCACGATGCCGACTGAAGAACAAGAGGACTGACACTCTATCATTCTATGATTTGAACCTCTGCTGTGAGTCATGTTTTAGATTCCAATGCTTCACTTCAGGTTTACTGTATCCCTTGGACCCTCTTATTCACGATGAAACACAGATATTGCATCCGAATTTAATACAAAAGGCACAATGCCGACTTAAGTACAAGAGGACTGACACTCTAACTTTTTATGATTTGAACCTCTCCTGTGAGTCCAGTTTTAGCTTCCGTAGCTTCACTTCAGGTTTACTGTATCCCTTGGACCCTCTTATTGATGATGAAACACAGAAATTGCATCCGAATTTAATACAAAAGGCACAATGCCGAATGAAGAACAAGAGGACTGACACTCTAACTTTCTATGATTTGAACCTCTCCTGTGAGTCCAGTTTTAGATTCCGATGCATCAATTCAGGTTTACTGTGTCCCTACGACCTTCTTATTGACGATGGAACACAGAAATTGCATCCGAATTTAATACAAAAGCCACAATGATGACTTAAGTAGAAGAGGACAGACACTCTAACTCTCCATGATTTGAACCTCACCTGTGAGTACAGTTTCACATTCCGATGCTTCACTTCAGGTTTACTGTATCGCTTGGACCTTCTTATTGATGATGATACACAGAAATTGCATCCGAATTTAATACAAAAGGCACAATGCCGACTTCAGTACAAGAGGACTGACACTCAAATTTTCTATGATTTGATCCTCTCCTGTGAGTCCAGTTTTAGATTCCGATGCTTCACTTCACGTTTACTCTATCCCTTGAACCTTCTTGTTGTTGATGAAACACAGAATTTGCATCCGAATTTAATACAAAACGCACAATGCCGACATAAGTACAAGAGGACACTACACTCGAACTTTCTATGATTTGAACCTCTCCTGTGAGTCCAGTTTTAGATTCCGATGCTTCACTTCAGGTTTACTGTATCCCTTGGACCATCTTATTGAGGATGAAACACAGAAATTGCATCGGAATTTAATACAAAAGGCACAATGCCGAATGAAGAACAAGAGGACTGACACTCAAATTTTCTATGATTTGATCCTCTCCTGTGAGTCCAGTTTTAGATTCCGATGCTTCACTTCAGGTTTACTCTATCCCTTGGACCATCTTGTTGTTGATGAAACACAGAATTTGCATCCGAATTTAATACAAAAGGCACAATGTCGACTTAAGTACAAGTTGACTGACACTCTAATTTTGTATGATTTGAACCTCTCCTGTGAGTCCAGTTTTAGATTCCGATGCTTCACTTCAGGTTTACTGTATCCCTTGGACCCTCTTATTGATGATGAAACACAGAAATTGCATCCGAATATAATAGAAAAGGCACAATGCCGACTTAAGTACAAGAGGACTGACACTCTAACTTTCTATGATTTGAACATCTCCTGTGAGTCCAGTTAAAGATTCCGATGCTTCACTTCAGGTTTACTGTATCCCTTGGACATTCTTATTCATGATGAAACACAGTAATTGCATCCGAATTTGATACAAAAGGCACATTGCCGACTTAAGTACAAGAGGACTGACACTCTAATTTTCTATGATTTGAACCATTCCTGTGAGTCCAGTTTTAGATTCCGATGCTTCACTTCAGGTTTACTATATCCCTTGGACCTTCTTATTGATGATGAAACACAGAAAATGCATCCGAATTTAATACAAAAAGCACAATGCCGACAAAAGTACCAGAGGACATACACTCTAACTTTCTATGATTTGAACCTCTCCTGTGAGTCTTGGTTTAGCTTCCGATGCTTCACTTCAGGTTTAGCGTATGCCGTGGACCGCCGTATTGACGATGAAGCACAGAAATTGCATCCGAATTTATTACAAAATCCACAATTCCGACTTAAGTACAAGAGGACTGACACTCTATCATTCTACGATTTGAGCCTCTGCTGTGAGTCCAGTTTTAGATTCCAATGCTTCACTTCAGGTTTTCTGTATCCCTTGGTCCTTCTTATTGATGATGAAACACAGAAATTACATCCGAATTTAATACAAAAGGCACAAAGCCGACTTAAGTACAAGAGGACTGACACTCTAACTTTCAATGATTTGAACCTCTGCTGTGAGTCATGTTTTAGATTCCAATGCTTCACTTCAGGTTTACTGTATCCCTTCGACCTTCTTATTGACGATGAAACACAGATTTTGCATCCGAATTTAATACAAAAGCCACAATGATGACTTAAGTTCAAGAGGACAGACACTTCAACTTTGTATGATATGAACCTCACCTGTGAGTACAGTTTTAGATTCCGATGCTTAACTTCTGGTTTACTGTATCCCTTGGACGTTCTAATTGATGATGAAACACAGAAATTGCATCCGAATTTAATACATAAGGCACATTGCCAACTTAAGTACAAGAGGACTGACACTCTAATTTTCTATGATTTGAACCTCTCCTGTGAGTCCAGTTTTAGCTTCCGATGCTTCACTTCAGGTTTAGTGTATACCTTGGACCTTCTTATTGGCGATGAAGCACAGAAATTGCATCGGAATTAAATTTAAAAGGCACAATGCCGACTTAAGTACAAGAGGACTGACACTCTCACTTACTATGATTTGAACCTCTCCTGTGAGTCCAGTTTAGATTCTGACGCTTCACTTCAGGTTTACTGTATACGTTGGACCTTCTTATTGACGATGAAGAACAGAAATTGCATCCGAATTTAATACAAAAGGCACAATGCCGACTTAAGTACAAGAGGACTGACACTCTATCATTCTACGATTTGAATCTCTGCTGTGAGTCCAGTTTTAGATTCCAATGCTAAACATCAGGTTTACTGTATGCCTTGTACCTTCTTATTGATGATGAAACACAGCAATTGCATCCGAATTTAATACAAAAGGCACAATGCCCACTTAAGTACAAGAGGACTGACACTCTAAATTTCTATGATTTGAACCTCACCTGTGAGTCCAGTCTTAAGTTCCGATGCTTCACTTCAGGTTTACTGTATCGCTAAGACCTTCTCATTGATGATGAAACACAGAAATTGCATCCGAATTTCATACAAAAGGCACAATGCCGGCTTAAGTGCAAGAGGACTGATACTCTAATTTTCTATGAATTGAACCTCTCCTGTGAGTCCGGTTTTAGATTCCAATGTTTCACTTCAGGTTTACTGTATCCCTTGGACCTTCTTATTAATGAGGAAACACAGAATTTCCATCCGAATTTAATACAACATGCACAATGCCGACTTAAGTACAAGAGGACTGACTCTCTAACTTTCTATGATTTGAACCTCTCCTGTGAGTATAGTTTTAGATTCCGATGCTTCACTTCAGGTTTACTGTATCCCTTGGACTTTCTTATTGACGATGAAACACAGAACTTGCATCCGAATTTAATACAAAAGGCACAATGCCAACTCAAGTACAAGAGGACTGACACTCTAACTTTCTATGATTTGAACCTCTCCTGTGAGAACAGTTTTAGATTCCGATGCTTCACTTCAGGTTTACTGTATCCCTTGGACCTTCTTATTGACGATGAAACACAGAAATTGCATCCGAATTTAATACAAAAGCCACAACGATGACCTAAGTACAAGAGGACAGACACTCTATCTTTCTATGATTTGAACCTCACCTGTGAATCCAGTTTTAGATTCCGATGCTTCACATCAGGATTACTGTATCTCTTGGACCTTCTTATTGATGATGAAACACAGAATTTCCATCCGAATTTAATACAAAATGCACAATGCCGACTTCAGTACAAGAGGACTGACACTCTAACTTTCTATGATTTGAACTTCTCCGGTGAGTCCAGTTTTAGATTCCGATTCTTCACTTCTGGTTTACTGTATCCCTTGGACCCTCTTATTCACGATGAAACACAGATATTGCATCCGAATTTAATACAAAAGGCACAATGCCGACTTAAGTAAAAGAGGACCCTACACTCTAACTTACTATGATTTGAACCTCTCCTGTGAGTACAGTTTTAGATTACGATGCTTCACTTCAAATTGTCTGTATCCCTTGGACCATCTTATTGACGATAAAACACAGAAATTGCACCCGAATTTAATACAAAAGGCACGATGCCGACTGAAGAACAAGAGGACTGACACTCTATCATTCTATGATTTGAACCTCTGCTGTGAGTCATGTTTTAGATTCCAATGCTTCACTTCAGGTTTACTGTATGCCTTGGACCCTCTTATTCACGATGAAACACAGATATTGCATCCGAATTTAATACAAAAGGCACAATGCCGACTTAAGTACAAGAGGACTGACACTCTAACTTTCTATGATTTGAAACTCTCCTGTGAGTCCAGTTTTAGCTTCCGTAGCTTCACTTCAGGTTTACTGTATCCCTTGGACCCTCTTATTGATGATGAAACACAGAAATTGCATCCGAATTTAATACAAAAGGCACAATGCCGAATGAAGAACAAGAGGACTGACACTCTAACTTTCTATGATTTGAACCTCTCCTGTGAGTCCAGTTTTAGATTCCGATGCATCAATTCAGGTTTACTGTGTCCCTACGACCTTCTTATTGACGATGAAACACAGAAATTGCATCCGAATTTAATACAAAAGCCACAATGATGACTTAAGTAGAAGAGGACAGACACTCTAACTCTCCATGATTTGAACCTCACCTGTGAGTACAGTTTCACATTCCGATGCTTCACTTCAGGTTTACTGTATCGCTTGGACCTTCTTATTGATGATGATACACAGAAATTGCATCCGAATTTAATACAAAAGGCACAATGCCGACTTCAGTACAAGAGGACTGACACTCAAATTTTCTATGATTTGAACCTCTCCTGTGAGTCCAGTTTTAGATTCATATGCTTCACTTCACGTTTACTCTATCCCTTGAACCTTCTTGTTGTTGATGAAACACAGAATTTGCATCCGAATTTAATACAAAACGCACAATGCCGACATAAGTACAAGAGGACACTACACTCGAACTTTCTATGATTTGAACCTCTCCTGTGAGTCCAGTTTTAGATTCCGATGCTTCACTTCAGGTTAACTGTATCCCTTGGACCATCTTATTGAGAATGAAACACAGAAATTGCATCGGAATTTAATA
This sequence comes from Schistocerca americana, assembly GCF_021461395.2. Lineage (NCBI taxonomy): Eukaryota > Metazoa > Arthropoda > Insecta > Orthoptera > Acrididae > Schistocerca > Schistocerca americana. The sequence goes on along the minus strand of NW_025726005.1, from coordinate 740,790 downwards.
CAAAAGGCACAATGCCGAATGAAGAACAAGAGGACTGACACTCTAACTTTCTATGATTTGAACCTCTCCTGTGAGTTAGTTTTAGATTCCGATGCTTCACTTCAGGTTTACTGTATCCCTTCGACCTTCTTATTGACGATGAAACACAGAAATTGCATCCGAATTTAATACAAAAGCCGCAATGATGACTTAAGGACAAGAGGACAGACACACTAACTTTTTATGGTTTGAACCTCATCTGTGAGTCCAGTTTTAGATTCCGATGCTTCACTTCAGGTTTACTGTATCGCTTGGACCATCTTATTGATGATGAAGCACAGAAATTGCATCCGTATTTAATACAAAAGGCACAATGCCGACTTAAGTACAAGAGGACTGACACTTTAATTTTCTACGATTTGAACCTCTCCTGTGAGTCCAGTTTTAGATTCCGATGCTTCACTTCAGGTTTACTCTATCCCTTGGACCCTCTTGTTGTTGATGAAACACAGAATTTGCATCCGAATTTAATACAAAAGGCACAATGTCGACTTAAGTACAAGTTGACTGACACTCTAACTTTCTATGATTTGAACCTGTCCTGTGAGTCCAGTTTTAGATTCCGATGCTTCACTTCAGGTTTACTGTATCCCTTGGACCCTCTTATTGATGATGAAACACAGAAATTGCATCCGAATATAATAGAAAAGGCACAATGCCGACTTAAGTACAAGAGGACTGACACTCTAACTTTCTATGATTTGAACATCTCCTGTGAGTCCAGTTAAAGATTCCGATGCTTCACTTCAGGTTTACTGTATCCCTTGGACATTCTTATTCATGATGAAACACAGTAATTGCATCCGAATTTGATACAAAAGGCACATTGCCGACTTAAGTACAAGAGGACTGACACTCTAATTTTCTATGATTTGAACCACTCCTGTGAGTCCAGTTTTAGATTCGGATGCTTCACTTCAGGTTTACTATATCCCTTGGACCTTCTTATTGATGATGAAACACAGAAAATGCATCCGAATTTAATACAAAAAGCACAATGCTGACAAAAGTACCAGAGGACATACACTCTAACTTTCTATGATTTGAACCTCTCCTGTGAGTCTTGTTTTAGCTTCCGATGCTTCACTTCAGGTTTAGCGTATACCGTGGACCGCCGTATTGACGATGAAGCACAGAAATTGCATCCGAATTTATTACAAAATCCACAATTCCGACTTAAGTACAAGAGGACTGACACTCTATCATTCTACGATTTGAGCCTCTGCTGTGAGTCCAGTTTTAGATTCCAATGCTTCACTTCAGGTTTTCTGTATCCCTTGGTCCTTCTTATTGATGATGAAACACAGAAATTACATCCGAATTTAATACAAAAGGCACAAAGCCGACTTAAGTACAAGAGGACTGACACTCTAACTTTCAATGATTTTAACCTCTCCTGTGAGTCCAGTTTTAGATTCCGATGCTTCACTTCAGGTTTAATGTATCCCATGGACCTTCTTATTGACGATGAAACACAGAAATTGCATCGGAATTAAATTTAAAAGGCACAATGCCGACTTAAGTACAAGAGGACTGACACTCTCACTTACTATGATTTGAACCTCTCCTGTGAGTCCAGTTTAGATTCTGACGCTTCACTTCAGGTTTACTGTATACGTTGGACCTTCTTATTGACGATGAAGAACAGAAATTGCATCCGAATTTAATACAAAAGGCACAATGCCGACTTAAGTACAAGAGGACTGACACTCTATCATTCTACGATTTTAATCTCTGCTGTGAGTCCAGTTTTAGATTCCAATGCTAAACATCAGGTTTACTGTATCCCTTGTACCTTCTTATTGATGATGAAACACAGAAATTGCATCCGAATTTAATACAAAAGGCACAATGCCCACTTAAGTACAAGAGGACTGACACTCTAAATTTCTATGATTTGAACCTCACCTGTGAGTCCAGTCTTAAGTTCCGATGCTTCACTTCAGGTTTACTGTATCCCTAAGACCTTCTCATTGATGATGAAACACAGAAATTGCATCCGAATTTCATACAAAAGGCACAATGCCGGCTTAAGTGCAAGAGGACTGATACTCTAATTTTCTATGAATTGAACCTCTCCTGTGAGTCCGGTTTTAGATTCCAATGTTTCACTTCAGGTTTACTGTATCCCTTGGACCTTCTTATTAATGAGGAAACACAGAATTTCCATCCGAATTTAATACAACATGCACAATGCCGACTTAAGTACAAGAGGACTGACTCTCTAACTTTCTATGATTTGAACCTCTCCTGTGAGTATAGTTTTAGATTCCGATGCTTCACTTCAGGTTTACTGTATCCCTTGGACTTTCTTATTGATGATGAAACACAGAACTTGCATCCGAATTTAATACAAAAGGCACAATGCCAACTCAAGTACAAGAGGACTGACACTCTAACTTTCTATGATTTGAACCTCTCCTGTGAGAACAGTTTTAGATTCCGATGCTTCACTTCAGGTTTACTGTATCCCTTGGACCTTCTTATTGACGATGAAACACAGAAATTGCATCCGAATTTAATACAAAAGCCACAACGATGACCTAAGTACAAGAGGACAGACACTCTAACTTTCTATGATTTGAACCTCACCTGTGAATCCTGTTTTAGATTCCGATGCTTCACATCAGGATTACTGTATCTCTTGGACCTTCTTATTGATGATGAAACACAGAATTTCCATCCGAATTTAATACAAAATGCACAATGCCGACTTCAGTACAAGAGGACTGACACTCTAACTTTCTATGATTTGAACTTCTCCGGTGAGTCCAGTTTTAGATTCCGATTCTTCACTTCTGTTTTACTGTATCCCTTGGACCCTCTTATTCACGATGAAACACAGATATTGCATCCGAATTTAATACAAAAGGCACAATGCCGACTTAAGTAAAAGAGGACCCTACACTCTAACTTACTATGATTTGAACCTCTCCTGTGAGTACAGTTTTAGATTACGATGCTTCACTTCAAATTGTCTGTATCCCTTGGACCATCTTATTGACGATAAAACACAGAAATTGCACCCGAATTTAATACAAAAGGCACGATGCCGACTGAAGAACAAGAGGACTGACACTCTATCATTCTATGATTTGAACCTCTGCTGTGAGTCATGTTTTAGATTCCAATGCTTCACTTCAAGTTTACTGTATCCCTTGGACCCTCTTATTCACGATGAAACACAGATATTGCATCCGAATTTAATACAAAAGGCACAATGCCGACTTAAGTACAAGAGGACTGACACTCTAACTTTCTATGATTTGAAACTCTCCTGTGAGTCCAGTTTTAGATTCCGATGCATCAATTCAGGTTTACTGTGTCCCTACGACCTTCTTATTGACGATGAAACACAGAAATTGCATCCGAATTTAATACAAAAGCCACAATGATGTCTTAAGTAGAAGAGGACAGACACTCTAACTCTCCATGATTTGAACCTCACCTGTGAGTACAGTTTCACATTCCGATGCTTCACTTCAGGTTTACTGTATCGCTTGGACCTTCTTATTGATGATGATACACAGAAATTGCATCCGAATTTAATACAAAAGGCACAATGCCGACTTCAGTACAAGAGGACTGACACTCAAATTTTCTATGATTTGAACCTCTCCTGTGAGTCCAGTTTTAGATTCCGATGCTTCACTTCACGTTTACTCTATCCCTTGAACCTTCTTGTTGTTGATGAAACACAGAATTTGCATCCGAATTTAATACAAAACGCACAATGCCGACATAAGTACAAGAGGACACTACACTCGAACTTTCTATGATTTGAACCTCTCCTGTGAGTCCAGTTTTAGATTCCGATGCTTCACTTCAGGTTTACTGTATCCCTTGGACCATCTTATTGAGGATGAAACACAGAAATTGCATCGGAATTTAATACAAAAAGCACAATGCCGAATGAAGAACAAGAGGACTGACACTCTAACTTTCTATGATTTGAACCTCTCCTGTGAGTTAGTTTTAGATTCCGATGCTTCACTTCAGGTTTACTGTATCCCTTCGACCTTCTTATTGACGATGAAACACAGAAATTGCATCCGAATTTAATACAAAAGCCGCAATGACGACTTAAGTACAAGAGGACAGACACACTAACTTTTTATGGTTTGAACCTCATCTGTGAGTCCAGTTTTAGATTCCGATGCTTCACTTAAGGTTTACTGTATCGCTTGGACCATCTTATTGATGATGAAGCACAGAAATTGCATCCGTATTTAATACAAAAGGCACAATGCCGACGTAAGTACAAGAGGACTGACACTTTAATTATCTACGATTTGAACCTCTCCTGTGAGTCCAGTTTTAGATTCCGATGCTTCACTTCAGGTTTACTCTATGCCTTGGACCCTCTTATTGATGATGAAACACAGAAATTGCATCCGAATATAATAGAAAAGGCACAATGTCGACTTAAGTACAAGTTGACTGACACTCTAACTTTCTATGATTCGAACCTCTCCTGTGAGTCCAGTTTTAGATTCCGATGCTTCACTTCAGGTTTACTGTATCCCTTGGACCCTCTTATTGATGATGAAACACAGAAATTGCATCCGAATATAATAGAAAAGGCACAATGCCGACTTAAGTACAAGAGGACTGACACTCTAACTTTCTATGATTTGAACATCTCCTGTGAGTCCAGTTAAAGATTCCGATGCTTCACTTCAGGTTTACTGTATCCCTTGGACATTCTTACTCATGATGAAACACAGTAATTGCATCCGAATTTGATACAAAAGGCACATTGCCGACTTAAGTACAAGAGGACTGACACTCTAATTTTCAATGATTTGAACCACTCCTGTGAGTCCAGTTTTAGATTCCGATGCTTCACTTCAGGTTTACTATATCCCCTGGACCTTCTTAATTATGATGAAACACAGAAAATGCATCGGAATTTAATACAAAAAGCACAATGCCGACATAAGTACCAGAGAACATACACTCTAACTTTCTATGATTTGAACCTCTCCTGTGAGTCTTGTTTTTGCTTCCGATGCTTCACTTCAGGTTTAGTGTATACCGTGGACCGTCTTATTGACGATGAAGCACAGAAATTGCATCCGAATTTATTACAAAAGGCACAATGCCGACTTAAGTACAAGAGGACTGACACTCTATCATTCTACGATTTGAGCCTCTGCTGTGAGTCCAGTTTTAGATTCCAATGCTTCACTTCAGGTTTTCTGTATCCCTTGGACCTTCTTATTGATAATGAAACACAGAAATTACATCCGAATTTAATACAAAAGGCACAAAGCCGACTTAAGTACAAGAGGACTGACACTCTAACTTTCAATGATTTTAACCTCTCCTGTGAGTCCAGTTTTATATTCCGATGCTTCACTTCAGGTTTAATGTATCCCTTGGACCTTCTGATTGATGATGAAACACAAAAATTGCATCGGAATTAAATTTAAAAAGCACAATGCCGACTTAAGTACAAGAGGACTGACACTCTCACTTACTATGATTTGAACCTCTCCTGTGAGTCCAGTTTAGATTCTGACGCTTCACTTCAGGTTTACTGTATACGTTGGACCTTCTTATTGGCGATGAAGAACAGAAATTGCATCCGAATTTAATACAAAAGGCACAATGCCAACATGAGGACTGACACTCTAACTTTCTATGATTTTAACCTCTCCTGTGAGTCCAGTTTTAGATTCCGATGCTTCTCTTCAGGTTTACTGTATCCCTTGGACCTTCTTATTGATGATGAAACACAGATATTGCATCCGAATTTAATACAAAAGGCACAATGCCGACCGAAGTACAAGAGGATTGACACTCTAACATTCTACGATTTGAACCTCTCCTGTGAGTCCAGTTTTATATTCCGATGCTTTACTTCAGGTTTACTGTATATCCCTTGGACCTTCTTATTGATGATGAAACACAGAAATTGCATCCGAATTTAATACAAAAGGCACAATGCCGACTGAAGAACAAGAGGACTGACACTATAACTATCTATGATTTGAACCTCTCCTGTGAGTCCAGTTTTAGATTCCGATGCTTCACTTCAGGTTTACTGTATCCCTTGGACCTTCTTATTGACGATGAAACACAGAAATTGCATCCGAATGTAATACAAAAGCCACAACGATGACCTAAGTACAAGAGGACAGACACTCTAACTTTCTATGATTTGAACCTCACCTGTGAATCCAGTTTTAGATTCCGATGCTTCACATCAGGATTACTGTATCCCTTGGACTTACTTATTGATGATGAAACACAGAATTTCCATCCGAATTTAATACAAAATGCACAATGCCGACTTCAGTACAAGAGGACTGACACTCTAACTTTCTATGATTTGAACTTCTCCGGTGAGTCCAGTTTTAGATTCCGATTCTTCACTTCTGGTTTACTGTATCCCTTGGACCCTCTTATTCACGATGAAACACAGATATTGCATCCGAATTTAATACAAAAGGCACAATGCCGACTTAAGTAAAAGAGGACCCTACACTCTAACTTACTATGATTTGAACCTCTCCTGTGAGTACAGTTTTAGATTACGATGCTTCACTTCAAATTGTCTGTATCCCTTGAACCATCTTATTGACAATAAAACACAGAATTTGCACCCCAATTTAATACAAAAGGCACGATGCCGACTGAAGAACAAGAGGACTGACACTCTATCATTCTATGATTTGAACCTCTGCTGTGAGTCCAGTTTTAGATTCCAATGCTTCACTTCAGGTTTACTGTATCCCTTGGACCCTCTTATTCACGATGAAACACAGATATTGCATCCGAATTTAATACAAAAGGCACAATGCCGACTTAAGTACAAGAGGACTGACACTCTAACTTTCTATGATTTGAACCTCTCCTGTGAGTCCAGTTTTAGCTTCCGTAGCTTCACTTCAGGTTTACTGTATCCCTTGGACCCTCTTATTGATGATGAAACACAGAAATTGCATCCGAATATAATACAAAAGGCACAATGCCGACTTAAGTACAAGAGGACTGACACTCTAACTTTCAATGATTTTAACCTCTCCTGTGAGTCCAGTTTTAGATTCCGATGCTTCACTTCAGGTTTAATGTATCCCTTGGACCTTCTTGTTGACGATGAAACACAGAAATTGCATCGGAATTAAATTTAAAAGGCACAATGCCGACTTAAGTACAAGAGGACTGACACTCTCACTTTCTATGATTTGAACATCTCCTGTGAGTCCAGTTTTAGATTCCGACGCTTCACTTCAGGTTTACTGTATACGTTGGACCTTCTTAGTGGCGATGAAGAACAGAAATTGCATCCGAATTTAATACAAAAGGCACAATGCCGTCTCAAGTACAAGAGGACTGTCACTCTAAATTTCTATGATTTGAACCTCTCCTGTGAGTCCAGTTTTAGATTCCGATGCTACATTTCAGGTTTACTGTATTCCCTGGACCTTCTTTTTGACGATGAAACACAGAAATTGCATCCGAATTTAATACAAAAGGCACAATGCCAACATGAGGACTGACACTCTAATTTTCTATGATTTGAACCTTTCCTGTGAGTCCAGTTTTAGATTCCGATGCCTCACTTCAGGTTACTGTATCCCTTGGACCTTCTTATTGATGATGAAACACAGAAATTGCATCCGAATTTAATACAAAAGGCACAATGCCGACCGAAGTACAAGAGGACTGACACTCTAACTTTCTATGATTTGAACCTCACCCGTGAGTCCAGATTTAGATTCCGATGCTTCACTTCAGGTTTACTGTATCCCTTGGACCTTCTTATTGATGATGAAACACAGAATTTCCATCCGAATTTAATATAAAATGCACAATGCCGACTTCAGTACAAGAGGACTGACACTCTAATTTTCTATGATTTGAACCTCTCCTGTGAGTCCAGTTTTAGATTCCGATGCTTCACTTCAGGTTTACTGTATCCCTTGGACCTTCTTATTAACGATGAAACACAGAAATTGCATCGGAATTAAATTTAAAAGGCACAATGCCGACTTAAGTACAAGAGGACTGACACTCTCATTTTCTATGATTTGAACCTCTCCTGTGAGTCCAGTTTTAGATTCCGACGCTTCACTTCAGGTTTACTATATACGTTGGACCTTCTTATTGGCGATGAAGAACAGAAATTGCATCCGAATTTAATACAAAAGGCACAATGCCGTCTCAAGTACAAGAGGACTGACACTCTAACTTTCTATGATTTGAACCTCCCTGTGAGTCCAGTTTTAGATTCCGATGCTACATTTCAGGTTTACTGTATTCCCTGGACCTTCTTATTGACGATGAAACACAGAAATTGCATCCGAATTTAATACAAAAGGCACAACGCCAACATGAGGACTGACACTCTAATTTTGTATGATTTGAACCTCTCCTGTGAGTCCAGTTTTAGATTCCGATGCTTCACTTCGAGTTTACTGTATCCCTTGGACCTTCTTATTGATGATGAAACACAGAAATTGCATCCGAATTTAATACAAAAGGCACAATGCCGACTGAAGAACAAGAGGACTGACACTATAACTACCTATGATTTGAACCTCTCCTGTGAGTCCAGTTTTAGATTCCGATGCTTCACTTCAGGTTTACTGTATCCCTTGGACCTTCTTATTGATGATGAAACATAGAAATTGCATCCGAATTTAACACAAAGGTCACAGTGCCGACAAAAGTACGTGAGGAGTGACACTCTAATTTTCTATGATTTGAACCTGTCCTGTGAGTCCAGTTTTAGATTCCGATGCTTCACTTCAGGTTTACTGTTTCCCTTGGACCTTCTTATTGATGATCAAACACAGAATTTGCATCCGAATTTCCTAGAAGACGCACAATGCCGACTTAAGTACAAGAGGACTTACACCCTTACTTTCTATGATTTGAACCTCTCCTGTGAGTCCAGTTTTAGGTTCCGATGCCTCACTTCGGGTTAACTGTATCCCTTGGACCTTGTTATTGATGATGAAACACAGAAATTGAATCCGAATTTAATACAAAAGGCACAATGCCGACTGAAGAACAAGAGGACTGACTCTCTATCATTCTATGATTTGAACCTCACCTGTTAGTCCAGTTTTAGGTTCCGATGCTTCACTTCAGGTTTACTGTGTCCCTTGGACCCTCTTATTCACGATGAAACACAGATATTGCATCCGAATTTAATACAAAAGGCACAATGCCGACTTAAGTACAAGAGGACTCTACACTCTAACTTTCTATGATTTGTACCTCTCCTGTGAGTCCAGTTTTAGATTCCGATGCTTCACTTCAGGTTTACTGTATTCCTTGGACCTTCTTATTGATGAAACACAGAAATTGCATCCGAATTTAATACAAAAGGCACTATGACGACTTAAGTACAAGAGGACTGACACTCTAATATTCTATGATTTGAACCTCTCCTGTGAGTTCTGTTTTAGGTTCCGATGCTTCACTTCAGGTTTACTGTATCCCTTAGACCTTCTTGTTGTTGATGAAACACAGAATTTGCATCCGAATTTAATACAAAAGGCACAATGCCGACTTAAGTACAAGAGGACTGACACTTCAACTTTCTATGATTTGAACCTCACCCGTGAGTCCAGATTTAGATTCCGATGCTTCACTTCAGGGTTATTGTATATCCCTTGGACCTTCTTATTGATGATGAATCACAGAAATTGCATCCGAATTTAATACAAAAGGCACAGTGCCGACTGAAGGACAAGAGGACTGACACTACAACTATCTATGATTTGAACCTCTCCTGTGAGTCCAGTTTTAGATTCCGATGCTACACTTCAGGTTTACTGTATTCCCTGGACCTTCTTATTGACGATGGAACACAGAAATTGCATCCGAATTTAATACAAAAGGCACAACGCCAACATGAGGACTGACACTCTAATTTTGTATGATTTGAACCTCTCCTGTGAGTCCAGTTTTAGATTCCGATGCTTCACTTCAGGTTCACTGTATCCCTTGGACCTTCTTATTGATGATGAAACACAGAAATTGCATCCGAATTTAATACAAAACGCACAATGCCGACCGAAGTACAAGAGGACTGACTCTCTAACTTTCTATGATTTGAACCTCACCCGTGAGTCCAGATTTAGTTTCCGATGCTCCACTTAAGGTTTACTGTATATCCCTTGGACCTTCTTATTGATGATGAAACACAGAAATTGCATCCGAATTTAATACAATAGGCACAATGCCGACTGAAGAACAAGAGGACAGACACTCTAACTTTCTATGATTTGAAAATCACCTGTGAATCCAGTTTTAGATTCCGATGCTTCTCTTCAGGTTTACTGTATCCCTTGGACCTTCTTATTGATGATGAAACACAGAATTTCCATCCGAATTTAATACAAAATGCACAATGCCAACTTCAGTACAAGAGAACTGACACTCTAACTTTCTATGATTTGAACCTCTCGTGTGAGTCCAGTTTTAGATTCTGATGCTTCACTTCAGGTTTAGTGTATACCTTGGACCTTCTTATTGACGATGAAGCACAGAAATTGCAACCGAATTTAATAAAAAGGGAAAATGCCGAATTAAGTACAAGTGGACTGACACTCTAACTTTCTATGATTTGAACCTCACCCGTGAGTCCAGTTTTAGATTCCGATGCTTCACATCAGGTTTACTGTATCCCTTGGACCTTCTTATTGATGATGAAACATAGAAATTGCATCCGAATTTAATACAAAAGTCACAATGCCGACTTAAGTACGAGAGGAGTGACACTCTAATTTTCTATGATTTGACCCTGTCCTGTGAGTCCAGTTTTAGATTTCGATGCTTCACTTTAGGTTTACTGTATCCCTTGGACCTTCTTATTGATGATGAAACACAGAATTTGCATCCGAATTTCATAGAAAACGCACAATGCCGACTTAAGTACAAGAGGACTTACACCCTTACTTTCTATGATTTGAACCTCTCCTGTGAGTCCAGTTTTAGATTCCGATGCTTCACTACGGGTTAACTGTATCCCTTGGACCTTGTTATTGATGATGAAACACAGAAATTGCATCCGAATTTAATACAAAAGGCACAATGCCGACTGAAGAACAAGAGGACTGACACTCTATCATTCTATGATTTGAACCTCACCTGTGAGTCCAGTTTTGGGTTCCGATGCTTCACTTCAGGTTTACTGTATCCCTTGGACCCTCCTATTCACGATGAAACACAGAAATTCCATCCGACTATAATACAAAACTCCCAATGCCGACTTAAGTACAAGAGGACTCTACACTCTAACTTTCTATGATTTGAACCTCTCCTGTGAGTCTAGTTTTAGATTCCGATGATTCACTTCAGGTTTACTGTATCCCTTGGACCATCTTTTTGACGATGAAACACAGAAATTGCATCCGAAATTAATACAAAAGGCACAATGTCGACTGAAGTACAAGAGGACTGACAGCCTAACTTTCTATAATTTGAACCTCTCCTGTGATTCCAGTTTTAGATTCCGACGCTTCACTTCAGGTATACTGTATCCCTTGGACCTTCTTATTGACGATGAAACACAGAAATTGCATCCGAATATAATACAAACGGCACAATGCCGACTTAAGTACAAGAGGACTGACACTCTAACTTTCTACGATTTGAACCTCTCCTGTGACACCAGTTTTAGATTCCGATGCTTCACTTCAGGTTCAGTGTATACCTTGGACCATCTTATTGACGATGAAGCACAGAAATTGCAACCGAATTTAATACAAAAGGCACAATGCCGACTTAAGTACAAGAGGACTGACACTCTATCATTCTATGATTTGAACCTCTGCCGTGAGTCCAGTTTTAGATTCCAATGCTTCACTTCAGGTTTTCTGTATCCCTTGGACCTTCTCATTGATGATGAAACACAGAAATTGAATCCGAATTTAATACAAAAGGCACAAAGCCGGCTTAAGCACAAGAGGACTGACACTCTAACTTTCTATGACTTGAACATCACCTGTGAGTCCAGTTTTAAGTTCCGATGCTTCACTTCAGGTTTACTCTATCCCTTGGACCCTCTTATTGACGATGAAACACAGAAATTGCATCCGAATTTAATACAAAAGGCACAATGCCGACTGAAGAACAAGGGGAATGACACTCTAACTTTCCATGATTTGAGTCTCTCCTGTGAGTCCAGTTTTAGATTCCGATGCTTCACTTCAGGTTTACTGTATCCCTTCGACCTTCTTATTGACGATGAAACACAGATTTTGCATCCGAATTTAATACAAAAGCCACAATGATGACTTAAGTTCAAGAGGACAGACACTTCAACTTTGTATGATATGAACCTCACCTGTGAGTACAGTTTTAGATTCCGATGCTTAACTTCTGGTTTACTGTATCCCTTGGACGTTCTAATTGATGATGAAACACAGAAATTGCATCCGAATTTAATACATAACGCACATTGCCAACTTAAGTACAAGAGGACTGACACTCTAATTTTCTATGATTTGAACCTCTCCTGTGAGTCCAGTTTTAGCTTCCGATGCTTCACTTCAGGTTTAGTGTATACCTTGGACCGTCTTCTTGACGATGAAGCACAGAAATTGCATCCGAATTTAATACAAAAGGCACAATGCCGACTTAGGGACAAGAGGACTGATACTCTATCAATCTACGATTTTAGCCTCTGCTGTGAGTCCAGTTTTTGATTCCGATGCTTCAGTTCAGGTATACTGTATCCCTTGGACCTTCTTATTGATGATGACACTCAGAAATTGGATCCGAATTTAATACAAAAGGCACAATGCCGACTTAAGTACAAGAGGACTGACACTCTAACTTTCAATGATTTAAACCTCTCCTGTGAGTCCAGTTTTGAATTCCGATGCTTCACTTCAGGTTTAATGTATACCTTGGACCTTCTTATTGGCGATGAAGCACAGAAATAGCATCCGAATTTAATACAAAAGGCACAATGCCGTCTCATGTACAAGAGGACTGACACTCCAACTTTCTATGATTTGAACCTCTCCTGTAAGTCCAGTTTTATATTCCGATGCTTCACTTCAGGTTTACTGTATTCCTTGGACCTTCTTATTGACGATGAAACACAGAAATTGCGTCCGAATTTAATACAAAAGCACAATGCCGACTTAAGTACAAGAGGACTGACACTCTAACTTTCTATGATTTGAACCTCTCCTGTGAGTCCAGTTTTAGATTCCAATGCTTCACTACAGGTTTACTGTATCCCTTGTACCTTCTTATTGATGATGAAACACAGAAATTGCATCCGAATTTATTACAAAAGGCACAATGCCGACTGAAGTACAAGTGGACTGACACTCTAACTTTCTATGATTTGAACCTCACCTGTAAGTCCAGTTTTAGATTCCGATGCTTCACTTCAGGTTTACTGTATTCCTTCGACCTTCTTATTGACGATGAAACACAGAATTTGCATCCGAATTTCATAGAAAACGCACAATGATGACTTAAGTACAAGAGAACAGACACTCTAACTTTCTATGATTTGAACCTCTCCTGTGAGCCCAGTTTTCGATTCCGATGCTTCACTTCAGGTTTACTGTATCCCTTGGACCTACATATTGACGATGAAACACAGAAATTGCACCAGAAATTAATACAAAAGCCACAATGAGGACATCAGTACAAGAGGACAGACGCTCTAACTTTCTATGATTTGAACCTCACCTGTGAGTCCAGTTTTGGATTCCGATGCTTCACTTCAGGTTTACTGTATCCCTTGGACCCTCCTATTCACGATGAAACACAGAAATTCCATCCGACCATAATACAAAAGGCCCAATGCCGACTTAAGTACAAGAGGACTCTACACTCTAACTTTCTACGATTTGAACCTCTCCTGTGAGTTTAGTTTTAGATTCCGATGATTCACTTCAGGTTTACTGTATCCCTTGGACCATCTTTTTGACGATGAAACACAGAAATTGCATCCGAAATTAATACAAAAGGCACAATGTCGACTGAAGTACAAGAGGACTGACAGCCTAACTTTCTATAATTTGAACCTCTCCTGTGATTCCAGTTTTAGATTCCGACGCTTCACGTCAGGTATACTGTATCCCTTGGACCTTCTTATTGACGATGAAACACAGAAATTGCATCCAAATATAATACAAACGGCACAATGCCGACTTAAGTACAAGAGGACTGACACTCTAACTTTCTACGATTTGAACCTCTCCTGTGACCCAGTTTTAGATTCCGATGCTTCACTTCAGGTTCAGTGTATACCTTGGACCATCTTATTGACGATGAAGCACAGAAATTGCAACCGAATTTAATACAAAAGGCACAATGCCGACTTAAGTACAAGAGGACTGACACTCTAACTTTCTATGACTTGAACATCACCTGTGAGTCCAGTTTTAAGTTCCGATGCTTCACTTCAGGTTAACTGTATCCCTTGGACCCTCTTATTGACGATGAAACACAGAAATTGCATCCGAATTTAATACAAAAGGCACAATGCCGACTGAAGAACAAGGGGGATGACACTCTAACTTTCCATGATTTGAGTCTCTCCTGTGAGTCCAGTTTTAGATTCCGATGCTTCACTTCAGGTTTACTGTATCCCTTCGACCTTCTTATTGACGATGAAACACAGATTTTGCATCCGAATTTAATACAAAAGCCACAATGACGACTTAAGTTCAAGAGGACAGACACTTCAACTTTGTATGATATGAACCTCACCTGTGAGTACAGTTTTAGATTCCGATGCTTAACTTCTGGTTTACTGTATCCCTTGGACGTTCTAATTGATGATGAAACACAGAAATTGCATCCGAATTTAATACATAAGGCACATTGCCAACTTAAGTACAAGAGGACTGACACTCTAATTTTCTATGATTTGAACCTCTCCTGTGAGTCCAGTTTTAGCTTCCGATGCTTCACTTCAGGTTTAGTGTATACCTTGGACCTTCTTATTGGCGATGAAGCACAGAAATAGCATCCGAATTTAATACAAAAGGCACAATGCCGTCTCATGTACAAGAGGACTGACACTCCAACTTTCTATGATTTGAACCTCTCCTGTGAGTCCAGTTTTATATTCCGATGCTTCACTTCAGGTTTACTGTATCCCTTGGACCTTCTTATTGACGATGAAACACAGAAATTGCACCCGAATTTAATACAAAAGCACAATGCCGACTTAAGTACAAGAGGACTGACACTCTAACTTTCCATGATTTGAACCTCTCCTGTGAGTCCAGTTTTAGATTCCAATGCTTCAGTACAGGTTTACTGTATCCCTTGGACCTTCTTATTGATGATGAAACACAGAAATTGCATCCGAATTTATTACAAAAGGCACAATGCCGACTGAAGTACAAGTGGACTGACACTCTAACTTTCTATGATTTGAACCTCACCTGTAAGTCCAGTTTTAGATTCCGATGCTTCACTTCAGGTTTACTGTATCCCTTGGACCTTCTTATTGACGATGAAACACAGAAATTGGATCCGAATTTAATACAAAGGCACAATGCCGACTTAAGTGCAAGAGGACTGACACTCTAACTTTCTATGATTTGAACCTCTCCTGTGAGGCCAGTTTTTGATTCCGATGCCTCACTTCAGGTTTACTGTATTCCTTCGACCTTCTTATTGACGATGAAACACAGAAATTGCATCCGAGTTTAATACAAAACCCACAATGAGGACATCAGTACAAGAGGACAGACGCTCTAAATTTCTATGATTTGAACCTCACCTGTGAGTCCAGTTTTGGATTCCGATGCTTCACTTCAGGTTTACTGTATCCCTTGGACCCTCTTATTCACGATGAAACACAGAAATTGCATCCGAATTTAATACAAAAGGCCCAATGCCGACTTAAGTACAAGAGGACTCTACACTCTAACTTTCTCTGATTTGAACCTCTCCTGTGAGTCTAGTTTTAGATTCCGATGCTTCACTTCAGGTTTACTGTATCCCTCGGACCATCTTTTTGACGATGAAACACAGAAAATGCATCCGAATTTAATACAAAAGGCACAATGCCGACTGAAGTACAAGAGGACTGACACCCTAACTTTCTATAATTTGAACCTCTCCTGTGAGTCCAGTTTCACATTCCGACGCTTTACTTCAGGTATACTGTATCCCTTGGACCTTCTTATTGACGATGAAACACAGAAATTGCATCCGAATATAATACAAACGGCACAATGCCGACTTAAGTACAAGAGGACTGACACTCTAACTTTCTATGATTTGAACCTCTCCTGTGACTCCAGTTTTAGATTCCGATGCTTCACTTCAGGTTTACTGTATCCCTTGGACCCTCTTATTGACGATGAAACACAGAAATTGCATCCGAATTTAATACAAAAGGCACAATGCCGACTGAAGAACAAGTTGACTGACACTCTAACTTTCCATGATTTGAACCTCTCCTGTGAGTCCAGTTTTAGATTGCGATGCTTCACTTCAGGTTTACTGTATCCCTTCGACCTTCTTATTGATGATGCAACTCAGAAATTGCATCCGAATTTAATACAAAAGGCACAATGCCGACTTAAGTACAAGAGGACTGACACTATAACTTTCAATGATTTAAACCTCTCCTGTGAGTCCAGTTCTAGATTCCAATGCTTCACTACAGGTTTACGGTATCCCTTGGACCTTCTTATTGATGATAAAACACAGAAATTGCATCCGAATTTATTACAAAAGGCACAATGCCGACTGAAGTACAAGAGGACTGACACTCTAAATTTCTATAATTCGAACCTCTCCTGTGAGTCCAGATTCAGATTCCGATGCTTCACTTCAGGTTTACTGTATCCCTTGGACCTTCTTATTGATGATGAAACACAGAATTTGCATCCGAATTTCATACAAAAGGCACAATGCTGACTTAAGTACAAGACGATTGACACTCTAACTTTCTATGATTTGAACCTCTCCTGTGAGTCCACTTTTAGATTCCGATGCTACACTTCAGCTTTACTGTATTCCGTGGACCTTCTTATTGACGATGAAACACAGAAATTGCATCCGAATTTAGCACAAAAGACACAATGCCGAATTAAGTACAAGAGGACTGACACTCTAACTTTCTATGAGTTGAACCTCTCCTGTGAGACCAGTTTTAGATTCCGATGCTTCACTTCAGGTTTACTGTATCCCTTGGACCTTCTTATTGACGATGAAACACAGAAATTGGATCCGAATTTAATACAAAGGCACAATGCCAACTTAAGTACAAGAGGACTGACACTTTAACTTTCTATGCTTTGAACCTGTCCTGTGAGTCCCGTTTTAGATTCCGATGCTTCACTTCAGGATTACTGTATAACTTGGACCTTCTTATTGATGATGAAACTCAGAAATTGGATCCGAATTTAATACAAAAAGCACAATGCCGACTTAAGTGCAAGAGGACTGACACTCTAACTTTCAATGATTTAAACCTCTCCTGTGAGTCCAGTTTTGAATTCCGATGCTTCACTTCAGGTTTAATGTATACCGTGGACCTTCTTATTGATGATGAAACTCAGAAATTGGATCCGAATTTAATACAAAAGGCACAATGCCGACTTAAGTACAAGAGGATTGACACTCTAACTTTCAATGATTTAAACCTCTCCTGTGAGTCCAGTTTTGAATTCCGATGCTTCACTTCAGGTTTAATGTATACCTTGGACCTTCTTATTGGCGATGAAGCACAGAAATAGCATCCGAATTTATTACAAAAGGCACAATGCCGTCTCATGTACAAGAGGACTGACACTCTTACTTTCTATGATTTGAACCTCTCCTGTGAGTCCAGTTTTATATTCCGATGCTTCACTTCAGGTTTACTGTATTCCTTGGACCTTCTTATTGACGATGAAACACAGAAATTGCATCCGAATTTAATACAAAAGCACAATGCCGACTTAAGTACAAGAGGACTGACACTCTAACTTTCTATGATTTGAACCTCTCTTGTGAGTCCAGTTTTAGATTCCAATGCTTCACTACAGGTTTACTGTATCCCTTGGACCTTCTTATTGATGATGAAACACAGAAATTGCATCCGAATTTATTACAAAAGGCACAATGCCGACTGAAGTACAAGTGGACTGACACTCTAACTTTCTATGATTTGAACCTCACCTGTACGTCCAGTTTTAGATTCCGATGCTTCACTTCAGGTTTACTGTATCCCTTGGACCTTCTTATTGACGATGAAACACAGAAATTGGAACCGAATTTAATACAAAGGCACAATGCCGACTTAAGTACAAGAGGACTGACACCCTAACTTTCTATAATTCGAACCTCTCCTGAGAGTCCAGTTTTACATTCCGACGCTTTGCTTCAGGTATACTGTATCCCTTGGACCTTCTTATTGACGATGAAACACAGAAATTGCATCCGAATATAATACAAACGGCACAATGCCGACTTAAGTACAAGAGGACTGACACTCTAACTTTCTATGATTTGAACCTCTCCTGTGACTCCAGTTTTAGATTCCGATGCTTCACTTCAGGTTTAGAGTATACCTTGGACCATCTTATTGACGATGAAGCACAGATATTGCAACCAAATTTAATACAAAAGGCACAATGCCGATTTAAGTACAAGAGGACTGACACTCTATCATTCTATGATTTGAACCTCTGCCGTGAGTCCAGTTTTAGATTCCAATGCTTCACTTCAAGTTTTCTGTATCCCTTGGACCTTCTTATTGCTGATGAAACACAGAAATTGAATCCGAATTTAATACAAAAGGCACAAAGCCTACTTAAGTACAAGAGGACTGACACTCTAACTTTCTATGATTTGAACATCACCTGTGAGTCCAGTTTTAAGTTCCGATGCTTCACTTCAGGTTTACTGTATCCCTTGGACCCTCTTATTGACGATGAAACACTGAAATTGCATCCGAATTTAATACAAATGGCACAATGCCGACTGAAGAACAAGGGGACTGACAGTCTAACTTTCCATGATTTGAACCTCTCATGTGAGTCCAGTTTTAGATTGCGATGCTTCACTTCAGGTTTACTGTATCCCTTCGACCTTCTTATTGATGATGCAACTCAGAAATTGCATCCGAATTTAATACAAAAGGCACAATGCCGACTTAAGTACAAGAGGACTGACACTCTAACTTTCAATGATTTAAACCTCTCCTGTGAGTCCAGTTTTAGATTCCAATGCTTCACTACAGGTTTACGGTATCCCTTGGACCTTCTTATTGATGATAAAACACAGAAATTGCATCCGAATTTATTACAAAAGGCACAATGCCGACTGAAGTACAAGAGGACTGACACCCTAACTTTCTATAATTTGAACCTCTCCTGTGAGTCCAGTTTCACATTCCGACGCTTTACTTCAGGTATACTGTATCCCTTGGACCTTCTTATTGACGATGAAACACAGAAATTGCATCCGAATATAATACAAACGGCACAATGCCGACTTAAGTACAAGAGGACTGACACTCTAACTTTCTATGATTTGAACCTCTCCTGTGACTCCAGTTTTAGATTCCGATGCTTCACTTCAGGTTTACTGTATCCCTTGGACCCTCTTATTGACGATGAAACACAGAAATTGCATTTGAATTTAATACAAAAGGCACAATGCCGACTGAAGAACAAGTTGACTGACACTCTAACTTTCCATGATTTGAACCTCTCCTGTGAGTCCAGTTTTAGATTGCGATGCTTCACTTCAGGTTTACTGTATCCCTTCGACCTTCTTATTGATGATGCAACTCAGAAATTGCATCCGAATTTAATACAAAAGGCACAATGCCGACTTAAGTACAAGAGGACTGACACTATAACTTTCAATGATTTAAACCTCTCCTGTGAGTCCAGTTCTAGATTCCAATGCTTCACTACAGGTTTACGGTATCCCTTGGACCTTCTTATTGATGATAAAACACAGAAATTGCATCCGAATTTATTACAAAAGGCACAATGCCGACTGAAGTACAAGAGGACTGACACTCTAAATTTCTATAATTCGAACCTCTCCTGTGAGTCCAGATTCAGATTCCGATGCTTCACTTCAGGTTTACTGTATCCCTTGGACCTTCTTATTGATGATGAAACACAGAATTTGCATCCGAATTTCATACAAAAGGCACAATGCTGACTTAAGTACAAGACGATTGACACTCTAACTTTCTATGATTTGAACCTCTCCTGTGAGTCCACTTTTAGATTCCGATGCTACACTTCAGCTTTACTGTATTCCGTGGACCTTCTTATTGACGATGAAACACAGAAATTGCATCCGAATTTAGCACAAAAGACACAATGCCGAATTAAGTACAAGAGGACTGACACTCTAACTTTCTATGATTTGAACCTCTCCTGTGAGACCAGTTTTAGATTCCGATGCTTCACTTCAGGTTTACTCTATCCCTTGGACCTTCTTATTGACGATGAAACACAGAAATTGGATCCGAATTTAATACAAAGGCACAATGCCAACTTAAGTACAAGAGGACTGACACTTTAACTTTCTATGCTTTGAACCTGTCCTGTGAGTCCCGTTTTAGATTCCGATGCTTCACTTCAGGATTACTGTATAACTTGGACCTTCTTATTGATGATGAAACTCAGAAATTGGATCCGAATTTAATACAAAAAGCACAATGCCGACTTAAGTACAAGAGGACTGACACTCTAACTTTCAATGATTTAAACCTCTCCTGTGAGTCCAGTTTTGAATTCCGATGCTTCACTTCAGGTTTAATGTATACCGTGGACCTTCTTATTGATGATGAAACTCAGAAATTGGATCCGAATTTAATACAAAAGGCACAATGCCGACTTAAGTACAAGAGGATTGACACTCTAACTTTCAATGATTTAAACCTCTCCTGTGAGTCCAGTTTTGAATTCCGATGCTTCACTTCAGGTTTAATGTATACCTTGGACCTTCTTATTGGCGATGAAGCACAGAAATAGCATCCGAATTTATTACAAAAGGCACAATGCCGTCTCATGTACAAGAGGACTGACACTCTAACTTTCTATGATTTGAACCTCTCCTGTGAGTCCAGTTTTATATTCCGATGCTTCACTTCAGGTTTACTGTATCCCTTGGACCTTCATATTGACGATGAAACAAAGAAATTGCATCCGAATTTAATACAAAAGCACAATGCCGACTTAAGTACAAGAGGACTGACACTCTAACTTTCTATGATTTGAACCTCTCCTGTGAGTCCAGTTTTAGATTCCAATGCTTCACTACAGGTTTACTGTATCCCTTGGACCTTCTTATTGATGATGAAACACAGAAATTGCATCCGAATTTATTACAAAAGGCACAATGCCGACTGAAGTACAAGTGGACTGACACTCTAACTTTCTATGATTTGAACCTCACCTGTAAGTCCAGTTTTAGATTACGATGCTTCACTTCAGGTTTACTGTATACTTTGGACCTTCTTATTGATGATGAAACACAGAAATTGCATCCGAATTTAATACAAAAGGCACAATGCCGACTTAAGTACAAGAGGACTGGCACTCTAATTTTCTATGATTTAAACCTCTCCTGTGAGTCCAGTTTTAGATTCCGATGCTTCACTTCAGGTTTACTGTATCCCTTGGACCTTCTTATTGATGATGAAACTCAGAAATTGGATCCGAATTTAATACAAAAGGCACAATGCCGACTTAAGTACAAGAGGACTGACACTCTAACTTTCAATGATTTAAACCTCTCCTGTGAGTCCAGTTTTGAATTCCGATGCTTCACTTCAGGTTTAATGTATACCTTGGACCTTCTTATTGGCGATGAAGCACAGAAATAGCATCCGAATTTTAATACACAAGGCACAATGCCGTCTCATGTACAAGAGGACTGACACTCTAACTTTCTATGATTTGAACCTCTCCTGTGAGTCCAGTTTTATATTCCGATGCTTCACTTCAGGTTTACTGTATCCCTTGGACCTTCTTATTGACGATGAAACACAGAAATTGCATCCGAATTTAATACAAAAGCACAATGCCGACTTAAGTACAAGAGGACTGACACTCTAACTTTCTATGATTTGAACCTCTCTTGTGAGTCCAGTTTTAGATTCCAATGCTTCACTACAGGTTTACTGTATCCCTTGGACCTTCTTATTGATGGTGAAACACAGAAATTGCATCCGAATTTATTACAAAAGGCACAATGCCGACTGAAGTACAAGTGGACTGACACTCTAACTTTCTATGATTTGAACCTCACCTGTACGTCCAGTTTTAGATTCCGATGCTTCACTTCAGGTTTACTGTATCCCTTGGACCTTCTTATTGACGATGAAACACAGAAATTGGAACCGAATTTAATACAAAGGCACAATGCCGACTTAAGTACAAGAGGACTGACACCCTAACTTTCTATAATTTGAACCTCTAATGTGAGTCCAGTTTTACATTCCGACGCTTTGCTGCAGGTATACTGTATCCCTTGGACCTTCTTATTGACGATGAAACACAGAAATTGCATCCGAATATAATACAAACGGCACAATGCCGACTTAAGTACAAGAGGACTGACACTCTAACTTTCTATGATTTGAACCTCTCCTGTGACTCCAGTTTTAGATTCCGATGCTTCACTTCAGGTTTAGAGTATACCTTGGACCATCTTATTGACGATGAAGCACAGATATTGCAACCAAATTTAATACAAAAGGCACAATGCCGATTTAAGTACAAGAGGACTGACACTCTATCATTCTATGATTTGAACCTCTGCCGTGAGTCCAGTTTTAGATTCCAATGCTTCACTTCAGGTTTTCTGTATCCCTTGGACCTTCTTATTGCTGATGAAACACAGAAATTGAATCCGAATTTAATACAAAAGGCACAAAGCCGACTTAAGTACAAGAGGACTGACACTCTAACTTTCTATGATTTGAACATCACCTGTGAGTCCAGTTTTAAGTTCCGATGCTTCACTTCAGGTTTACTGTATCCCTTGGACCCTCTTATTGACGATGAAACACTGAAATTGCATCCGAATTTAATAGAAATGGCACAATGCCGACTGAAGAACAAGGGGACTGACAGTCTAACTTTCCATGATTTGAACCTCTCATGTGAGTCCAGTTTTAGATTGCGATGCTTCACTTCAGGTTTACTGTATCCCTTCGACCTTCTTATTGATGATGCAACTCAGAAATTGCATCCGAATTTAATACAAAAGGCACAATGCCGACTTAAGTACAAGAGGACTGACACTCTAACTTTCAATGATTTAAACCTCTCCTGTGAGTCCAGTTTTAGATTCCAATGTTTCACTACAGGTTTACGGTATCCCTTGGACCTTCTTATTGATGATAAAACACAGAAATTGCATCCGAATTTATTACAAAAGGCACAATGCCGACTGAAGTACAAGAGGACTGACACTCTAAATTTCTATGATTCGAACCTCTCCTGTGAGTCCAGATTCAGATTCCGATGCTTCACTTCAGGTTTACTGTATACCTTGGACCTTCTTATTGATGATGAAACACAGAATTTGCATCCGAATTTCATACAAAAGTCACAATGCTGACTTAAGTACAAGACGACTGACACTCTAACTTTCTATGATTTGAACCTCTCCTGTGAGTCCAGTTTTAGATTCCGATGCTACACTTCAGCTTTACTGTATTCCGTGGACCTTCTTATTGACGATGAAACACAGAAATTGCATCCGAATTTAGCACAAAAGACACAATGCCGAATTAAGTACAAGAGGACTGACACTCTAACTTTCTATGATTTGAACCTCTCCTGTGAGACCAGTTTTAGATTCCGATGCTTCACTTCAGGTTTACTGTATCCCTTGGACCTTTTTATTGACGATGAAACACAGAAATTGGATCCGAATTTAATACAAAGGCACAATGCCAACTTAAGTACAATAGGACTGACACTCTAACTTTCTATGATTTGAACCTCTCCTGTGAGTCCAGTTTTAGATTCCAATACTTCACTACAGGTTTACTGTATCCCTTGGCCCTTCTTATTGATGATGAAACACAGAAATTGCATCCTAATTTATTACAAAAGGCACAATGCCGACTGAAGTACAAGAGGACTGACACTCTAACTTTCTATGATTTGAACTTAACCTGTAAGTCCAGTTTTAGATTCCGATGCTTCACTTCAGGTTTACTGTATCCTTTGGACCTTCTTATTGATGATGAAACACAGAAATTGCATCCGAATTTAATACAAAAGGCACAATGCCGACTTAGGTACGAGAGGACTGACACTCTAATTTTCTATGATTTGAACCTCTCCTGTGAGTCCAGATTTAGATTCCGATGCTTCACGTCAGGTTTACTGTATCCCTTTGACCTTCGTATTGATGATGAAACACAGAATTTGCATCCGATTTTCATACAAAAGGCACAATGCCGACTTAAGTACAAGACGACTGACACTCTAGCTTTCTCTGATATGAACCTCTCCTGTGAGTCCAGTTTTAGATTCGGATGCTACACTTCAGCTTTACTGTATCCCTTGGTACTTCTTATTGACGATGAAACACAGAAATTGCATCCGAATTTAACACAAAAGGCACAATGCCGACATAAGTACAAGAGGACTGACACTCTAACTTTCTATGTTTTGAACCCCTCCTGTGAGTTTAGTTTTAGATTCCGATGCTTCACTTCAGGTTTACTGTATCCCTTGGACCTTCTTATTGATGATGAAACACAGAAATTGCATCCGAATTTAATAAAAAATGCACATTGCCGACTGAAGTACAAGAGGACTGACACTCTGACTTTCTATGATTTGAACCTCTCCTGTGAGTCCAGTTTTAGATTCCGATGAAACACTTCAGGTTTACTGTATCCCTTGGACCTTCGTATTGATGATGAAACACAGAATTTGCATCTGAAATTAATACAAAAGGCACAATGCCGACTTTAGTGCAAGAGGACTGACACTCTAACTTTCTATGATTTGAACCTCTCCTGTGAGTCCAGTTTAGATTCCGATGCTTCACTTCAGGTTTACTGTATCCCTTGGATCCTCTTACTGAAGATGAAACACAGAAATTGGATCCGAATTTAATACAAAAGGCACAATGCCGACTTAAGTACAATGGGACTCTACACTCTAACTTTCTATGATTTGAACCTCTACTGTGAGTGCAGTTTTAGATTCCGATGCTTCACTTCAGGTTTACTGTATCCCTTGGAACATCTTATTGACGATGAAACACAGAAATTGCATACGAATTTAATACAAAAGTCACAATGCCGACTGAAGAACAAGAGGACTGACACTCTAACTTTCTATGTTTTGAACCCCTCCTGTGAGTCCAGTTTTAGATTCCGATGCTTCACTTCAGGTTCACTGTATCCCTTGGACCTTCTTATTGATGATGAAACACAGAAATTGCATCCGAATTTAATAAAAAATGCACATTGCCGACTGAAGTACAAGAGGACTGACACTCTGACTTTCTATGATTTGAACCTCTCCTGTGAGTCCAGTTTTAGATTCCGATGCTACACTTCAGGTTTGCTGTATCCCTTGGACCTTCGTATTGATGATGAAACACTGAATTTGCATCCGAAATTAATACAAAAGGCACAACGCCGACTTTAGTGCAAGAGGACTGACACTCTAACTTTCTATGATTTGAACCTCTCCTGTGAGTCCAGTTTAGATTCCGATGCTTCACTTCAGGTTTACTGTATCCCTTGGATCCTCTTACTGAAGATGAAACACAGAAATTGCATCCGAATTTAATACAAAAGGCACAATGCCGACATAAGTACAATGGGACTCTACACTCTAACTTTCTATGATTTGAACCTCTACTGTGAGTGCAGTTTTAGATTCCGATGCTTCACTTCAGGTTTACTGTATCCCTTGGAACATCTTATTGACGATGAAACACAGAAATTGCATACGAATTTAATACAAAAGTCACAATGCCGACTGAAGAACAAGAGGACTGACACTTTAACTTTCTATGATTTGAACCACTCCCGTGAGTCCAGTTTTAAATTCTGATGCTTCACTTCAGGTGTACTGTATCCCTTGGACCTTCTAATTGACGATGAAACACAGAAATTGCATCCGAATTTAATACAAAAAGAACAATGCCGACTTAAGTACAAGAGGACTGACACTCTAACTTTCTATGATTTGAACCTCACCTGTGAATCCAGTTTTAGATTCCGATGCTTCTTTTCAGGTTTACTGTATCCCTTGGACCTTCTTATTGATGATGAAACACAGAATTTCCATCCGAATTTAATACAAAATGCACAATGCCAACTTCAGTACAAGAGGACTGACACTCTAATTTTCTATGATTTGAACCTCTCCTGTGAGTCCAGTTTTAGATTCCGATGCTTCACTTCAGGTTTACTGTATCCCTTGGAGCTTCTTATTGATGATGAAACACAGAATTTCCATCCGAATTTAATACAAAATGCACAATGCCGACTTCAGTACAAGAGGACTGACACTCTAACTTTCTATGATTTGAACCTCTCCTGTGTGTCCAGTTTTAGATTCCGATGCTTCACTTCAGGTTTACTGTATCCCTTGGACCTTCTTATTGATGATGAAACACAGAATTTCCATCCGAATTTAATACAAAATGCACAATGCCAACTTCAGTACAAGAGGACTGACACTCTAATTTTCTATTATTTGAACCTCTCCTGTGAGTTGAGTTTTAGATTCCGATGCCTCACTTCAGGTTTACTGTATTCCTTCGACCTTCTTATTGACGATGAAACACAGATATTGCATCCGAGTTTAATACAAAAGCCACAATGATGACTCAAGTACAAGCGAACAGACACTCTAACTTTCAATGATTTGAACCTCTCCTGTGAGGCCAGTTTTCGATTCCGATGCTTCACTTCAGGTTTACTGTATCCCTTGGACCTACATATTGACGATGAAACACAGAAATTGCACCCGAATTTAATACAAAAGCCACAATGAGGACTTCAGTACAAGAGGACAGACGCTCTAACTTTCTGTGATTTGAACCTCACCTGTGAGTCCAGTTTTGGATTCCGATGCTTCACTTCAGGTTTACTGTATCCCTTGGACCCTCCTATTCACGATGAAACACAGATATTGCATCCGAATATAATACAAAAGGCCCAATGCCGACTTAAGTACAAGAGGACTCTACACTTTAACTTTCTAAGATTTGAACCTCTCCTGTGAGTCTAGTTTTAGATTCCGATGCTTCACTTCAGGTTTACTGTATCCCTTGGACCATCTTTTTGACGATGAAACACAGAAATTGCATCCGAAATTAATACAAAAGGCACAATGTCGACTGAAGTACAAGAGGACTGACAACCTAACTTTCTATAATTTGAACCTCTCCTGTGATTCCAGTTTTAGATTCCGACGCTTCACTTCAGGTATACTGTATCCCTTGGACCTTCTTATTGACGATGAAACACAGAAATTGCATCCGAATATAATACAAACGGCACAATGCCGACTTAAGTACAAGAGGACTGACACTCTAACTTTCTACGATTTGAACCTCTCCTGTGACTCCAGTTTTAGATTCCGATGCTTCACTTCAGGTTTAGTGTATACCCTGGACCATCTTATTGACGATGAAGCACAGAAATTGCAACCGAATTTAATACAAAAGGCACAATGCTGACTTAAGTACAAGAGGACTGACACTCTATCATTCTATGATTTGAACCTCTGCCGTGAGTCCAGTTTTAGATTCCAATGCTTCACTTCAGGTTTTCTGTATCCCTTGGACCTTCTCATTGATGATGAAACACAGAAATTGAATCCGAATTTAATACAAAAGGCACAAAGCCGGCTTAAGCACAAGAGGACTGACACTCTAGCTTTCTATGATTTGAACATCACCTGTGAGTCCAGTTTTAAGTTCCGATGCTTCACTTCAGGTTTACTGAATCCCTTGGACCCTCTTATTGACGATGAAACACAGAAATTGCATCCGAATTTAATACAAAAGGCACAATGCCGACTGAAGAACAAGGGGAATGACACTCTAACTTTCCATGATTTGAACCTCTCCTGTGAGTCCAGTTTTAGATTCCGATGCTTCACTTCAGGTTTACTGTATCCCTTCGACCTTCTTATTGACGATGAAACACAGATTTTGCATCCGAATTTAATACAAAAGCCACAATGATGACTTAAGTTCAAGAGGACAGACACTTCAACTTTGTATGATATGAACCTCACCTGTGAGTACAGTTTTAGTTTCCGATGCTTAACTTCTGGTTTACTGTATCACTTGGACGTTCTAATTGATGATGAAACACAGAAGTTGCATCCGAATTTAATACATAAGGCACATCGCCAACTTAAGTACAAGAGGACTGACACTCTGATTTTCTATGATTTGAACCTCTCCTGTGAGTCCAGTTTTAGCTTCCGATGCTTCACTTCGGGTTTAGTGTATACCTTGGACCGTCTTATTGACGATGAAGCACAGAAATTGCATCCGAATTTAATACAAAAGGCACAGTGCCGACTTAAGGACAAGAGGACTGATACTCTATCATTCTACGATTTTAGCCTCTGCTGTGAGTCCAGTTTTAGATTCCGATGCTTCAGTTCAGGTATACTGTATCCCTTGGACCTTCTTATTGATGATGAAACTCAGAAATTGGATCCGAATTTAATACAAAAGGCACAATGCCGTCTTAAGTACAAGAGGACTGACACTCTAACTTTCAATGATTTAAACCTCTCCTGTGAGTCCAGTTTTGAATTCCGATGCTTCACTTCAGGTTTAATGTATACCTTGGACCTTCTTATTGGCGATGAAGCACAGAAATAGCATCCGAATTTAATACAAAAGGCACAATGCCGTCTCATGTACAAGAGGACTGACACTCTAACTTTTTATGATTTGAACCTCTCCTGTGAGTCCAGTTTTATATTCCGATGCTTCACTTCAGGTTTACTGTATCCCTTGGACCTTCTTATTGACGATGAAACACAGAAATTGCATCCGAATTTAATACAAAAGCACAATGCCGACTTAAGTACAAGAGGACTGACACTCTAACTTTCTATGATTTGAACCTCTCCTGTGAGTCCAGTTTTAGATTCCAATGCTTCACTACAGGTTTCCTGTATCCCTTGGACCTTCTTATTGATGATGAAACACAGAAATTACATCCGAATTTATTACAAAAGGCACAATGCCGACTGAAGTACAAGTGGACTGACACTCTAACTTTCTATGATTTGAACCTCACCTGTAAGTCCAGTTTTAGATTCCGATGCTTCACTGCAGGTTTACTGTATACTTTGGACCTTCTTATTGATGATGAAACACAGAAATTGCATCCGAATTTAATACAAAAGGCACAATGCCGGCTTAAGTACGAGAGGACTGGCACTCTAATTTTCTATGATTTAAACCTCTCCTGTGAGTCCAGTTTTAGATTCCGATGCTTCACTTCAGGTTTACTGTATCCCTTGGACCTTCTTATTGACGATGAAACACAGAAATTGGATCCGAATTTAATACAAAGGCACAATGCCGACTTAACTACAAGAGGACTGACACTCTAACTTTCTATGATTTGATCCTTTCCTGTGAGTCCAGTTTTAGATTCCGATGCCTCACTTCAGGTTTACTGTATTCCTTCGACCTTCTTATTTACGATGAAACACAGAAATTGCATCCGAGTTTAATACAAAACCCACAATGAGGACTTCAGTACAAGAGGACAGACGCTCTAAATTTCTATGATTTGAACCTCACCTGTGAGTCCAGTTTTGGGTTCCGATGCTTCACTTCAGGTTTACTGTATCCCTTGGACCCTCTTATTCACGATGAAACACAGAAATTGCATCCGAATTTAATACCAAAGGCCTAATGCCGACTTAAGTACAAGAGGACTCTACACTCTAACTTTCTATGATTTGAACCTCTCCTGTGAGTCTAGTTTTAGATTCCGATGCCTCACTTCAGGTTTACTGTATCCCTTGGACCATCTTTTTGACGATGAAACACAGAAATTGCATCCGAATTTATTATACAAAAGGCACAATGCCGACTGAAGTACAAGAGGACTGACACCCTAACTTTCTATAATTTGAACCTCTCCTGTGAGTCCAGTTTTACATTCCGACGCTTTACTTCAGGTATACTGTATCCCTTGGACCTTCTTATTGACGATGAAACACAGAAATTGCATCCGAATATAATACAAACGGCACAATGCCGACTTAAGTACAAGAGGACTGACACTCTAACTTTCTATGATTTGAACCTCTCCTGTGACTCCAGTTTTAGATTCCGATGCTTCACTTCAGGTTTAGAGTATACCTTGGACCATCTTATTGACGATGAAGCACAGAAATTGCAACCAAATTTAATACAAAAGGCACAATGCCGACTTAAGTACAAGAGGACTGACACTCTATCATTCTATGATTTGAACCTCTGCCGTGAGTCCAGTTTTAGATTCCAATGCTTCACTTCAGGTTTTCTGTATCCCTTGGACCTTCTTATTGCTGATGAAACACAGAAATAGAATCCGAATTTAATACAAAAGGCACAAAGCCGACTTAAGTACAAGAGGACTGACACTCTAACTTTCTGTGATTTGAACATCACCTGTGAGTCCAGTTTTAAGTTCCGATGCTTCACTTCAGGTTTACTGTATCCCTTGGACCGTCTTATTGACGATGAAACACAGAAATTGCATCCGAATTTAATACAAAAGGCACAATGCCGACTGAAGAACAAGGGGACTGACACTCTAACTTTCCATGATTTGAACCTCTCCTGTGAGTCCAGTTTTAGATTGCGATGCTTCACTTCAGGTTTACTGTATCCCTTCGACCTTCTTATTGATGATGCAACTCAGAAATTGCATCCGAATTTAATACAAAAGGCACAATGCCGACTTAAGTACAAGAGGACTGACACTCTAACTTTCAATGATTTAAACCTCTCCTGTGAGTCCAGTTTTAGATTCCAATGCTTCACTACAGGTTTACGGTATCCCTTGGACCTTCTTATTGATGATGAAACACAGAAATTGCATCCGAATTTATTACAAAAGGCACAATGCCGACTGAAGTACAAGAGGACTGACACTCTAAATTTCTATGATTCGAACCTCTCCTGTGAGTCCAGTTTTAGATTCCGATGCTAGACTTCAGCTTTACTGTATTCCGTGGACCTTCTTATTGACGATGAAACACAGAAATTGCATCCGAATTTAGCACAAAAGACACAATGCCGAATTAAGTACAAGAGGACTGACACTCTAACTTTCTATGATTTGAACCTCTCCTGTGAGACCAGTTTTAGATTCCGATGCTTCACTTCAGGTTTACTGTATCCCTTGGACCTTCGTATTGATGATGAAACACAGAATTTGCATCCGATTTTCATACAAAAGGCACAATGCCGACTTAAGTACAAGACGACTGACACTCTAACTTTCTATGATTTGAACCTCTCCCGTGAGTCCAGTATTAGATTCCAATACTTCACTACTGGTTTACTGTATCCCTTGGCCCTTCTTATTGATGATGAAACACAGAAATTGCATCCTAATTTATTACAAAAGGCACAATGCCGACTGAAGTACAAGAGGACTGACACTCTAACTTTCTATGATTTGAACCTAACCTGTAAGTCCAGTTTTAGATTCCGATGCTTCACTTCAGGTTTACTGTATCCTTTGGACCTTCTTATTGATGATGAAACACAGAAATTGCATCCGAATTTAATACAAAAGGCACAATGCCGACTTAAGTACGAGAGGACTGACACTCTAATTTTCTATGATTTGAACCTCTCCTGTGAGTCCAGATTTAGATTCCGATGCTTCACTTCAGGTTTACTGTATCCCTTGGACCTTCGTATTGATGATGAAACACAGAATTTGCATCCGATATTCATACAAAAGGCACAATGCCGACTTAAGTACAAGACGACTGACACTCTAACTTTCTCTCATTTGAACCTCTCCTGTGAGTCCAGTTTTAGATTCCGATGCTACACTTCAGCTTTACTGTATCCCTTGGTACTTCTTATTGACGATGAAACACAGAAATTGCATCCGAATTTAACACAGAAGGCACAATGCCGACTTAAGTACAAGAGGACTGACACTCTAACTTTCTATGTTTTGAACCCCTCCTGTGAGCCCAGTTTTGGATTCCGATGCTGCACTTCAGTTTTACTGTATCCCTTGGACCTTCTTATTGACGATGAAACACAGAAATTGCATCCGAATTTAATACAAAAGGCACAATGCTGACTTAAGTACAAGTGGACTGACACTTTAACTTTCTATGTTTTGAACTTCTCCTGTGTGTCCAATTTTAGATCCCGATGCTTCACTTCAGATTTACTGTATACCTTGGACCTTCTTATTAGCGATGAAACACAGAAATTACATCCGAAATTAATACAAAAGCCACAATGCCGACTTAAGTACAAGAGGACTGACACTTTAACTTTCTATGTTTTGAACCTCTCCTGTGAGTCCAATTTTAAATCCCGATGCTTCACTTCAGATTTACTGTATACGTTGGACCTTCTTATTGACGATGAAACACAGAAATTACATCCGAATTTAATACAAAAGGCACAATGCCGACATAAGTACAATGGGACTCTACACTCTAACTTTCTATGATTTGAACCTCTACTGTGAGTCCAGTTTTAGATTCCGATGCTTCACTTCAGGTTTACTGTATCCCTTGGAACATCTTATTGACGATGAAACACAGAAATTGCATACGAATTTAATACAAAAGTCACAATGCCGACTGAAGAACAAGAGGACTGACACTTTAACTTTCTATGATTTGAACCTCTCCCGTGAGTCCAGTTTTAGATTCCGATGCTTCACTTCAGGTGTACTGTATCCCTTGGACCTTCTTATTGACGATGCAACACAGAAATTGCATCCGAATTTAATACAAAAAGAACAATGCCGACTTAAGTACAAGAGGACTGACACTCTAACTTTCTATGATTTGAACCTCTCCTGTGAGTCCAGCTTTAGATTCCGATGCTTCACTTCAGGTTTACTGTATCCTTTGGACCCTCTTATTGACGATGAAACACAGAAATTGCATCCGAATTTAATACAAAAGGCACATTGCCGACTTAAGTACAAGGGGACTCTACACTCTAACTTTCTATGATTTGAACCTCTCCTGTGAGTCCAGTTTTAGATTCCGATGCTTCACTTCGGGTTTACAGTATACCTTGGACTTTCTTATTGATGATGAAACACCGAATTTGCATTAGAATTTAATACAAAAGGCACAATGCTGACTTAAGTACAAGAGGACTGACACTCTAACTTTCTATGATTTGAACCTCTCCTGTGAGTCCAGTTTCAGATTCCGATGCTTCACTTCAGGGTTACTGTATCCCTTGGACCTTCTTATTGACGATGAAACACAGAAATTGCATCCAAATGTAATACAAAATGCACAATGCCGACTGAAGGACAAGAGGACTGACACTCTAACTTTCTATGATTTGAACCGCCCCCGTGAGTTCTGTTTTAGATTCCGAAGCTTCACGTCAGGTTTAGTGTATACCTTGGACCGTCTTATTGTCTATGAAGCACAGAAATTGCATCCGAAATCAATACAAAAGGCACAATGCCGACTTAAGTACAAAAGGACTCTACACTCTAACTTTCTATGATTTGAACCTCTCCTGTGAGTCCAGTTTTAGATTCCGATGCATCACTTCATGTTTACTGTATCCCTTGGACCTTCTTATTGACGATGAAACTCAGATACTGCATCGGAATGAAATTCAAAAGGCACAATGCCGACTTAAGTACAAGAGAACTGACACTCTAACTTTCTATGATTTGAACCTCTCCTGTGAGTCCAGTTTTCGATTCAGATGCTTCACTGTAGGTTTACTGTATCCCTTGGACCTTCGTATTGGCGATGAAGCACAGAAATTGCATCCGAATTTAATACAAAAGGCACAATGCCGACTTAAGTACAAGAGGTCTGACACTCTAACTTTCTATGATTTAAGCCTCTCCTGTGAGTCCAGTTTTAGATTCCGATGCTTCACTTCAGGTTTACTGTATCCCTTGGACCTTCTTATTGACGATGAAAAACAGAAATTGCATCGGAATTAAATTCAAAAGGCACAATTCCGACTTAAGTACAAGAGGACTGACACTCTAACTTTCGATGATTTGAACCTCTCCTGTGAGTCCAGATTTAGATTCCGATGCTTCACTTCAGGATTACTGTATCCCTTTGACCTTCTCATTGGCGATGAAGCACAGAAATTGCATCCGAATTTAATACAAAAGGCACAATGGCGATTTAAGTACAACAGGACTGACTTTCTAACTTTCTATGATTTGAACCTCTCCTGTGAGTCCAGTTTTCGATTCAGATGCTTCACTGTAGGTTTACTGTATCCCTTGGACCTTCGTATTGGCGATGAAGCACAGAAATTGCATCCGAATTTAATACAAAAGGCACAATGCCGACTTAAGTACAAGAGGTCTGACACTCTAACTTTCTATGATTTAAGCCTCTCCTGTGAGTCCAGTTTTTGATTCCGATGCTTCACTTCAGGTTTCCTGTATCCATTGAACCTTCTTATTGACGATGAAAAACAGAAATTGCATCGGAATTAAATTCAAAAGGCACAATGCCGACTTAAGTACAAGAGGTCTGACACTCTAACTTTCTATGATTTAAGCCTCTCCTGTGAGTCCAGTTTTAGATTCCGATGCTTCACTTCAGGTTTACTGTATCCCTTGGACATTCTTATTGACGATGAAACACAGAAATTGCATCCGAATTTAATACAAAAGGCACAATGCCGACTGAAGTACAAGAGGACTGACACTCTAATTTTCAAAGATTTGAAACTCTCCTGTGAGACCAGTTTTATAATCCGATGCTTCTCTTCAGGCTTACTGTATTCCTTAGACCTTCTTATTGATGATGAATCACAGAAATTGCATCCGAATTTAATACAAAAGGCACAATGCCGACTTAAGTACAAGAGGGCTGACACTCTAAATTTCTATGATTTGAACCTCTCCTGTGAGTCCAGTTTTAGATTCCGATGCTTCACTTCGGGTTTACTGTATCCCTTGGACCTTCTTATTGATGATGAAACACAGAAATTCCATCCGAATATAATACAAAAGGCACAATTCCGACTTAAGTACAAGAGGACTGGCACTCTAACTTCCTATTATTTTTAACCTCTCCTGTGAGTCCAGTTTTAGATTCCGATGCTTCACTTCAGGTTTACTGTATCCCTTGGACCTTCTTATTGATGATGAAACACAGAATTTGCATCCGAAATTAATACAAAAGGCACAATGCCGACTTTAGTGCAAGAGGGCTGACACTATAACTTTCTATGATTTGAACCTCTCCTGTGAGTCCAGTTTTAGATTCCGGTGCTTCACTTCAGGTTTACTGTATCCCTTGGAACATCTTATTCACGATGAAACACAGAAATTGCATCCGAATTTAATACAAAAGGCACAATGCCGACTGAAGAACAAGAGGACTGACACTCTAACTCTCTATGATTTGAACCTCTCCCGTGAGTCCAGATTTAGATTCCGATGCTTCACTTCAGGTGTACTGTATCCCTTGGACCTTCTTATTGACGATAAAACACAGAAATTGCATCCGAATTTAATACAAAAGGCACAATGCCGACTTACGTACAAGAGGACTGACACTCTAACTTTCTATGATTTGAACCTCTCCTGTGAGTCCAGTTTTAGATTCCGATGCTTCACTTCAAGTTTGCTGTATCCTTTGGACCCTCTTATTGACGATGAAACACAGAAATTGCATCCGAATTTAATACAAAAGGCACATTGCCGACTTAAGTACAAGGGGACTCTACACTCTAACTTTCTATGATTTGAACCTCTCCTGTGAGTCCAGTTTTAGATTCCGATGCTTCACTTCAGGTTTACTGTATCCTTTGGACCCTCTTATTGACGATGAAACACAGAAATTGCATCCGAATTTTATACAAAAGGCACATTGCCGACTTAAGTACAAGGGGACTCTACACTCTAACTTTCTATGATTTGAACCTCTCCTGTGAGTCCAGTTTTAGATTCCGATGCTTCACTTCAGGTTTACCGTATCCCTTGGACCTTCTTATTGATGATGAAACACCGAATCTGCATCCGAATTTATTACAAAAGGCACAATGCCGACTTAAGTACAAGAGGACTGACACTCTAACTTCCTATGATTTGAACTTCTCCTGTGAGTCCTGTTTTAGATTCCGATGGTTCACTTCAGGATTACAGTATCCCTTGGACATTCTTATTGCCAATGGAACACAGAAATTGCATCCGACTTTAATACAAAAGGCACAATTTCGACTGAAGTACAAGAGGACTGACACTCTAACTTTCTATGATTTGAACCTCTCCTGTGAGTCCAGTTTTATAATCCGATGCTTCTCTTTAGGATTACTGTATCCCTTAGGCCTTCTTATTGATGATGAAACACAGAAATTGCATCCGAATTTAATACAAATGGCACAATGCCGACTTAAGTACAAGAGGACTGACACTCTAAATTTCTATGATTTGAACCTCTCCTGAGAGTCCAGTTTTAGATTCCGATGCTTCACTTCAGGTTTGCTGTATCCTTTGGACCCTCTTATTGACGATGAAACACAGAAATTGCATCCGAATTTAATACAAAAGGCACAATGCCGACTCAAGGACAAGAGGACTGACACTCTAACTTTCTATGATTTGAACCTCTCCCGTGAGTCCTGTTTTAGATTCCGAAGCTTCACGTCAGGGTTAGTGTATACCTTGGATCGTCCTATTGACTATGAAGCACAGAAATTGCATCCGAACTTAATACAAAAGGCACAATGCCGACTTAAGTACAAAAGGACTCTACACTCTAACTTTCTATGATTTGATCCTCCCCTGTGAGTCCAGTTTTAGATTCCGATGCAACACTTCAGGTTTACTGTATCCCTTGGACCTTCGTATTGACTATGAAACACAGATACTGCATCGGAATGAAATTCAAAAGGCACAATGCTGACTTAAGTACAAGAGGACTGACACTCTACCTTTCTATGATTTGAACCTCTCCTGTGAGTCCAGTTTTAGATTCCGATGCTTCACTTCAGGTATACTGTATCCCTTGGACATTCTTATTGACGATGAAACACAGAAATTGCATCCGAATTTAATACAAAAGGCACAATGCCGACTGAAGTACAAGAGGACTGACACTCTAATTTTCAATGATTTGGAACCCTCCTGTGAGTCCAGTTTAATAATCCGATGCTTCTCTTCAGGATTACTGTATCCCTTAGACCTTCTTATTGATGATGAAACACAGAAATTGCATCCGAATTTAATACAAAAGGCACAATGCCGACTTAAGTACAAGAGGACTGACACTCTAAATTTCTATGATTTGAACCTCTCCTGAGAGTCCTGTTTTAGATTCCGATGCTTCACTTCGAGTTTACTGTATCCCTTGGACCTTCGTATTGATGATGAAACACAGAAATTCCATCCGAATATAATACAAAAGGCACAATTCCGACTTAAGTACAAGAGGACTGGCACTCTAACTTCCTATGATTTGAACTTCTCCTGTGAGTCCTGTTTTAGATTCCGATGCTTCACTTCAGGTTTACTGTATCCCTTGGACCTTCTTATTGACGATGAAACACAGAATATCCATCCGAATATAATACAAAATGCACAATGCCGAGTTAAGTACAACAGGACTGACACTCTAACTTCCTTTGATTTGAACCTCTCCTGTGAGTCCAGTTTTAGATTCCGATGCTTCACTTCAGGTTTAGTGTTTACCTTGGACCGTCTTATTGACGATGAAGCACAGAAATTGCATTCGAATTTAATACAAAAGGCACAATGCCGACTTAAGTACAAGAGGGCTGACACTCTATCATTCTATGATTTGAACCTCTGCTGTGAGTCCAGTTTTAGATTCCAATGCTTCACTTCAGGTTATCTGTCCCCCTTGGACCTTCACATTGATGATGAAACACAGATATTGCATCCGAATTTAATACAAAAGGCACAATGCTGATTTAAGTACAAGAGAAATGACACTCTAACTTTCTATGATTTGAACCTCACCTGTGAGTCCAGTTTTAAGTTCCGATGCTTCACTTCAGGTTTACTGTATCTCTTGGACCCTCCAATTGACGATGAAACACAGAAATTCCATCCGAATTTAATACAAAAGGCAAAATGCCGACTTGAGTACAAGAGGTCTCTACACTCTAACTTTCTATGATTTGAACCTCCCCTGTGAGTCCAGTTTTAGATTCCGATGCTTCACTTCAGGATTACTGTATCCCTTGGACCATCTCATTGACGATGAAACACAGAAATTGCATCCGAATTTAATACAAAAGCCACAATGCCGACTGAAGTGCAAGAGGACTGACACTCTAACTTTATATGATTTGAACCTCTCCCGTGAGTCCAGTTTTAGATTCCGATGCTTCACTTCAGGTTTACTGTATCCCTTGGACCTTCTTATTGACGATGGAACACAGAAATTGCATCCGAATATAATACAAAAGGCACAATGCCGACTTAAGTACAAGAGGACTATGACTCTAACTTTGTAATATTTGAACCTCTCCTGTGAGTCCAGTTTTAGATTCCGATGCTTCTCTTCAGGTATACTGTATCCCTTCGACCTTCTTATTGACAATGAAACACAGAATTTGCATCCAAATTTAATACAAAAGCCACAATGATGACTTAAGTACAAGAGGACAGACACTCTAACTTTCTATGATATGAACCTCACCTGTGAGTACAGTTTTCGATTCCGATGCTTCACTTCAGGTTTACTGTATCCCTTGGACGTTCTAATTGATGATGAAACACAGAAATTGCATCCGAATTTAATACAAAAGGCACAATGCCGACTTAGGTACAAGAGGACTGACACTATATCTTTCAATGATTTAAACCTCTCCTGTGAGTCTAGTTTTAGACTCCGATGCCTCACTTCATGTTTAATGTATACTTTGGACCTTCGTATTGGCGATGAAGCACAGAAATAGCATCCGAATTTAATACAAAAAGCACAATGCCGTCTCATGTACAAGAGGACTGACACTCTAACTTTCTATGATTTGAACCTCTCCTGTGAGTCCAGTTTTAGATTCCGATGCTTCACTTCAGGTTTACTGTATCCCTTGGACCTTCTTATTGACGATGAAACACAGAAATTGCAGCCGAATTTAATACAAAAGGCACAATGCCGACTTAAGTACAACAGGACTGACACTCTAACTTTCTATGATTTGAACCTCTCCTGTGAGTCCAGTTTTAGATTCCAATGCTTCAATACAGGTTTACTGTATCCCTTGGACCTTCTTATTGATGATGAAACACAGAGATCGCATCCCAATTTGTTACAAAAGGCACAATGCCGACTGAAGTACAAGAGGACTGACACTCTAACTTTCTATGATTTGAACCTCACCTGTAAGTCCAGTTTTAGATTTCGATGCTTCACTTCAGGTTTACTGTATCCTTTGGCCCTTCTTATTGATGATGAAACACAGAAATTGCATCCGAATTTAATACAAAAGGCACAATGCCGACTTAAGTACGAGAGGACTGACACT
Organism: Schistocerca americana; assembly: GCF_021461395.2. Lineage (NCBI taxonomy): Eukaryota > Metazoa > Arthropoda > Insecta > Orthoptera > Acrididae > Schistocerca > Schistocerca americana. Next base: position 701,106 of record NW_025726005.1, on the reverse strand, counting down.
CTAATTTTCTATGATTTGAACCTCTCCTGTGAGTCCAGATTTAGATTCCGATGCTTCACTTCAGGTTTACTGTATCCCTTGGACCTTCTTATTAATGATGAAACACAGAATTTGCATCCGAATTTCATACAAAAGGCACAATGCCGACTTAAGTACAAGACGACTGACACTCTAAATTTCTATGATTTGAACCTCTCCTGTGAGTCCAGTTTTAGATTCCGATGCTACACTTCAGCATTACTGTATTCCTTGGACCTTCTTATTGACGATGAAACACAGAAATTGCATCCGAATTTAACACAAAAGGCACAATGCCGACTTAAGTACAAGAGGACTGACACTCTAACTTTCTATGTTTTGAACCTCTCCTGTGAGTCCAGTTTTAGATTCCGATGCTTCCCTTCAGGTTCACTGTATCCCTTGGACCTTCTTATTGATGATGAAACACAGAAATTGCATCCGAATTTAATACAAAAGGCACATTGCCGACTGAAGTACAAGAGGACTGACACTCTAACTTTCTATGATTTGAACCCCTCCTGTGAGTCCAGTTTTAGATTCCAATGCTTCACTACAGGTTCACTGTATTCCTTGTACCTTCTTATTGATGATGAAACACAGAAATTGCATCCGAATTTATTACAAAAGGCACAAAGCCGTCTCAAGTACAAGAGGACTGACACTCTAACTTTCTATGATTTGAACATCTCCTGTGAGTCCAGTTTTACATTCCGATGCTTCACTTCAGGTTTACTGTATCCCTTGGACCTTCTTATTGACGATGCAACACGGAAATTGCATCAGAATTTAATACAAAAGGCACAATGCCGACTTAAACACAAGAGGACTGACACTCTAACTTTCTATGATATGACCTCTTCTGTGAGTCCAGTTTTAGATTCCAATGCTTCACTACAGGTTTACTGTATCCCTTGGACCAACTTATTGATGAAGAAACACAGAAATTGCATCCGAATTTCATACAAATGGCACAATGCCGACTTAAGTACAAGACGACTGATACTCTAACTTTCTATGATTTGAACCTCTCCTGTGAGTCCAGTTTCAGATTCCGATGCTACATTTCAGCTTTACTGTATCCCTTGGACCTTCTTATTGACGATGAAACACAGAAATTGCATCCGAATTTAACACAAAAGGCACAATGCCGACTGAAGTACAAGAAGACTGACACTCTAATTTTCAATGATTTGAAACTCTCCTGTGAGTACAGTTTTATAATCCGATGCTTCTCTTCAGGATTACTGTATCCCTTAGGCCTTCTTATTGATGATGAAACACAGAAATTGCATCCGAATTTAATACAAATGGCACAATGACGACTTAAGTACAAGAGGACTGACACTCTAAATTTCTTTGATTTGAACCTCTCCTGAGAGTCCAGTTTTAGATTCCGATGCTTCACTTCGGGTTTACTGTATCAATTGGACCTTCGTATTGGTGATGAAACACAGAAATTCCATCCGAATATAATACAAAAGGCACAATTCCGACTTAAGTACAAGAGGACTGGCACTCTAATTTCCTATGATTTGAACTTCTCCTGTGAGTCCTGTTTTAGATTCCGGTGCTTCACTTCAGGTTTACAGTATCCCTTGGCCATTCTTATTGACAATGGAACACAGAAATTGCATCCGAATTTAATACAAAAGGCACAATGCCGACTGAAGTACAAGAGGACTGACACTCTAACTTTCTATGATTTGAACCTCTCCTGTGAGTCCAGTTTTAGATTCCGATGCTTCACTTCAGGTTTACTGTATCCCTTGGACCTTCTTATTGACGATGAAACACAGAATATCCATCCGAATATAATACAAAATGCACAATGCCGACTTAAGTACAAGAGGACTGACACTCTAACTTTCTTTGATTTGAACCTCTCCTGTGCGTCCAGTTTTAGATTCCGATGCTTCACTTCAGGTTTAGTGTATACCTTGGACCGTCTTATTGACGATGAAGCACAGAAATTGCATTCGAATTTAATACAAAAGGCACAATGCCGACTTAGGTACAAGAGGGCTGACACTCTATCATTCTATGATTTGAACCTCTGCTGTGAGTCCAGTTTTAGATTCCAATGCTTCACTTCAGGTTATCTGTATCCCTTGGACCTTCACATTGATGATGAAACACAGAAATTGCATCCGAATTTAATACAAAAGGCACAATGTTGACTTAAGTACAAGAGAAATGACACTCTAACTTTCTATGATTTGAACCTCACCTGTGAGTCCAGTTTTAAGTTCCGATGCTTCACATCAGGTTTACTGTATCTCTTGGACCCTCTAATTGACGATGAAACACAGAAATTCCATCCGAATTTAATACAAAAGGCACAATGCCGACTTGAGTACAAGAGGTCTCTACACTCTAACTTTCTATGATTTGAACCTCCCCTGTGAGTCCAGTTTTAGATTCCGATGCTTCACTTCAGGATTACTGTATCCCTTGGACCATCTCATTAACGATGAAACACAGAAATTGCATCCGAATTTAATACAAAGGCCACAATGCCGACTGAAGAGCAAGAGGACTGACACTCTAACTTTATATGATTTGAACCTCTCCCGTGTGTCCAGTTTTAGATTCCGATGCTTCACTTCAGGTTTACTGTATCCCTTGGACCTTCTTATTGACGATGGAACACAGAAATTGCATCCGAATATAATACAAAAGGCACAATGCCGACTTGAGTACAAGAGGACTAAGACTCTAACTTTGTAATATTTGAACCTCTCCTGTGAGTCCAGTTTTAGATTCCGATGCTTCACTTCAGGTATACTGTATCCCTTCGACCTTCTTATTGACGATGAAACACAGAATTTGCATCCAAATTTAATACAAAAGCCACAATGATGACTTAAGTACAAGAGGACAGACACTCTAACTTTCTATGATATGAACCTCACCTGTGAGTACAGTTTTCGATTCCGATGCTTCACTTCAGGTTTACTGTAACCCTTCGACGTTCTAATTGATGATGAAACACAGAAATTGCATCCGAATTTAATACAAAAGGCACAATGCCGACTTAAGTACAAGAGGACTGACACTATAACTTTCAATGATTTAAACCTCTCCTGTGAGTCTAGTTTTAGATTCCGATGCTTCACTTCATGTTTAATGTATACCTTGGACCTTCTTATTGGCGATGAAGCACAGAAATTGCATCCGAATTTAATACAAAAAGCACAATGCCGTCTCAAGTACAAGAGGACTGACACTCTAACTTTCTATGATTTGAACCTCTCCTGTGAGTCCAGTTTTAGATTCCAATGCTTCACTACAGGTTTACTGTATCCCTTGGACCTTCTTATTGATGATGAAACACAGAAATCACATCCGAATTTATTACAAAAGGTACAATGCCGACTGAAGTACAAGAGGACTGACACTCTAACTTTCTATGATTTGAACCTCACCTGTAAGTCCAGTTTTAGATTCCGATGCTTCACTTCAGGTTTACTGTATCCTTTGGACCTTCTTATTGATGACGAAACACAGAAATTGCATCCGAATTTAATACAAAAGGCACAATGCCGACTTAAGTACGAGAGGACTGACACTCTAATTTTCTATGATTTGAACCTCTCCTGTGAGTCCAGCTTTAGATTCCGATGCTTCACTTCAGGTTTACTGTATCCCTTGGACCTTCTTATTGATGATGAAACACAGAATTTGCATCCGAATTTCATACAAAAGGCACAATGCCGAGTTATGTACAAGACGACTGGCACTCTAAATTTCTATGATTTGAACCTCTCCTGTGAGTCCAGTTTTAGATTCCGATGCAACACTTCAGCATTACTGTATTCCTTGGACCTTCTTATTGACGATGAAACACAGAAATTACATCCGAATTTAACACAAAAGGCACAATGCCGACTTAAGTACAAGAGGACTGACACTCTAACTTTCTATGTTTTGAACCTCTCCTGTGAGTCCAGTTTTAGATTCCGATGCTTCCCTTCAGGTTTACTGTATCCCTTGGACCTTCTTATTAATGATGAAACACAGAAATTGCATCCGAATTTAATACAAAAGGCACATAGCCGACTGAAGTACAAGAGGACTGACACTCTAACTTTCTATGATTTGAACCTCTCCTGTGAGTCCAGTTTTAGATTCCAATGCTTCACTACAGGTTCACTGTATCCCTTGTACCTTCTTATTGATGATGAAACACAGAAATTGCATCCGAATTTATTACAAAAGGCACAAAGCCGTCTCAAGTACAAGAGGACTGACACTCTAACTCTCTATGATTTGAACATCTCCTGTGAGTCCAGTTTTACATTCCGATGCTTCACTTCAGGTTTACTGTATCCCTTGGACCTTCTTATTGACGATGAAACACAGAAATTGCATCCGAATTTAATACAAAAGGCACAATGCCGACTTAAACACAAGAGGACTGACACTCTAACTTTCTATGATTTGACCTCTTCTGTGAGTCCGGTTTTAGATTCCAATGCTTCACTACAGGTTTACTGTATCTCTTGGACCTTCTTATTGATGATGAAACACAGAAATTGCATCCGAATTTCATACAAAAGGCACAATGTCGACTTAAGTACAAGACGACTGATACTCTAACTTTCTATGATTTGAACCTCTCCTGTGAGTCCAGTTTCAAATTCCGATGCTACACTTCAGCTTTACTGTATCCCTTGGACCTTCTTATTGACGATGAAACACAGAAATTGCATCCGAATTTAACACAAAAGGCACAATGCCGACTTAAGTACAAGAGGACTGACACTCTAACTTTCTATGATTTGAACCTCACCTGTGAGTCCAGTTTTAGATTCCGATGCTTCACTTCAGGTTTACTGTGTCCCTTGGACCTTCTTATTGATGATGAAACACAGAATTTGCATCCGAAATTAATACAAAAGGCACAATGCCGACTTTAGTGCAAGAGGACTGACACTCTAACTTTCTATGATTTGAACCTCTCCTGTGAGTCCAGTTTTAGATTCCGATGCTTCACTTCAGGTTTACTGTATCCCTTGGATCCTCTTATTGACGATGAAACACAGATATTGCATCCGAATCTAATACAAAAGGCACAATGCCGACATAAGTACAATAGGACTCTACACTCTAACTTTCTATGATTTGAACCTCTCCTGTGAGTCCAGTTTTAGACTCCGATGCTTGACTTCAGGTTTACTGTATCCGTTGGACCATCTTATTGACGATGAAACACAGAAATTGCATCCGAATTTAATACAAAAGGCACAATGCCGTCTGATGAACAAGAGGACTGACACTCTAACTTTCTATGATTTGAACCTCTCCCGTGAGTCCAGTTTTAGATTCCGATGCTTCACTTCAGGTTTACTGTATCCCTTGGACCTTCTTATTGATGATGAAGCACAGAAATTGCATCCGAATTTAATGCAAAAGGCACATTGCCGACTTAAGTACAAGGGGACTCTACACTCTAGCTTTCTATGATTTGAACCTCTCCTGTGAGTCCAGTTTTAGATTCCGATGCTTCACTTCAGGTTTACTGTATCCCTTGGACCTTCTTATTGATGATGATACACCGAATTTGCATCCGAATTTAGTACAAAAGGCACAATGCCGACTTAAGTACAAGGGGACTCTACACTCTAGCTTTCTATGATTTGAACCTCTCCTGTGAGTCCAGCTTTAGATTCCGATGCTTCACTTCAGTTTTACTGTATCCCTTGGACCATCTTATTGACGATGAAACACAGAAATTGCATCCGAATTTAATACAAAATGCACAATGCCGACTGAAGGACAAGAGGACTGACACTCTATCTTTCTATGATTTGAACCTCTCCCGTGAGTCCTGTTTTAGATTCCGAAGCTTCACGTCAGATTTAGTGTAAGCCTCGGACCGTCTTATTGACTATGAAGAGCAGAAATTGCATCCGAAATTAATACAATAGGCACAATGCCGACTTAAGTACAAGAGGACTCTACACTCTAACTTTCTATGATTTGAAACTCTCCTGTGAGTCCAGTTTTAGATTCCGATGCTTCACTTCAGGTTTACTGTATCCCTTGGACCTTCTTATTGACAATGATAAACAGATATTGCATCGGAATTAAATTCAAAAGGCACAATGCCGACTTAAGTACAAGAGGACTGACACTCTAACTTTCTATGATATGAACCTCTCCTGTGGGTCCAGTTTTAGAATCCGACGCTTTACTTCTGGTTTACTGTATACCTTGGACCTTCTTAGTGGCGATGAAGCACAGAAATTGCATCCGAATTTAATACAAAAGGCACAATGCCGACTTAAGTACAAGAGAACTGACACTCTAACGTTCGATGATTTGAACCTCTCCTGTGAGTCCAGATTTAGATTCCGATGCTTCACTTCAGGATTACTGTATCCCTTGGACCTTCTCATTGGCGATGAAGCACAGAAATTGCATCCGAATTTAATACAAAAGGCACAATGGCGATTTAAGTACAACAGGACTGACACACTAACTTTCTATGATTTGAACCTCTCCTGTGAGTCCGGTTTTAGATTCCGATGTTTCACTTCAGGTTTACTGTATCCCTTTGACCTTCTTATTGACGATGAAACACAGAAATTGCATCGGAATTAAATTCAAAACGCACAATGCTGACTTAAGTACAAGAGGACTGACACTCTAACTTTCTATGATTTGAACCTCTCCTGTGAGTCCAGTTTTAGATTCCAATGCTTCACTACAGGTTCACTGTATCCCTTGTACCTTCTTATTGATGATGAAACACAGAAATTGCATCCGAATTTATTAAAAAAGGCACAAAGCCGTCTCAAGTACAAGAGGACTGACACTCTAACTTTCTATGATTTGAACATCTCCTGTGAGTCCAGTTTTCGATTCCGATGCTTCACTTCAGGTTTACTGTATCCCTTGGACCTTCTTATTGACGATGAAACACAGAAATTGCATCCGAATTTAATACAAAAAGCACAATGCCGCCTTAAGTACAAGAGGACTGACACTCTAACTTTCTATGATTTGAACCTCTCCTGTGAGTCCAGTTTTAGATTCCGATGCTTCACTTCAGGTTTACTGTATCCTTTGGACCCTCTTATTGACGATGAAACACAGAAATTGCATCCGAATTTAATGCAAAAGGCACATGGCCGACTTAAGTACAAGGGGACTCTACACCCTAGCTTTCTATGATTTGAACCTCTCCTGTGAGTCCAGTTTTAGATTCCGATGCTTCACTTCAGGTTTACTGTATCCCTTGGACCTTCTTATTGATGATGATACACTGAATTTGCATCCGAATTTAGTACAAACGGCACAATGCCGACTTAAGTACAAGGGGACTCTACACTCTAGCTTTCTATGATTTGAACTTCTCCTGTGAGTCCAGCTTTAGATTCCGATGCTTCACTTCAGTTTTACTGTATCCCTTGGACCATCTTATTGACGATGAAACACAGAAATTGCATCCGAATTTAATACAAAATGCACAATGCCGACTGAAGGACAAGAGGACTGACACTCTATCTTTCTATGATTTGAACCTCTCCCGTGAGTCCTGTTTTAGATTCCGAAGCTTCACGTCAGATTTATTCTAAACCTTGGACCGTCTTATTGACTATGAAGCACAGAAATTGCATCCGAAATTAATACAAAAGGCACAATGCCGACTTAAGTACAAGAGGACTCTACACTCTAACTTTCTATGATTTGAACTCTCCTGTGAGTCCAGTTTTAGATTCCGATGCTTCACTTCAGGTTTTCTGTATCCCTTGGACCTTCTTATTGACGATGATAAACAGATATTGCATCGGAATTAAATTCAAAAGGCACAATGCCGACTTAAGTACAAGAGGACTGACACTCTAACTTTCTATGATATGAACCTCTCCTGTGGGTCCAGTTTTAGAATCCGACGCTTTACTTCTGGTTTACTGTTTACCTTGGACCTTCTTAGTGGCGATGAAGCACAGAAATTGCATCCGAATTTAATACAAAACGCACAATGCCGACTTAAGTACAAGAGAACTGACACTCTAACGTTCGATGATTTGAACCTCTAATGTGAGTCCAGATTTAGATTCCGATGCTTCACTTCAGGATTACTGTATCCCTTGGACCTTCTCACTGGCGATGAAGCACAGAAATTGCATCCGAATTTAATACAAAAGGCACAATGGCGATTTAAGTACAACAGGACTGACACACTAACTTTCTATGATTTGAACCTCTCCTGTGAGTCCGGTTTTAGATTCAGATGCTTCACTTCAGGTTTACTGTATCCCTTTGACCTTCTTATTGACGATGAAACACAGAAATTGCATCGGAATTAAATTCAGAACGCACAATGCTGACTTAAGTACAAGAGGACTGACACTCTACCTTTCTATGATTTGAACCTCTCCTGTGAGTCCATTTTTAGATTCCGATGCTTCACTTCAGGTTTACTGTATCCCTTGGACATTCTTATTGACGATGCAACACAGAAATTGGATCCGAATTTAATACAAAAGGCACAATGCCGACTGAAGTAAGGGAGGACTGACACTCTAATTTTCAATGATTTGAAACTCTCCTGTGAGTCCAGTTTTATAATCCGATGCTTCTCTTCAGGTTTACTGTATCCCTTAGACCTTCTTATTGATGATGAAACACAGAAATTGCATCCGAATTTAATACAAAAGGCACAATGCCGACTTAAGTACAAGAGGATTGACACTCTAAGTTTCTATGATTTGAACCTCTCCTGTGAGTACAGTTTTAGATTCCGATGCTTCACTTCAGGTTTACTGTATACCTTGGACCTTCTTATTGATGATCAAACACAGAAATTCCATCCGAATATAATACAAAAGGCACAATGCCGACTTAAGTACAAGAGGACTGACACTCTAACTTCCTATGATTTGAACTTCTCCTGTGAGTCCTGTTTTAGATTCCGATGCTTCACTTCAGGTTTACAGTATCCCTTGGACATTCTTATTGACAATGGAACACAGAAATTGCATCCGAATTTAATACAAAAGGCACAATGCCGACTGAAGTACAAGTGGACTGACACTCTAACTTTCTGTGATTTGAACCTCTCCTGTGAGTCCAGTTTTAGATTCCGATGCTTCACTTCAGGTTTACTGTATCCCTTGGACCTTCTTATTGACGATGAAACACAGAATATCCATCCGAATATAATACAAAACGCACAATGCCGACTTAAGTACAAGAGGACTGACACTCTAACTTTCTTTGATTTGAACCTCTCCTGTGGGTCCAGATTTAGATTCCGATGCTTCACTGCAGGTTTACTGTATATCTTGGACCTTCGTATTGACGATGAAACACAGAAATTGCATCCGAATTTAATACAAAAGGCACAGCGCCGACTTAAGTACAAGAGGACTGACACTCTAACTTTCTATGATTTGAACCTCACCTGTGAATCCAGTTTTAGATTCCGATACTTCACTTCTGGTTTACTGTATCCCTTGGACCATCTTACTGATGATGAAACACAGAAATTGCATCCGAATTTAATACAAAAGGCACAATGCCGACTTAAGTATAAGAGGACTGACACTTTAATTTTCTATGATTTGAACCTCTCCTGTGAGTCCAGTTTAAGATTCCGATGTTTCACTTCAGGTTTACTGTATCCCTTGGACCATCTTATTGACGATGAAACACAGAAATTGCATCCGAATTTAATACAAAGGGCACAATGCCGACTGAAGGACAAGAGGACTGACACTCTAACTTTCTATGATTTGAACCTCTCCCGTGAGTCCTGTTTTAGATTCCGAAGCTTCACGTCAGGTTTAGTGTAAACCTTGGACCGTCTTATTGACTATGAAGCACAGAAATTGCATCCGAAATTAATACAAAAGCCACAATGCCGACTTAAGTACAAGAGGACTCTACACTCTAACTTTCTATGATTTAAAACGCTCCTGTGAGTCCAGTTTTAGATTCCGATGCTTCACTTCTGGTTTACTGTATCCCTTGGACCTTCTTATTGACGATGATAAACAGATATTGCATCGGAATTAAATTCAAAAGGCACAATGCCGACTTAAGTACAACAGGACTGACACTCTAACTTTCTATGATACGAACCTCTCCTGTGGGTCCAGTTTTAGAATCCGACGCTTTACTTCTGGTTTACTGTATACCTTGGACCTTCTTAGTGGCGATGAAGCACAGAAATTGCATCCGAATTTAATACAAAAGGCACAACGCCGACTTAAGTACAAGAGAACTGACACTATAACGTTCGATGATTTGAACCTCTCCTGTGAGTCCAGATTTAGATTCCGATGCTTCACTTCAGGATTACTGTATCCCTTGGCCCTTCTCATTGGCGATGAAGCACAGTAATTGCATCCGAATTTAATACAAAAGGCACAATGGCGATTTAAGTCCAACAGGACTGACACACTAACTTTCTATGATTTGAACCTCTCCTGTGAGTCCGGTTTTAGATTCCGATGCTTCACTTCAGGTTTACTGTACCCTTTTGACCTTCTTATTGACGATGAAACACAGAAATTGCATCCGAATTTAATACAAAAGGCACAATGCCGACTTAAGTACAAGAGGACTGACACTCTAAATTTCTATGATTTGAATCTCTCCTGTGAGTCCAGTTTTAGATTCCGATGCTTCACTTCAGGTTTACTGTATCCCTTGGACCTTCTTATTGATGATCAAACACAGAAATTCCATCCGAATATAATACAAAAGGCACAATTCCGACTTAAGTACAAGAGGACTGACACTCTAACTTCCTATGATTTGAACTTCTCCTGTGAGACCTGTTTTAGATTCCGATTCTACACTTCAGGTTTACAGTATCCCTTGGACATTCTTATTAACAATGGAACACAGAAATTCCATCCGAAATTAATACAAAAGGCAGAATGCCGACTGAAGTACAAGAGGACTGACACTCTAACTTTCTATGTTTTGAACCTCTCCTGTGAGTCCAGTTTTAGGTTCCGATGCTTCACTTCAGGTTTACTGTATCCCTTGGGCCTTGTTATTGACGATGAAACACAGAATATCCATCCGAATATAATACAAAATGCACAATGCCGACTTAAGTACAAGAGGACTGACACTCTAACTTTCTTTGATTTGAACCTCTCCTGTGAGTCCAGATTAAGATTCCGATGCTTCACTTCAGGTTTACTGTATCCCTTGGACCTTCGTATTGACGATGAAACACAGAAATTGCATCCGAATTTAATACAAAAGGCACAGTGCCGACTTAAGTACAAGAGGACTGACACTCTAACTTTCTACGATTTGAACCTCACCTGTGAGTCCAGTTTTAGATTCCGATGCTTCACTTCAGGTTTACTGTATCCCTTGGACCTCCTTACTGATGATGAAACACAGAAATTGCATCCGAATTTAATACAAAAGGCACAATGCCTACTTAAGTACAAGAGGACTGACACTTTAATTTTCTATGATTTGAACCTCTCCTGTGAGTCCAGTTTTAGAATCCGATGCTTCACTTCAGGTTTACTGTATCCCTTGGACCTTCTTATTGATGATGAAACTCAGAATTGGCATCCGAAATTAATACAAAAGGCACAATGCCGACTTTAGTGCAAGAGGACTGACACTCTAACTTTCTATAATTTGAACCTCTCCTGTGAGTCCAGTTTTAGATTCCGATGCTTCACTTCAGGATTACTGTATCCCTTGGATCCTCTTATTGACGATGAAACACAGATATTGCATCCGAATTTAATACAAAAGGCACAATGCCGACATAAGTACAATGGGACTCTACACTCTAACTTTCTATGATTTGAACCTCTCCTGTGAGTCTAGTTTTAGATTCCGATGCCTCACTTCAGGTTTACTGTATCCCTTGGACCATCTTATTGACGATGAAACACAGAAAATGCATCGGAATTCAATTCAAATGGCACAATGCCGACTTAAGTACAAGAGGACTGACACTCCAACTTTCTATGATATGAACCTCTCCTGTGGGTCCAGTTTTAGAATCCGACGCTTTACTTCTGGTTTACTGTATACCTTGGACCTTCTTAGTGGCGATGAAGCACAGAAGTTGCATCCGAATTTAATACAAAAGGCACAATGCCGACTGAAGGACAAGAGGACTGACGCTCTAACTTTCTATGACTTGAACCTCTCCCTTGAGTCCTGTTTTAGATTCCGAAGCTTCACGTCAGGTTTAGTGTAAACCTTGGACCGTCTTATTGACTATGATGCACAGAAATTGCATCCGAAATTAATACAAAAGGCACAATGCCGACTTAATAACAAGAGGACTCTACATTCTAACTTTCTATGATTTGAACCTCACCTGTGAGTCCAGTTTTAGATTCCGATGCATCACTTCAGGTTTACTGTATACCTTGGACCATCTTATTGACGATGAAACACAGAAATTGCATCCGAAATTAATACAAAAGGCACAATGCCGACTTAAGTACAAGAGGACTCTACACTCTAACTTTCTATGATTTGAACCTCACCTGTGAGTCCAGTTTTAGATTCCGATGCATCACTTCAGGTTTACTGTATACCTTGGACCATCTTATTGACGATGAAACACAGAAATTGCATCCGAATTTAATACAAAAGGCACAATGCCGACTGAAGAACAAGAGGACTGACACTCTAACTTTCTATGATTTGAACCTCTCCCGTGAGTCCAGTTTTAGATTCCGATGCTTCACTTCAGGTTTACTGTATCCCTTGGCCCTTCTTATTGATGATGAAACACCGAATTTGCATCCGAATTTAATACAAAAGGCACAATGCCGACATAAGTACAAGAGGACTGACACTCTAACTTTCTATGATTTGAACCTCTCCTGTGAGTCCAGTTTCAGATTCCGATGCTTCACTTCAGGTTTACTGTATCCCTTGGACCTTCTTATTGACGATGAAACACAGAAATTGCATCCGAATTTAATACAAAAAGCACAATGCCGACTTAAGTACAAGGGGACTCTACACTCTAGCTATCTATGATTTGAACCTCTCCTGTGAGTCCAGCTTTAGATTCCGATGCTTCACTTCAGGTTTACTGTATCCCTTGGACCATCTTATTGACGATGAAACACAGAAATAGCATCCGAATTTAATACAAAATGCACAATGCCGACTGAAGGACAAGAGGGACTGACGCTCTAACTTTCTATGACTTGAACCTCTCCCTTGAGTCCTGTTTTAGATTCCGAAGCTTCACGTCAGGTTTAGTGTAAACCTTGGACCGTCTTATTGACTATGATGCACAGAAATTGCATCCGAAATTAATACAAAAGGCACAATGCCGACTTAATAACAAGAGGACTCTACATTCTAACTTTCTATGATTTAAAACTCTCCTGTGAGTCCAGTTTTAGATTCCGATGCTTCAGTTCAGGTTTACTGTATCCCTTGGACCTTCTTATTGAGGATGATAAACAGAAATTGCATCGGAATTAAATTCAAAAGGCACAATGCCGACTTAAGTACAAGAGGACTGACACTCCAACTTTCTATGATATGAACCTCTCCTGTGGGTCCAGTTTTAGAATCCGACGCTTTACTTCTGGTTTACTGTATACCTTGGACCTTCTTAGTGGCGATGAAGCATAGAAATTGCATCCGAATTTAATACAAAAGGAACAATGCCGACTTCAGTACAAGAGAACTGACACTCTAACGTTCGATGATTTGAACCTCTCCTGCGAGTCCAGATTTAGATTCCGATGCTTCACTTCAGGTTTACTGTATCCCTTGGACCATCTTATTGACGATGAAACACAGAAATTGCATCCGAATTTAATACAAAAGGCACAATGCTGAGTGAAGGACAAGAGGACTGACACTCTAACTTTCGATGATTTGAACCTCTCCCGTGAGTCCTGTTTTAGATTCCGAAGCTTCACGTCAGGTTTAGTGTAAACCTTGGACCGTCTTATTGACTATGAAGCACAGAAATTGCATCCGAAATTAATACAAAAGGCACAATGCCGACTTAAGTACAAGAGGACTCTACACTCTAACTTTCTATGATTTGAACCTCACCTGTGAGTCCAGTTTTAGATTCCGATGCATCACTTCAGGTTTACTCTATACCTTGGACCATCTTATTGGCGATGAAACACAGAAATTGCATCCGAATTTAATACAAAAGGCACAATGCCGACGGAAGAACAAGAGGACTGACACTCTAACTTTCTATGATTTGAACCTCTCCCGTGAGTCCAGTTTTAGATTCCGATGCTTCACTTCAGGTTTACTGTATCCCTTGGACCTTCTTATTGATGATGAAACACCGAATTTGCATCCGAATTTAATACAAAAGGCACAATGCCGACATCAGTACAAGAGGACTGACACTCTAACTTTCTATGATTTGAACCTCTCCTGTGAGTCCAGTTTCAGATTCCGATGCTTCACATCAGGTTTACTGTATCCAAAGGACCTTCTTATTGACGATGAAACACAGAAATTGCATCCGAATTTAATACAAAAAGCACAATGCCGACTTGAGTACAAGGGGACTCTACACTCTAGCTTTCTATGATTTGAACCTCTCCTGTGAGTCCAGCTTTAGATTCCGATGCTTCACTTCAGGTTTACTGTATCCCTTGGACCATCTTATTGACGATGAAACACAGAAATTGCATCCGAATTTAATACAAAAGGCACAATGCCGACTGAAGGACAAGAGGACTGACGCTCTAACTTTCTATGATTTGAACCTCTCCCTTGAGTCCTGTTTTAGATTCCGAAGCTTCACGTCAGGTTTAGTGTAAACCTTGGACCGTCTTATTGACTATGATGCACAGAAATTGCATCCGAAATTAATACAAAAGGCACAATGCCGACTTAAAAACAAGAGGACTCTACACTCTAACTTTCTACGATTTAAAACTCTCCTGTGAGTCCAGTTTTAGATTCGGATGCTCAACTTCAGTTTAACTGTATCCCTTGGACCTTCTTATTGACGATGATAAACAGAAATTGCATCGGAATTAAATTCAAAAGGCACAATGCCGACTTATGTACAAGATGACTGACACTCTAACTTTCTATGATATGAACCTCTCCTGTGGGTCCAGTTTTAGAATCCGACGCTTTACTTCTGGTTTACTGTATACCTTGGACCTTCTTAGTGGCGATCAAGCACAGAAATTGCATCCGAATTTAATACAAAAGGCACAATGCCGACTTAAGTACAAGAGAACTGACACTCTAACGTTCGATGATTTGAACCTCTCCTGCGAGTCCAGATTTAGATTCCGATGCTTCATTTCAGGTTTACTGTATCCCTTGGACCATCTTATTGACGATGAAACACAGAAATTGCATCCGAATTTAATACAAAGGGCACAATGCCGACTGAAGGACAAAAGGACTGACACTCTAACTTTCTATGATTTGAACCTCTCCCCTGAGTCCTGTTTTAGATTCCGAAGCTTCGCGTCAGGTTTAGTGCAAACCTTGGACCGTCTTATTGACTATGAAGCACAGAAATTGCATCCGAAATTAATACAAAAGGCACAATGCCGACTTAAGTACAAGAGGACTCTACACTCTAACTTTCTATGATTTGAATCTCTCCTGTGAGTCCAGTTTTAGATTCCGATGCATCACTTCAGGTTTACTGTGTCCCTTGGACCATCTTATTGACGATGAAACATAGAAATTGCATCCGAATTTAATACAAAAGGCACAATGCCGACTGAAGAACAAGAGGACTGACACTCTAACTTTCTATGATTTGACCCTCTCCCGTGAGTCCAGTTTTAGATTCCAATGCTTCACTTCAGGTTTACTGTATCCCTTGGACCTTCTTGTTGACGATGAAACACAGAAATGCCTTCGAATTTAATACAAAAAGCACAATGCCGACTTAAGTACAAGAGGACTGACACTCTAACTTTCTATGATTGAACCTCTCCTGTGAGTCCCCGTTTTAGATTCCGATGCTTCACTCAGGTTTACTGTATCCTTTGGACCCTCTTATTGACGATGAAACACAGAAATTGCATCCGAACTTAATACAAAAGGCACATTGCTGACTTAAGTACAAGAGGACTCTGCACTCTAACTTTCTATGATTTGAACCTCTCCTGTGAGTCCAGTTTTAGATTCCGATGCTTCAGTTCAGGTTTACTGTATCCCTTGGACCTTCTAATTGTTGATGAAACACCGAATTTGCATCGAATTTAATACAAAAGGCACAATGCCGACTTAAGTACAAGAGGACTGACACTCTAACTTTCTATGATTTTGAACCTCTGCTTGAGTCCAGTTTCAGATTCCGATGCTTCACTTCAGGTTTACTGTATCCCTTGGACCATCTTATTGACGATGAAACACAGAAATTGCATCCGAATTTAATACAAAAAGCACAATGCCGACTTAAGTACAAGGGGACTCTACACTCTAGCTTTCTATGATCTGAACCTCTCCTGTGAGTCCAGCTTTAGATTCCGATGCTTCACTTCAGGTTTACTGTATCCCTTGGACCATCTTATTGACGATGAAACACAGAAATTGCATCGAATTTAATACAAAGGCACAATGCCGACTGAAGGACGAGAGGACTGACACTCTAACTTTCTATGATTTGAACCTCTCCCGTGAGTCCTGTTTTAGATTCCGAAGCTTCACGTCAGGTTTAGTGTAAACCTTGGACCGTCTTATTGACTATGAAGCACAGAAATTGCATCGAAATTAATACAAAAGGCACAATGCGACTTAAGTACATGAGGACTCTACACTCTAACTTTCTATGATTTGAACCTCTCCTGTGAGTCCAGTTTTAGATTCCGATGCTTCGCTTCAGGTTTACTGTATCCTTTGGACCCTCTAATTGACGATGAAACACAGAAATTGCATCCGAATTAATACAAAAGGCACATTGCTGACTTAAGTACAAGGGGACTCTGCACTCTAACTTTCTATGATTTGAACCTCTCCTGTGAGTCCAGTTTTAGATTCCGATGCTTCAGTTCAGGTTTACTGTATCCCTTGGACCTTCTTATTGTTGATGAAACACCGAATTTGCATCCGGATTTAATACAAAAGGCACAATGCCGACTTAAGTACAAGAGGACTGACACTCTAACTTTCTATGATTTGAACCTCTCCTGTCAGTCCAGTTTCAGATTCCGATGCTTCATTTCAGGTTTGCTGTATCCCTTGGACCTTCTTATTGACGATGAAATACAGAAATTGCATCCGAATTTAATACAAAAAGCACAATGCCGACTTAAGTACAAGGGGACTCTACACTCTAGCTTTCTATGATTTGAACCTCTCCTGTGAGTCCAGCTTTAGATTCCGATGCTTCACTTCAGGTTTACTGTATCCCTTGGACCATCTTATTGACGATGAAACACAGAAATTGCATCCGAATTTAATACAAAAAGCACAATGCCGACTGAAGGACGAGAGGACTGACACTCTAACTTTCTATGATTTGAACCTCTCCCGTGAGTCCTGTTTTAGATTCCGAAGCTTCACGTCAGGTTTAGTGTAAACCTTGGACCGTCTTATTGACTATGAAGCACAGAAATTGCATCCGAAATTAATACAAAAGGCACAATGCCGACTTAAGTACAAGAGGACTCTACACTCTAACTTTCTATGATTTGAACCTCTCCTGTGAGTCCAGTTTTAGATTCCGATGCATCACTTCAGGTTTACTGTATCCCTTGGACCTTCTTATTGACGATGAAACACAGATACTGCATCGGAATTAAATTCAAAAGGCACAATGCCGACTTAAGTACAAGAGAACTGACACTCTAACTTTCTATGATTTAAAACTCTCCTGCGAGTCCAGTTTTAGATTCCGATGCTTCACTGCAGGTTTACTGTATCCCTTGGACCTTCTTATTGACGATGTTAAACAGAAGTTGCATCGGAATTAATATCAAAAGGCACAATGCCGACTTAAGTACAAGAGGACTGACACTCTAACTTTCTATGATATGAACCTCTCCTGTGGGTCAAGTTTTAGAATCCGACGCTTTACTTCTGGTTTACTGTATACCTTGGCCCTTCTTAGTGGCGATGAAGCACAGATATTGCATCCGAATTTAATACAAAAGGCACAATGCCGACTTAAGTACAAGAGAACTGACACTCTAACGTTCGATGATTTGAACCTCTCCTGCGAGTCCAGATTTAGATTCCGATGCTTCACTTCAGGATTACTGTATCCCTTGGACCTCCTCTTTGGCGATGAAGCACAGAAATTGCATCCGAATTTAATACAAAAGGCACAATGGCGATTTAAGTACAACAGGACTGACACTCTAACTTTCTATGATTTGAACCTCTCCTGTGAGTCCAGTTTTAGATTCCGATGCTTCACTTCAGGTTTACTGTATCCCTTGGACATTCTTATTGACGATGAAACACAGAAATTGCATCCGAATTTAATACAAAAGGCGAAATGCCGACTGAAGTACAAGAGGACTGACACTCTAATTTTCAATGATTTGAAACTGTCCTGTGTGTCCAGTTTTATAATCCGATGCTTCTCTTCAGGTTTACTGTATCCCTTAGACCTTCTTATTGATGATGAAACACAGAAATTGCATCCGAATTTAATACAAAAGGCACAATTCCGACTTAAGTACAAGAGGACTGACACTCTAACTTCCTATGATTTGAACTTCTCCATTGAGTCCTGTTTTAGATTCCGATGCTTCACTACAGGTTTACAGTATCCCTTGGACATTCTTATTGACAATGGCACACAGAAATTGCATCCGAATGTAATACAAAAGGCACAATGCCGACTGAAGTACAAGAGGACTGACACTCTAACTTTCTATGATTTGAACCTCTCCTGTGAGTCCAGTTTTAGATTCCGATGCTTCACTTCAGGTTTAGTGTATACCTTGGACCGTCTTATTGACGATGAAGCACAGAAATTGCATTCGAATTTAATACAAAAGGCACAATGCCGACTTAAGTACACGAGGGTTGACACTCTATCATTCTATGATTTGGACCTCTGCTGTGAGTCCAGTTTTAGATTCCAATGCTTCACTTCAGGTTTACTGTATCCCTTGGACCTTCTCATTGATGATGAAACACAGAAATTGCATCCGAATTTAATACAAAAGGCACAATGCCGACTTAAGTACAAGAGGAATGACACTCTAACTTTCTATGATTTGAACCTCACCTGTGAGTCCAGTTTTAAGTTCCGATGCTTCACTTTAGGTTTACTGTATCCCTTGGACCCTCTAATTGACGATGAAACACAGAAATTGCATCCGAATTTAATACAAAAGGCACAATGCCGACTTAAGTACAAGAGGTCTCTACACTCTAACTTTCTATGATTTGAACCTCCCCTGTGAGTCCAGTTTTAGATTCCGATGCGTCATTTCAGGATTACTGTATCCCTTGGATCATCTCATTGACGATGAAACACAGAAATTGCATCCGAATTTAATACAAAAGCCACAATGCCGACTGAAGAACAAGAGGATTGACACTCTAACTTTCTATGATTTGAACCTCTCCCGTGAGTCCAGTTTTAGATTCCGATGCTTCACTTCAGGTTTACTGTATCCCTTGGACCTTCTTATTGACGATGGAACACAGAAATTGCATCCGAATTTAATACAAAAGGCACAATGCCGACGTAAGTACAAGAGGACTGACACTCTAACTTTGTAATATTTGAACCTCTGATGTAGGTCCAGTTTTAAATTCCGATGCTTCACTTCAGGTTTACTGTATCCCTTGGACATTCTTATTGACGATGAAACACAGAAATTGCATCCAAATATGATACAAAAGGCACAATGCCGACTTAAGTACAACAGGACTGACACTCTAACTTTCTATGATTTGAACCTCACCTGTGAGTCCTGTTTTAGATTCCGATGCTTCACTTCAGATTTACTGGATCCCTTGGACCTTCATATTGACGGTGAAACACAGAATTTCCATCCCAATTTAATACAAAATGCACAATGCCGACTTACGTACAAGAGGACTGACACTCTAACTTTCTATGATTTGAACCTCTCCTGTGAGTCCAGTTTTAGATTCTGATGCTTCACTTCTGGTTTACTGTATCCCTTGGACCTTCTTATTGTCGATGAAACACAGAAATTGCATCCAAATTTAATACAAAAGGCACAATGCCGACTGAAGTACAAGAGGTCTCTACACTCTAACTTTCTATGATTTGAACCTCCCCTGTGGGTCCAGTTTTAGATTCCGATGCGTCACTTCTGGATTACTGTATCCCTTTGACCTTCTTATTGACGATGAAACACAGAAATTGCATCGGAATTAAAATCAAAACGCACAATGCTGACTTAAGTACAAGAGGACTGACACTCTACCTTTCTATGATTTGAACCTCTCCTGTGAGTCCAGTTTTGGATTCCGATGCTTCACTTCAGGTTTACTGTATTCCTTGGACATTCTTATTGACGATGAAACACAGAAATTGCATCCGAATTTAATACAAAAGGCACAATTCCGACTTAAGTGCAAGAGGACTGATACTCTAACTTCCTATGACTTGAACTTCTCCTGTGAGTCCTGTTTTAGATTCCGATGCTTCACTTCAGGTTTACAGTAACCCTTGGACATTCTTATTGACAATGGCACACAGAAATTGCATCCGAATTTAATAGAAAAGGCACAATGCCGACTGAAGTACAAGAGGACTGACACTCTAACTTTCTATGATGTGAACCTCTCCTGTAAGTCCAGTTTTAGATTCCGATGCTTCACTTCAGGTTTAGTGTATACCTTGGACCGTCTTATTGACGATGAAGCAAAGAAATTGCATTCGGATTTAATACAAAAGGCACAATGCCGACTTAAGTACAAAAGGGCTGACACTCTATCATTCTATGATTTGAACCTCTGCTGTGAGTCCAGTTTTAGATTCCAATGCTTCACTTCAGGTTTACTGTATCCCTTGGACCTTCTCATTGATGATGAAACACAGAAATTGCATCCGAATTTAATACAAAAGGCACAATGCTGACTTAAGTACAAGAGGAATGACACTCTAACTTTTTATGATTTGAACCTCACCTGTGAGTCCAGTTTTAAGTTCCGATGCTTCACTTCAGGTTTACTGTATCCCTTGGACCCTCTAATTGACGATGAAACACAGAAATTGCATCCGAATTAAATACAAACGGCACAATGCCGACTTAAGTACAAGAGGTCTCTACACTCTAACTTTCTATGATTTGAACCTCCCCTGTGAGTCCAGTTTTAGATTCCGATGCGTCACTTCAGGATTACTGTATCCCTTGGACCATCTCATTGACGATGAAACACAGAAATTGCATCTGAATTTGATACAAAAGCCACAATGCCGTCTGAAGAACAAGAGGACTGACACTCTAACTTTCTATGATTTGAACCTCTCCCATGAGTCCAGTTTTAGATTCCGATGCTTCACTTCAGGTTTGCTGTATCCCTTGGACCTACTTATGACGATGGAACACAGAAATTGCATCCGAATATAATACAAAAGGCACAATGCCAACATAAGTACAAGAGGACTGACACCCTAACTTTGTAATATTTGAACCTCTGATGTGGGTCCAGTTTTAAATTCCGATGCTTCACTTCAGGTTTACTGTATCCCTTGTACATTCTTATTGACGATGAAACACAGAAATTGCATCCGAATTTGATACAAAAGGCACAATGCCGACTTAAGTACAACAGGACTGACACTCAGACTTTGTATGGTTTGAACCTCTCCTGTGAGCCCTGTTTTAGATTCCGATGCTTCACTTCAGATTTACTGGATCCCTTGGACCTTCATATTGACGGTGTAACACAGAATTTCCATCCCAATTTAATACAAAATGCACAATGCCGACTTAAGTACAAGAGGACTGACACTCTAACTTTCTATGATTTGAACCTCTCCTGTGAGTCCAGTTTTAGATTCCGATGCTTCACTTCTGGTTTACTGTATCCCTTGGACCTTCTTATTGTCGATGAAACACAGAAATTGCATCCAAATATAATACAAAAGGCACAATGCCGACTTAAGTACAAGAGGACTGACACTCTAATTTTCTATGATTTGAACCTTTCCTGTGAGTCCAGTTTTAGATTCCGAAGCTTCACTTCAGGTTTAGTGTATACCTTGGACCGTCTTATTGACGATGAAGCGCAGAAATTGCATCCGAAATTAATACAAAAGGCACAATGCCGACTTAAGTACAAGAGGACTGACACTATCATTCTATGATTTGAACCTCTGCTGTGAGTCCAGTTTTGGATTCCAATGCTTCACTTCAGGTTTACTGTATCCCTTGGACCTTCTCATTGATGATGAAACACAGAAATTGCATCCGAATTTAATACAAAAGGCACAATGCCGACTTAAGCACAAGAGGAATGACACTCGAACTTTCTATGATTTGAACCACACCTGTGAGTCCAGTCTTAAGTTCCGATGCTTCACTTCAGGTTTACTGTACCCCTTGGACCTTCGTATTGACGATGAAACACAGAAATTGCATCCGAATTTAATACAAAAGGCACAATGCCGACTTAAGTACAAGAGGAATGACACTCGAACTTTCTATGATTTGAACCTCTCCTGTGAGTCCAATTCAGATTCCGATACTTCACTTCAAGTTTACTGTTTCCCTTGGACCTTATTACTGACGATGAAGCACAGACATTGCATAGGAATTAAACTCAAAATTCACAATGCCGACTTAGGTACAAGAGGACTGACACTCTAACTTTCTATGGTTTGAACCTCTCCTATGAGTCCAGTTTTAGATTCCGATGCTTCACTTCAGGTTTACTGTATCCCTTGGACCTTCTTATTGATGACGAAACATAGAAGCTGCATCGGGATTAAATTCAAAAGGCACATTGCCGACTTAAGTACAAGAAGACTGACACTCTAACTTTCTATGATTTGAACCTCTCCTGTGAGTCCAGTTTTGGATTCCAATGCTTCACTTCAGGTTTACTGTATCCCTTGGACCTTCGTATTGGCTATGAAGCACAGAAACTGCATCCGAATTTAATACAAAAGGCACAATGCCGACTTAAGTACAAGAGGGCTGACACTCTAACTTTCTATGATTTGAACCTCACCTGTGAGTCCAGTTTTAGACTCCGATGCTTCACTTCAGGTTTACTGAATCCCTAGGACCATCTTATTGATGATGAAACACAGAATTTGCATCCGAAATTAATACAAAAGGCACAATGCCGACTTCAGTTCAAGAGGACTGACACTCTAACGTTCTATGATTTGAACCTCTCCTGTGAGTCCAGTTTTAGATTCCGATGCTTCACTTCAGGTTTACTGTATCCCCTGGACCATCTTATTGGCGATGAAACACAGATATTGCATCCGAATTTAATACAAAAGGCACAATGCCGACTGAAGAACAAGAGGACTGACACTCTAACTTTCTATGATTTGAACCTCTCCCGTCAGTCCAGTTTTAGATTCCGATGCTTCACTTCAGGTTTACTGTATCCCTTTGACCTTCTTATTGACGATGAAACACAGAAATTGCATCCGAATTTAATACAAAAGGCACATTGCCGACTTCAGTACAAGGGGACTCTACACTCTAACTTTCCATGATTTGAACCTCTCCTGTGAGTCCAGTTTTAGATTCCGATGCTTCACTTCAGGTTTACTGTATCCTTTGGACCTTCTTATTGATGATGAAACACCGAATTTGCATCCGAATTTAATACAAAAGGCACAATGCCGACTTAAGTACAAGAGGACTGACACTCTAACTTTCTATGATATGAACCTCTCCTGTGGGTCCAGTTTTAGAATCCGACGCTTTACTTCTGGTTTACTGTATACCTTGGACCTTCTTAGTGGCGATGAAGCACAGAAATTGCATCCGAATTTAATACAAAAGGCACAATGCCGACTTAAGTACAAGAGAACTGACACTCTAACGTTCGATGATTTGAACCTCTCCTGTAAGTCCAGTTTTCGATTCCGATGCTTCACTTTTAGTTTACAGTATCCCTTGGACCTTCGTATTGGCGATGAAGCACAGAAATTGCATCCGAATTTAATACAAAAGGCACAATGCCGACTGAAGTACAAGAGGACTGACACTCTAATTTTCAATGATTTGAAACTCTCCTGTGAGTCCAGTTTTATAATCCGATGCTTCATTTCAGGTTTACTGTATCCCTTAGACCTTCTTATTGATGATGAAACACAGAAATTGCATCCGAATTAAATACAAAAGGCACAATGCCGACTTAAGTACAAGAGGACTGACACTCTAAATTTCTATATTTTGAACCTCTCCTGTGAGTCCAGTTTTAGATTCTGATGCTTCACTTCAGGTTTACTGTATCCCTTGGACCTTCTTATTGATGATCAAACACAGAAATTCCATCCGAATAAAATACAAAAGGCACAATTCCGACTTAAGTACAAGAGGACTGACACTCTAACTTCCTATGCTTTGAACTTCTCCTGTGAGTCCTATTTTAGATTCCGATGCTTCACTTCAGGTTTACAGTATCTCTTGGACATTCTTATTTACAATGGAACACAGAAATTGCATCCGAATTTAATACAAATGGCACAATGCCGACTGAAGTACAAGAGAACTGACACTCTAACGTTCGATGATTTGAACCTCTCCTGTGGGTCCAGTTTTCGATTCCGATGCTTCACTTTTAGTTTACTGTATCCCTTGAACCTTCGTATTGGCGATGAAGCACAGAAATTGCATCCGAATTTAATACAAAAGGCACAATGCCGACTGAGGTACAAGAGGACTGACACTCTAATTTTCAATGATTTGAAACTCTCCTGTGAGTCCAGTTTTATAATCCGATGCTTCTCTTCAGGTTTACTGTATCCCTTAGACCTACTTATTGATGATGAAACACAGAAATTGCATCCGAATTTAATAAAAAGGCACAATGCCGACTTAAGTACAAGACGACTGACACTCTAAATTTCTATGATTTGAACCTCTCCTGTGAGTCCAGTTTTAGATTCCGATGCTTCACTTCAGGTTTAATGAATCCCTTGGACCTTCTTATTGATGATCAAACACAGAAATTCCATCCAAATAAAATACAAAAGGCACAATTCCGACTTAAGTACAAGAGGACTGACACTCTAACTTCCTATGATTTGAACTTCTCCTGTGAGTCCTATTTTAGATTCCGATGCTTCACTTCAGGATTACTGTATCCCTTGGAACTTCTTTTTGACGATGGAACACAGAAATAGCATCCTAATATAATACAAAAGGCACAATGCCGACTTAAGTACAAGAGGACTGACACTCTAACTTTCTTTGATTATAACCTCTCCTGTGAGTCCAGATTTAGATTACGATGCTTCACTTCAGGTTTACTGTATCCCTTGGACCTTCGTATTGACGATGAAACACAGAAATTGCATCCGAATTTAATACAAAAGGCACAGTGCCGACTTAAGTACAAGAGGACTGACACTCTAACTTTCTATGATTTGAACCTCTGCTGTGAGTCCAGTTTTAGATTCCGATGCTTCACTTCAGTTTTAGTGTATACCTTGGACCGTCTTATTGACGATGAAGCACAGAAATTGCATTCGAATTTAATACAAAAGGCACAATGCCGACTTAAGTACAAGAGGGCTGACACTCTATCATTCTATGATTTGAACCTCTGCTGTGAGTCCAGTTTTAGATTCCAATGCTTCACATCAGGTTTACTGTATCCCTTGGACCTTCTCATTGAAGATAAAACACAGAAATTGCATCCGAATTTAATACAAAAGGCACAATGCCGACTAAAGTACTAGAGGCCTCTACACTCTAACTTTCTATGATTTGAACCTCCCCTGTGAGTCCAGTTTTAGATTCCGATGCTTCACTTCAGGATTACTGTATCCCTTGGACCATCTCATTGACGATGAAACACAGAAATTGCATCCGAATTTAATACAAAACCCACAATGCCGACTGAAGAACAAGAGGATTGACACTCTAACTTTCTATGATTTGAACCTCTCCCGTGAGTCCAGTTTTAGATTCCGATGCTTCACTTCAGGATTACTGTATCCCTTGGAACTTCTTTTTGACGATGGAACACAGAAATAGCATCCTAATATAATACAAAAGGCACAATGCCGACTTAAGTACAAGAGGACTGACACTCTAACTTTGTAATATTTGAACATCTGATGTGGTTTCAGTTTTAAATTCCGATGCTTCACTACAGGTTTACTGTATCCCTTGGACATTCGTACTGACGATGAAACACAGAAAATGCATCCGAATTTAATACAAAAGGCACAATGACGACTTAAGTACAAGGGGACCCTACACTCTAGCTTTCTACGATTTGAACCTCTCCCGTGAGTCCAGCTTTAGATTCCGATGCTTCACTTCAGGTTTACTGTACCCCATGGACCATCTTATTGACGATGAAACACAGAAATTGCATCCGAATTTAATACAAAAGGCACAATGCCGACTTAAGTACAAGAGGACTGACACTCTAACTTTCTATGATATGAACCATTCCTGTGGGTCCAGTTTTAGAATCCGACGCTTTACTTCTGGTTTACTGTATACCTTGGACCTTCTTAGTGGCGATGAAGCACAGAAATTGCATCCGAATTTAATACAAAAGGCACAATGCCGACTTAAGTACAAGAGAACTGACACTCTAACGTTCGATGATTTGAACCTCTCCTGTGGGTCCAGTTTTCGATTCCGATGCTTCACTTTTAGTTTACTGTATCCCTTGAACCTTCGTATTGGCGATGAAGCACAGAAATTGCATCCGAATTTAATACAAAAGGCACAATGCCGACTGAGGTACAAGAGGACTGACACTCTAATTTTCAATGATTTGAAACTCTCCTGTGAGTCCAGTTTTATAATCCGATGCTTCTCTTCAGGTTTACTGTATCCCTTAGACCTACTTATTGATGATGAAACACAGAAATTGCATCCGAATTTAATAAAAAGGCACAATGCCGACTTAAGTACAAGACGACTGACACTCTAAATTTCTATGATTTGAACCTCTCCTGTGAGTCCAGTTTTAGATTCCGATGCTTCACTTCAGGTTTAATGAATCCCTTGGACCTTCTTATTGATGATCAAACACAGAAATTCCATCCAAATAAAATACAAAAGGCACAATTCCGACTTAAGTACAAGAGGACTGACACTCTAACTTCCTATGATTTGAACTTCTCCTGTGAGTCCTATTTTAGATTCCGATGCTTCACCTCAGGTTTACAGTATCTCTTGGACATTCTTATTTACAATGGAACACAGAAATTGCATCCGAATTTAATACAAAAGGCACAATGCCGACTGAAGTACAAGAGCACTGACACTCTAACTTTCTATGATTTGAACCTCTCCTGTGAGTCCAGTTTTAGATTCCGATGCTTCACTTCAGGTTTACTGTATCCCTTGGACCTTCTTGTTGACGATGAAACATAGAATATCCATCCGAATATAATACAAAATGCACAATGCCGACTTAAGTACAAGAGGACAGGCACTCTAACTTTCTTTGATTATAATCTCTCCTGTGAGTCCAGATTTAGATTGCGATGCTTCACTTCAGGTTTACTGTATCCCTTGGACCTTCGTATTGACGATGAAACACAGAAATTGCATCCGAATTTAATACAAAAGGCACAGTGCCGACTTAAGTACAAGAGGACTGACACTCTAACTTTCTATGATTTGAACCTCTGCTGTGAGACCAGTTTTAGATTCCGATGCTTCACTTCAGTTTTAGTGTATACCTTGGACCGTCTTATTGACGATGAAGCACAGAAATTGCATTCGAATTTAATAAAAAAGGCACAATGCCGACTTAAGTACGAGAGGGCTGACACTCTATCATTCTATGATTTGAACCTCTGCTGTGAGTCCAGTTTTAGATTCCAATGCTTCACTTCAGGTTTACTGTATCCCTTGGACCTTCTCATTGATGATGAAACACAGAAATTGCATCCGAATTTAATACAAAAGGCACAATGCCGACTTAAGTACAAGAGAAATGACACTCTAACTTTCTATGATTTGAACCTCACCTGTGAGTCCAGTTTTAGATTCCGATGCTTCACTTCAGGATTACTATATCCCTCGGACCATCTCATTTACGATGAAACACAGAAATTGCATCCGAATTTAATACAAAACCCACAATGCCGACTGAAGAACAAGAGGATTGACACTCTAACTTTCTATGATTTGAACCTCTCCCGTGAGTCCAGTTTTAGATTCCGATGCTTCGCTTCAGGATTACTGTATCCCTTGGAACTTCTTTTTGACGATGGAACACAGAAATAGCATCCTAATATAATACAAAAGGCACAATGCCGACTTAAGTACAAGAGGACTGACACTCTAACTTTGTAATATTTGAACATCTGATGTGGTTTCAGTTTTAAATTCCGATGCTTCACTACAGGTTTACTGTATCCCTTGGACATTCGTATTGACGATGAAACACAGAAATTGCATCCGAATTTAATACAAAATGTACAATGACGACTTAAGTACAAGGGGACTCTACACTCTAGCTTTCTACGATTTGAACCTCTCCTGTGAGTCCAGCTTTAGATTCCGATGCTTCACTTCAGGTTTACTGTACCCCATGGACCATCTTATTGACGATGAAACACAGAAATTGCATCCGAATTTAATACAAAAGGCACAATGCCGACTTAAGTACAAGAGGACTGACACTCTAACTTTCTATGATATGAACCATTCCTGTGGGTCCAGTTTTAGAATCCGACGCTTTACTTCTGGTTTACTGTATACCTTGGACCTTCTTAGTGGCGATGAAGCACAGAAATTGCATCCGAATTTAATGCAAAAGGCACAATGCCGACTTAAGTACAAGAGAACTGACACTCTAACGTTCGATGATTTGAACCTCTCCTGTGGGTCCAGTTTTCGATTCCGATGCTTCACTTTTAGTTTACTGTATCCCTTGGACCTTCGTATTGGCGATGAAGCTCAGAAATTGCATCCGAATTTAATACAAAAGGCACAATGCCGACTGAAGTACAAGAGGACTGACACTCTAATTTTCAATGATTTGAAACTCTCCTGTGAGTCCAGTTTTATAATCCGATGCTTCTCTTCAGGTTTACTGTATCCCTTAGACCTACTTATTGATGATGAAACACAGAAATTGCATCCGAATTTAATACAAAAGGCACAATGCCGACTTAAGTACAAGAGGACTGACACTCTAAATTTCTATGATTTGAACCTCTCCTGTGAGTCCAGTTTTAGATTCCGATGCTTCACTTCAGGTTTAATGAATCCCTTGGACCTTCTTATTGATGATCAAACACAGAAATTCCATCCGAATAAAATACAAAAGGCACAATTCCGACTTAAGTACAAGAGGACTGACACTCTAACTTCCTATGATTTAAACTTCTCCTGTGAGTCCTGTTTTAGATTCCGATGCTTCACTTCAGGTTTACAGTATCTCTTGGACATTCTTATTGACAATGGAACACAGAAATTGCATCCGAATTTAATACAAAAGGCACAGTGCCGACTTAAGTACAAGAGGACTGACACTCCAACTTTCTATGATTTGAACCTCTGCTGTGAGTCCAGTTTTTAATTCCTATGCTTCACTTCAGTTTTAGTGTATACCTTGGACCGTCTTATTGACGATGAAGCACAGGAATTGCATTCGAATTTAATACAAAAGGCACAATGCCGACTTAAGTACAAGAGGGCTGACACTCTATCATTCTATGATTTGAACCTCTGCTGTGAGTCCAGTTTTAGATTCCAATGCTTCACTTCAGGTTTACTGTATCCCTTGGACCTTCTCATTGATGATGAAACACAGAAATTGCATCCGAATTTAATACAAAAGGCACAATGCCGACTTAAGTACAAGAGGAATGACACTCTAACTTTCTATGATTTGAACCTCACCTGTGAGTCCAGTTTTAAGTTCCGATGCTTCACTTCAGGTTTACAGTATCCCTTGGACCCTCTAATTGACGATGAAACACAGAAATTGGATCCGAATTTAATACAAAAGGCACAATACCGACTTAAGTACTAGAGGTCTCTACACTCTAACTTTCTATGATTTGAACCTCCCCTGTGAGTCCAGTTTTAGATTCCGATGCTTCACTTCAGGATTACTGTATCCCTTGGACCATCTCATTGACGATGAAACACAGAAATTGCATCCGAATTTAGTACAAAAGCCACAATGCCGACTGAAGAACAAGAGGACAGACACTCTAACTTTCTTTGATTATAACCTCTCCTGTGAGTGCAGATTTAGATTGCGATGCTTCACTTCAGGTTTACTGTATCCCTTGGACCTTCGTATTGACGATGAAACACAGAAATTGCATCCGAATGTAATACAAAAGGCACAATGCCGACTTAAGTACATGAGGACCGACACTCTAACTTTCTATGATTTGAACCTTTCCTCTGAGTCCAGTTTTAGATTCCGATGCTTCACTTCAGGTTTACTGTATCCCTTGGACCTTCTTATTGACGATAAAACACAGAAATTCCATCCGAATTTAATACAAAAGGCACAATGCCGACTTAAGTACAAGAGGACTGACACCCTAACTTTCTATGATTTAAACGTCTCCTGTGAGTCCAGTTTTAGATTCCGATGCATCACTTCAGGTTTACTTTATACCTTGGACCTTCTTATTGGCGATGAAGCACAGAAATTGCATCCGAATTTAATACAAAAGGCACAATGAATACTTAAGTACAAGAGGACTGACACTCTAACTTTCTATGATTTGAACCTCTCCTGAGATTCCAGTTTTAGGTTCCGATGCTTCACTTTAGGTTTACTGTATCCCTTGGACCTTCCTTTTGACAATGAAACACAGAAATTGCATCGGAATTAAATTCAAAAGCCACATTGCAACCTTAAGTACAAGAGGACTGACACTCTAACTTTCTATGCTTTGAACCTCTCCTGCGTGTCCAGTTTCAGATTCTGAGGCTTCACTTCAGGTGTACTGCATACCTTGGACCTTCTTATTGACGAAGAAACACAGATATTACATCCGAATTTAATACGAAAGGCACAATGCCGACATAAGTACAAGAGGACTGACACTCTTATTTTCTATGATTTGAACCTCTCCTGTGAGTCCAGTCTCAGATTCCGATGCTTCACTTCAGGTTTACTGTATACCTTGGACCTTACTATTGACGATGAAACACAGAAATAGCATCCGAATTTAATACAAAATGCACAATGCCGACTGATGTACAAGAGGACTGACATTCTAACTTTCTATGATTTGAACCTCTCCTGTGAGTCCGGTTTTAGATTCCGATGCTTCACTTCAGGTTTACTGTATCCCTTGGACCTTCCTATTGACGATGAAACACAGAAATTGCATCCGAATTTAATACAAAAGGCACAATGCCGACCTAAGTACAAGAGGACTGACACTCTAATTTTCTATGATTTTAACCTCTCCTGTGAGTCCAGTTTTAGAATCCGATGCTTCACTTCAGGTATACTGTATCCCTTAGACCTTCTTATTGATGATGAAACACTGAAGTTGCATCCCAATTTAAAACAAAAGGCATAATGCCGACTTAAGTACAAGAGGACTGACACTCAAACTTTCTATGATTTGAACCTCTCCAGTGAGTCCAGTTTTAGATTCCGATGCTTCACTTCAGGTTTACTGTATCCCTTGGACCTTCTTATTGACGATGAAACACAGAAATTGCATCCGAATGTAATACAAAGGGCACAAAGCCGACTTAAGTACATGAGGACCGACACTCTAACTCTCTATGATTTGAACCTTTCCTCTGTGTCAAGTTTTAGTTTCCGATCCTTCACTTCATCTTTACTGTATCCCTTGGACCTTCTTATTGACGATGAAACACAGAAAATCCATCGGAATTAAATTCAAACGCAAATTGCCGACTTAAATACAAGTGGACTGACACTCTAACTTTCTATGATTTGTACCTCACCAGTGAGTCCAGTTTTAGATTCCGATGCTTCACTTCAGGTTTACTGTATCCCTTGGACCTTCCTATTGACGATGAAACACAGAAATTGCATCGGAATTAAATTCAAAAGCCACATTGCAACCTTAAGTAAAAGAGGACTGACACTCTAACTTTCTATGCTTTGAACCTCTCCTGCGAGTCCTGTTTCAGATTCCGATGCTTCACTTCAGGTTTACTTTATACCTTGGACCTCCTTATTGGCGATGAAGCACAGAAATTGCATCCGAATTTAATACAAAACGCACAATGCCGACTAAAGTACAGGAGGACTGACACTCTAACTTTTTATGATTTGAACCTCTCCTGTGAGTCCAGTCTTTGATTCCGATGCTTCACTTCAGGTTTACTATATACCTTGGACCTTCCTATTGACGATGAAACACAGAAATTGCATCCGAATTTAATACAAAATGCACAATGCCGACTGAAGTACAAGAGGACTGACATTCTAACTTTCTATGATTTGAACCTCTCCTGTGAGTCCGGTTTTAGATTCCGATGCTTCACTTCAGGTTTACTGTATCCCTTGGATCTTCTTATTGACGAAGAAACACAGAAATTGCCTCTGAATTTAATACAAAAGGAACAATGGCGACTTAAGTAAAAGAGACTGACACTCTAACTCTCTTTGATTAGAACCTCTCCTGTGGGTCCAGTTTTAGATTCCGATGCTTCTCGTCAGGTTTACTGTACCCCTTGGACCATCTTATTGACGATGAAACACAGAAATTGCATCCGAATTTAATACAAAAGTCACAATGCCGACTTACGTACAAGAGGACTGACACTCTAACTTTCTATGATTTGAACCTCTCCTGTGAGTCCAGTTTTAGATTCCAATGCTTCACTTCAGGTTTACTGAATCCCTTAGACCTTCTTATTGAAGATGAAACTCAGAAATTCCATCCGAATATCATACAAAAGTCACAATGCCGACTGAAATACAAGAGGACTGACGCTCTAACTTTATATCTTTTGAACATCTCCAGTGAGTCCAGTTTTAGATTCCGATGCTTCACTTCAGGATTACTGTATAACTTGGACCTTCTTATTGGCGATGAAGCACAGAAATTGCATCCGAATTTAATACAAAAGGCACAGTGCCGACTTAAGTACAAGAGGACTGACACTCTAACTTTCTATTATTTGAACCACTCCTGTGAGTCCAGTTTTAGATTCCAATGCTTCACTTCAGGTTTACCGTATCCCTTGGACCACCTTGTTGACAATGAAACACAGAAATTTCATCCGAATTGAATACAAAAGGCACAATGCCGACATAAGTACAAGAGGACTGAAACTCTAACTTTCTATGATCTGAACCTCTCCTGTGAGTCCAGTTTTAGATTCCGATGCTTCACTTCAGGTTTACTGTATACCTTGGACCTTCCTATTGACGATGAAACACAGAAATTGCATCCGAATTTAATACAAAAGCCACAATGTCGACTTAAGTACAAGAGGACTGACACTCTAACTTTCTATGGTTTGAACCTCTCCTGAGAGTCCAGTTTTTGATTCCGATGCTTCACTTTAGGTTTACTGTATCCCTTGGACATTCTTATTGACGATGAAACGCAGAAATTGCATCGGAATTAAATTCAAATGGCACATTGCCGACGTAAGTACAAGAGGACTGACACTCTATTTTTCTATGATTTGAACCTCTCCTGTGAGTCCAGTTTTAGATTCCGATGCTTCACTTCAGGTTTACTGTATCCCTTGGACCTTCTTATTGACGATGAAACACAGAAATTGCATCCGAATTTAATACAAAAGGCACAACGCCGACGTAAGTACAAGAGGACCGACACTCTAACTTTCTATGATTTGAACCTCTCCTGTGAGTCATGTTTTAGATTCCGATGCTTCACTTGAGGTTTACTGTGTACCGTGGACCTTCTTATTGATGATGAAATACAGAAGTTGCATCGGAATTTAATACAAAAGGCACAATGCCGACTTATGTACAAGAGGACTGACACTCTAACTTTCTATGGTTTGAACATCTCCTGTGAGTCCAGTTTTACATTCCGATGCTTCACTACAGGTTTACTGTATCACTTGGTCCTTGTTATTGACGATGAAACACAGAAATTGCATCCGAATTAAATACAAAAGTCATAATGCCGACTTAAGTACAAAGGACTGACACTCAAACTTTCTATGTTTTGAACCTCTCCTGTGAGACCAGTTTTAGATTCCGATGCTTCACTTCAGGATTACTGTATAACTTGGACCTTCTTATCGACGATGAAGCGCAGAAATTGCATCCGAATTTAATACAAAAGGCACAATGCCGACTTAAGTACAAGAGGACTGACACTCTAACTTTCTATGATTTGAACCGCTCCTGTGTGTCCAGTTTTAGATTCCGATGCTTCACTTCAGGTTTACTGTATACCTTGGACCTTCCTATTGACGATGAAACACAGAAATTGCATCCGAATTTAATACAAAATGCACAATGCCGACTGAAGTACAAGATTACTGACGTTCTAACTTTCTATGATTTGAACCTCTCCTGTGAGTCCGGTTTTAGATCCCTATGCTTCACTTCAGGTTTACTGAATCCCTTGGACCTTCTTATTGACGATGAAACACAGAAATTCCATCCGAATTTAATACAAAAGTCACAATGCCGACTTAAGTACAAGAGGACTGACACTTTAACTTTCTATGCTTTGAACCTCTAATGTGAGTCCAGTTTTAGATTCCGATGCTTCACTTCAGGATTACTGTATAACTTGGACCTCCTTATTGACAATGAAACAGAGAAATTGCATCCGAATTGAATACAAAAGGCACAATGCCGACATAAGTACAAGAGGACTGACACTCTAATTTTCTATGATTTGAACCCCTCCTGTGAGTCCAGATTTAGATCCCAATGCTTCACTTCAGGTTTACTGTATACCTTGGTTCTTCCTATTGACGATGAAACACAGAAATAGCATCCGAATTTAATACAAAAGGCAAAATGCCGACTGAAGTACAAGAGGACTGACATTCTCACTATCTATGATTTGAACCTCTCCTGTGGGTCCGGTTTTAGATTACGATGCTTCACTTCAGGTTTACTGTACCCCTTGGACCTTCTATTTGACGATGAAACACAGAAATTGCATCTGAATTTAATACAAAAGGCACAATGGCGACTTAAGTACAAGAGACTGTCACTCTAACTCTCTTTGATTTGAACCTCTACTGTGAGTCCAGTTTTAGATTCCAATGCATCACTTCAGGTTTACTGAATCCCTTGGACCTTCTTATTGGCGATGAAACACAGAAATTCCATCCAAATTTAATACAAAAGTCACAATGCCGACTTAAGTACAAGATGACTGACACTTTAACTTTCTATGTTTTGACCCTCTCCTGTGAGTCCAGTTTTAGGTTCCGATGCTTCACATCCGGATTACTGTATAACTTGGACCTTCTTATTGGCGATGAAGCACAGAAATTGCATCCGAATTTAATACAAAAGGCACAATGCCGACTTAAGTACAAGAGGACTGACACTCTAACTTTCTATTATTTGAACCTCTCCTGTGACTCCAGTTTTAGATTCCAATGCTTCACTTCAGGTTCACCGTATCCCTTGGACCTCCTTATTGACAATGAAACAGAGAAATTGCATCCGAATAGAATACAAAAGGCACAATGCCGACATAAGTACAAGAGGACTGAAACTCTAACTTTCTATGATTTGAACCTCTCCGGTGAGACCAGTTTTAGATTCCGATGCTTCACTTCAGGTTTACTGTATTCCTAGGACCTTCCTGTTGACGATGAAACACAGAAATAGCATCCGAATTTAATACAAAAGGCAAAATGCCGACTGAAGTACAAGAGGACTGACATTCTCACTATCTATGATTTGAACCTCTCCTGTGGGTCCGGTTTTAGATTACGATGCTTCACTTCAGGTTTACTGTACCCCTTGGACCTTCTTATTGACGATGAAACACAGATATTGCATCCGAATGTAATACAAAAGCCACAATGCCGACATTAGGACAAGAGGACTGACACTCTCACTTTGTATGATTTGAACCTCTCCTGTGAGTCCAGTTTTAGATTCCGATGATTCACTTCAGGCTTACTGTATCCCTTGGACCTTGTATTTGACGATGAAACACAGAAATTGCATCTGAATTTAATACAAAAGGCACAATGGCGACTTAAGTACAAGAGACTGACACTCTAACTCTCTTTGATTTGAACCTCTACTGTGAGTCCAGTTTTAGATTCCAATGCATCACTTCAGGTTTACTGAATCCCTTGGACCTTCTTATTGGCGATGAAACACAGAAATTCCATCCAAATTTAATACAAAAGTCACAATGCCGACTTAAGTACAAGAGGACTGACACTTTAACTTTCTATGTTTTGAACCTCTCCTGTGAGTCCAGTTTTAGGTTCCGATGCTTCACATCAGGATTACTGTATAACTTGGACCTTCTTATTGGCGATGAAGCACAGAAATTGCATCCGAATTTAATACAAAAGGCACAATGCCGACTTAAGTACAAGAGGACTGACATTCTCACTATCTATGATTTGAACCTCTCCTGTGGGTCCGGTTTTAGATTTCGATGCTTCACTTCAGGTTTATTGT
This sequence comes from Schistocerca americana, assembly GCF_021461395.2. Taxonomy (NCBI): domain Eukaryota; kingdom Metazoa; phylum Arthropoda; class Insecta; order Orthoptera; family Acrididae; genus Schistocerca; species Schistocerca americana. The sequence continues at coordinate 664,428 of NW_025726005.1, read as the reverse complement.
ACCCCTTGGACCTTCTTATTGACGATGAAACACAGATATTGCATCCGAAAGTAATACAAAAGCCACAATGCCGACTTAAGTACAAGAGGACTGACACTCTAAGTTTGTATGATTTCAACCTCTTCTGTGAGTCCAGTTTTAGATTCCGATGCTTCACTTCAGGCTTACTGTATCCCTTGGACCTTCTTATTGACGATGAAACACAGAAATTGCATACGAATTTAATACAAAAAGCACAATGCCGACTTAAGTACAAGAGGACTGACACTCTAACTTACTATGATTTGAACCACTCCTGTAAGTCCGGTTTTAGATTCCGATGCTTCACTTCAGGTTTACTGTATCCCTTGGACCTTCTTATTGACGAAGAAACACAGAAATTGCATCTGAATTTAATACAAAAGGCACAATGGCGACTTAAGTACAAGAGACTGACACTCTAACTTTCTATGATCTGAATCTCTCCTGTGAGTCCAGTTTTAGATTCCGATGCTTCACTTAAGGTTTACTGTATACCTTGGACCTTCCTATTGACGATGAAACACAGAAATTGCATCCGAATTTAATACAAAAGCCACAATGCCGACTTAAGTACAAGAGGACTGACACCCTAACTTTCTATGATTTAAGCCTCTCCTGTGAGTCCAGTTTTATAATCCGATGCTTCACTTCAATTTTACTTTATACCTTGGACCTTCGTATTGGCGATGAAGCACAGAAATTGCATCCGAGTTTAATACAAAATGCACAATGCCGACATTAGGACAAGAGGACTGACACTCTAACTTTCTATGGTTTGAACCTCTCCTTAGAGGCCAGTTTTTGATTCTGATGCTTCACTTTAGGTTTACTGTATCCCTTGGACATTCTTATTGACGATGAAACGCAGAAATTGCATCGGAATAAAATTGAAAAGGCACATTGCCGACTTAAGTACAAGAGGACTGACACTCTAACTTTCTATGATTTGAACCTCTCCTGTGAGTCCAGTTTTAGATTCCGATGCTTCACTTCAGGTTTACTGTATCCCTTGGACCTTCTTATTGACGATGAAACACAGAAATTGCATCCGAATTTAATACAAAATGCACAATGCCGACTGAAGTACAAGAGGACTGACATTCTAACTTTCTATGATTTGAACCTCTCCTGTGAGTCCGGTTTTAGATTCCGATGCTTCACTTCAGGTTTACTGTATCCCTTGGACCTTCCTATTGACGATGAAACACAGAAATTGCATCCGAATTTAATACAAAAGGCACAATGCCGACCTAAGTACAAGAGGACTGACACTCTAATTTTCTATGATTTTAACCTCTCCTGTGAGTCCAGTTTTAGAATCCGATGCTTCACTTCAGGTGTACTGTATCCCTTAGACCTTCTTATTGATGATGAAACACTGAAGTTGCATCCCAATTTAAAACAAAAGGCATAATGCCGACTTAAGTACAAGAGGACTGTCACTCAAACTTTCTATGATTTGAACCTCTCCAGTGAGTCCAGTTTTAGATTCCGATGCTTCACTTCAGGTTTACTGTATCCCTTGGACCTTCTTATTGACGATGAAACACAGAAATTGCATCCGAATGTAATACAAAGGGCACAATGCCGACTTAAGTACATGAGGACCGACACTCTAACTCTCTATGATTTGAACCTTTCCTCTGTGTCAAGTTTTAGTTTCCGATCCTTCACTTCAGGTTTACTGTATCCCTTGGACCTTCTTATTGACGATGAAACACAGAAAATCCATCGGAATTAAATTCAAACGCACATTGCCGACTTAAATACAAGTGGACTGACACTCTAACTTTCTATGATTTGTACCTCACCAGTGAGTCCAGTTTTAGATTCCGATGCTTCACTTCAGGGTTACTGTATCCCTTGGACCTTCCTATTGACGATGAAACACAGAAATTGCACCGGAATTAAATTCAAAAGCCACATTGCAACCTTAAGTACAAGAGGACTGACACTCTAACTTTCTATGCTTTGAACCTCTCCTGCGAGTCCTGTTTCAGATTACGATGCTTCACTTCAGGTTTACTTTATACCTTGGACCTCCTTATTGGCGATGAAGCACAGAAATTGCATCCGAATTTAATACAAAACGCACAATGCCGACTAAAGTACAGGAGGACTGACACTCTAACTTTTTATGATTTGAACCTCTCCTGTGAGTCCAGTCTTAGATTCCGATGCTTCACTTCAGGTTTACTATATACCTTGGACCTTCCTATTGACGATGAAACACAGAAATTGCATCCGAATTTAATACAAAATGCACGATGCCGACTGAAGTACAAGAATACTGACATTCTAACTTTCTATGATTTGAACCTCTCCTGTGAATCCGGTTTTAGATTCCGATGCTTCACTTCAGGTTTACTGTATACCTTGGACCTTCTTATTGATGATGAAATACAGAAGTTGCATCCGAATTAAATACAAAAGTCATAATGCCGACTTAAGTACAAAGGACTGACACTCAAACTTTCTATGTTTTGAACCTCTCCTGTGAGACCAGTTTTAGATTCCGATGCTTCACTTCAGGATTACTGCATAACTTGGACCTTCTTATCGACGATGAAGCGCAGAAATTGCATCCGAATTTAATACAAAAGGCACAATGCCGACTTAAGTACAAGAGGACTGACTCTCTAACTTTCTATGATTTGAACCGCTCCTGTGTGTCCAGTTTTAGATTCCAATGCTTCACTTCAGGTTTACTGTATCACTTGGAACTCCTTGTAGACAATGAAACACAGAAATTGCATCCGAATTAAATACAAGAGGCACAATGCCGACTTAAGTACAAGGGGACTGACACTCTAACATTCAATGATTTGAACCTCTCCTGTGAGTCCAGTCTTAGATTCCAATGCATCACTTCAGGTTTACTGAATCCCTTGGACCTTCTTATTGACGATGAAACACAGAAATTCCATCCAAATTTAATACAAAAGTCACAATGCCGACTTAAGTACAAGAGGACTGACACTTTAACTTTCTATGTTTTGAACCTCTCCTGTGAGTCCAGTTTTAGGTTCCGATGCTTCACATCAGGATTACTGTATTACTTGGACCTTCTTATTGGCGATGAAGCACAGAAATTGCATCCGAATTTAATACAAAAGGCACAATGCCGACTTAAGTACAAGAGGACTGACACTCTAACTTTCTATGATTTGAACCTCTTCTGTGACTCCAGTTTTAGATTCCAATGCTTCACTTCAGGTTTACCGTATCCCTTGGACCTCCTTATTGACAAAGTAACAGAGAAATTGCATCCGAATTGAATACAAAAGGCACAATGCCGACATAAGTACAAGAGGACTGAAACTCTAACTTTCTATGATTTGAACCTCTCCTGTGAGTCCAGTTTTAGATTCCGATGCTTCACTTCAGGTTTACTGTATACCTTGGACCTTACTGTTGACGATGAAACACAGAAATAGCATCCGAATTTAATACAAAATGCAAAATGCCGACTTAAGTACAAGAGACTGACACTCTAACTCTCTTTGATTTGAACCTCTACTGTGAGTCCAGTTTTAGATTCCGATTCTTCACTTCAGGATTACTGTATAACTTGGACCTTCTTATTGGCGATGAAGCACAGAAAATGCATCCGAATTTAATACAAAAGGCACAATGCCGACTTAAGTACAAGAGGACTGACATTCTCACTATCTATGATTTGAACCTCTCCTGTGGGTCCGGTTTTAGATTCCGATGCTTCACTTCAGGTTTACTGTACCCCTTGGACCTTCTTATTGACGATGAAACACAGATATTGCATCCGAATGTAATACAAAAGCCACAATGCCGACTTAAGTACAAGAGGACTGACACTCTAAGTTTGTATGATTTGACCTCTTCTGTGAGTCCAGTTTTAGATTCCGATGCTTCACTTTAGGCTTACTGTATCCCTTGGACCTTCTTATTGACGATGAAACACAGATTTATTGCATCCGAGTTTAATTCAAAAGGCACAATGCCGCCTTAAGTACAAGAAGAATGACACTCTAACTTTCTATGATTTGAACCTCTCCAGTGAGTCCAGTTTTAGATTCCAATGCTTCACTTCAGGTTTACTGTATACCGTGGACCTTCTTATTGACGATTAAACACAGAAATTGCATCTGAATTTAATACAAAATGCACAATGCCGACTTAAGTACAAGAGGACTGACACACTAACTTTCTATGATTTGAACCTCTCCTGTGAGTCCAGTTTTAGATTCCGATGCTTCACTTCAGGTTTAGTGTATGCCTTGGACCTTCTTATTGACGATGAAACACAGATATTGCATCCGAATTTAATACAAAAGGCGCACTGCCGACTTAAGTACAAGAGACTGAGACTCTAACTTTCTTTGATTTCAACCTCACCTGTGGGTCCAGTTTTAGATTCCGATGCTTCTCGTCAGGTTTACTGTACCCCTTGGACCATGTTATTGACGATGAAACACAGAAATTGCATTCGAATTTAATACAAATGGCACAATGCCGACTTAAGTACAAGAGGACTGACATTCTAACTTTCTAAGGTTTGAACCTCTCCTGTGAGTCCAATTTTAGATTCCGATGCTTCACTTGAGGGTAACTGTATCCCTTGGACCTTCTTACTGACGATGAAACACAGAAATTGCATCCGAATTTAATACAAAAGGCACAACGCCGACATAAGAGCAAGAGGATTGAGACGCTAACTTTCTATGATTTGAACCGCACCTGTGAGTCCAGTTTTAGATCCCGATACTTCACTTCAGGTTTACTGTATGCCTTGGACCTTCTCATTGACGATGAAACACAGAAATTGCATCCGAATTTAATACAAAGGGCCCAATACCGACTTAAGTACAAGAGGACTGACACTCTAACTTTCTATGATTTGAACCTCTCCTGTGAGTCCAGTTTTAGATTCCGATGCTTCACTTCAGGTTTACTGAACCCCTTGGACCATCTAATTGACGATGAAACACAGATATTGCATCCGAATGTAATACAAAACGCACAATGCCGACTTAAGTACAAGAGGACTGACATTCTAACTTTCCAAGATTTGAACCTCTCCTGTGAGTCCAGTTTTAGATTCCGATGCTTCACTTCAGGTTTACTGTATCCCTTGGACCTTCTTATTGACGATGAAACACAGAAATTGCATCTGAATTTAATAGAAAAGGCACAATGCCGACTTAAGTACAAGAGGACTGACATTCTAACTTTCTAAGATTTGAACCTCTCCTGTGAGTCCAGTTTTAGATTCCGATACTTCACTTCAGGTTTACTGTATGCCTTGGACCTTCTCATTGACGATGAAAGACGGAAATTGCACCCGAATTTAATACAAAAGGCACAATGCCGACTTAAGTACAAGAGGACTGACACTCTAACTTTCTATGATTTGAACCTCTCCTGTGAGTCCAGTTTTAGATTGCGATGTTTCACTTCAGGTTTACTGTTTCCCTTGGACCTTCTTATTCACGATGAAACACAGAAATTGCATCCGAATATAATACAAAAGGCACAATGCCGACTTAAGTACATGAGAAATGACACTCTAACTTTCCATGATTTGAACGTCTCCTGTGAGTCCAGTTTTAGATTCTGATGCTTCACTTCAGGCATACTGTATCCTTTGGACCTTCTTATTGACGATGAAACACAGATTTATTGCATCCAAACTTAATACAAAAGGCACAATGCCGACTTAAGTACAAGAGGATTGACACTCTAACTTTCTACGATTTGAACCTCTCCTGTGAGTACAGTTTGAGATTACGATGCTACACTACAGGTTTACTGTATCCCTTGGACCTTCTTATTGACTATGAAACACAGAAATTGCGTCGGAATTAAATTCAAAACGCAAAAAGCCGACTTAAGTACAAGATGACTGACACTCTAACATTCTATGATTTGAGCCTCTCCTGTGAGTCCAGTTTTAGATTCCGATGCTTCACTTCAGGTTTACTGTATCCCTTGGACATTCTAATTGACGATGAAATACAGAAATTGCATCCGAATTTAATACAAATGGCACAATGCCGACTTAAGTACAAGAGGACTGACACTGTAACTTTCAATGATATGAACCTCTCCTGTGAGTCCAGTTTTGGATTCCGATGCTTCACTTCAGGTTTACTGTATCCCTTGGACCTTCTTATTGACGATGAAACACAGAAATTTCATCCGAATGCAATACAAAAGGCACAATGCCGACTTAAGTACAAGAGGACTGACACTCTAACTATCTATGATTTGAACCTCTTCTGTGAGTCCAGTTATAGATTCCGATGCTTCATTTCAGGTTTACTGTATACCTTGAACCTTCTTATTGACGATGAAACACAGAATTTGCATCGGAACTAAATCCAAAACGCACAAAGCCGACTTAAGTACAAGGGGACTGACACTCTAACTTTCCATGATTTGAACCTCTCCTGTGAGACCCGTTTTAGATTCCGATGCTTCACTTCAGATTTACTGTATCCCTTGGACATTCTTATTGACGATGAAACACAGAAATTGCATCCGAATTTGATACAAAAGGCACAATGCCGACTTACGTACAAGAGGACTGACAATCTAACTTTCTATGATTTGAACCTTTCCTGTGGGTCCAGTTTTAGATTCCGATGCTTCACTTCAGGTTTACTGTATCTTTTGGACCTTCTTATAGATGATGAAACACAGAAATTGCATCCGAATTTAATACAAAAGGCACAATGCCGACTTAAGTACAAGAGGACTGACACTCTAACTTTCCTTGATTTGAACCTCTCCTGAGAGTCCAGTTTTAGATTCCGATGCTTCACATCAGGTTTTCTGTATCCCTTGGGCCTTCTTATTGACGATGAAACACAGAAACTCCATCCGAATTTAATACAAAAGGTACAATGCCGACTTAAATACAAGAGGGCTGACACTCTAACTTTCTATGTTTTGAACCTGTCCTGTGAGTCCAGTTTTAGATTCCGATACTTCACTTCAGGTTTACTGTATACCTTGGACCTTCCTATTGACGATGAAGCACAGAAATTGCATCCGAATTTAATACAAAAGGCTCAATGCCGACTTAAGTACAAGAATACTTACACTCTAACTTTCTATGATTTGAACCTCTCCTGTGAGTCCAGTTTTTGATTCCGATGCTTCACTTCAGATTTACTGCATCCCTTGGACCTTCTTATTGACGATGAAACACAGAAATTGCATCCGAATATAATACAAAAGGCACAATGCCGACTTAAGTACAAGAGGACTGACACACTAACGTTCTATGATTTGAACCTCTCCTGTGAGTCCAGTTTTAGATTTCGATTCTTCACTTAAGGTTTACTGTATCCGTTGGACCTTCTTATTGACGATGAAACACAGAAACTGCATCCGCATTTAATACAAAAGCCACAATACCGACTTAAGTACAAGAGGACTGACACTTTAACTTTCTATGTTTTGAACCTTTCCTGGGAGTCCAGTTTTAGATTCCGATGCTTCACTTCAGGTTTACTGTATCCCTTGGACCTACTTATTGACGATGAAACACAGAAATTGCATCCGAATTTGATACAAAAGGCACAATGCCGACTTACGTACAAGAGGACTGACAATCTAACTTTCTATGATTTGAACCTTTACTGTGGGTCCAGTTTTAGATTCCGATGCTTCACTTCAGGTTTACTGTATCTTTTGGACCTTCTTATAGATGATGAAACACAGAAATTGCATCCGCATTTAATACAAAAGGCACAATACCGACTTAAGTACAAGAGGACTGACACTCTAACTTTCTTTCATTTGAACCTCTCCTGTGGGTCCAGTTTTATATTCCGATGCTTCACTTCAGGTTTACTGTATCCCTTGGACCTTCATATTGACGATAAAACAAAGAAATTGCGTCCGAATTTAATACAAAAAGCACAACGCCGACTTAAGTACAAGTGGACTGACACTCTAAATTTCTATGATTTGAACCTCTCCTGTGAGTCCAGTTTTGTATTTAGATGCTTCACTTCAGGTTTACTGTACCCCTTGGACCATCTAATTGACGATGAAGCACAGAAATTGCATCCGAATTTAATACAAAACGCACAATGCCGACTTAAGTACAAGAGGACTGACATTCTAACTTTCTAAGATTTGAACCTCTCCTGTGAGTCCAATTTTAGATTCCGATGCTTCACTTGAGGGTTACTGTATCATTTGGACCTTCTTACTGACGATGAAACACAGAAATTGCATCCCAATTTAATACAAAAGGCACAACGCCGACATAAGGGCAAGAGGATTGACACGCTAACTTTCTATGATTTGAACCTCTCCTGTGAGTCCAGTTTTAGATTCCGATGGTTCACTTCAGGTTTACTGTATCCCTTGGACCTTCTTATTGACGATGAAACAAAGAAATTGCGTTCGAATGTAATACAAAAGCACAATGCCGACTTAAGTACAAGAGGACTGACACTCTAAATTTCTATGATTTGAACCTCTCCCGTGAGTCCAGTTTTAGATTTAGATGCTTCACTTCAGGTTTACTGTACGCCTTGGACCATCTAATTGACGATGAAACACAGAAATTGCATCCGAATTTAATACAAAACGCACAATGCCGACTTAAGTACAAGGGGACTGACATTCTAACTTTCTAAGATTTGAACCTCTCCTGTGAGTCCAATTTTAGATTCCGATGCTTCACTTCAGGTTTACTGTTTCCCTTGGACCTTCTTATTGACGATGAAACACAGAAATTGGATCCGAATTTAATACAAAAGGCACAATGCCGACTTAAGTACAAGAGGACTGACACGCTAACTTTCTATGATTTAAACCTCTCCTGTGAGTCCAGTTTTAGATTCCGATACTTCACTTCAGGTTTACTGTATGCCTTGGACCTTCTCATTGACGATGAAACACAGAAATTGGATCCGAATTTAATACAAAAGGCACAATGCCGACTTAAGTACAAGAGGACTGACACTCTAACTTTCTATGATTTGAACCTCTCCTGTGAGTCCAGTTTTAGATTCCGATGTTTCACTTCAGGTTTACTGTTTCCCTTGGACCTTCTTATTGACGATGATACACAGAAATTGCATCCGAATATAATACAAAAGGCACAATGCCGACTTAAAAACAAGAGAAATGACACTCTAACTTTCCATGATTTGAACCTCTCCTGTGAGTCCAGTTTTAGATTCCAATGCTTCACTTCAGGCTTACTGTATCTTTTGGACCTTCTCATTGACGATGAAACACAGAAATTGCATCTGAATTTAATAGAAATGGCACAATGCCGGCTTAAGTACAAGAGGACTGACGCACTAACTTTCTATGATTTGAACCTCTCCTGTGAGTCCAGTTTTAGATTCCGATGCTTCACTTAAGGTTTACTGTATCCCTTGGACCTTCTTATAGACGATGAAACACAGAAATTGCATCCGAATTTAATACAAAAGGCACAATGCCGACTTAAGTACAAGAGGACTGACACTCTAACTTTCTTTGATTTGAACCTCTCCTGTGGGTCCAGTTTTAGATTCCGATGCTTCACTTCAGGTTTACTGTATACCTTGGACCTTCTTATTGACGATGAAGCACTGAAATTGCATCCGAATTTATTACAAAAGGCACAATGCCGACTTAAGAACAAGTGGACTGACACTCTAACTTCTTATGATTTAAACCTCTCCTGTGAGTCCAAATTTAGATTCCGATGCTTCACTTCCGGTTTACTGTATCCCTTGGACCTTCTTATTGATGATGAAACACAGAAATTCCATCCGAATTTAATACATTAGGCACAATGCCGACTTAAATACAAGAGGACTGACACTCTAACTTTCTATGTTTTAAACCTCTCCTGTGAGTCCAGTTTTAGATTCCGTTACTTCACTTCAGGTTTACTGTATCCCTTGCACCTTCTTATTGACTATGAAACACAGAAATTGCATCGGAATTAAAATCAAAACGCACAAAGCCGACATAAGTACAAGATGACTGACACTCTAACATTCTATGATTTGAACCTCTCCTGTGAGTCCAGTTTTAGATTCCGATGCTTCACTTCAGGTTTACTGTATCCCTTGGACATTCTTATTGACGATGAAATACAGAAATTGCATCCGAATTTAATACAAATGGCACAATGCCGACTTAAGTACATGAGAACTGACACTCAAACTTTCGATGATTTGAACCACTCCTGTGAGTCCTGATTCAGATTCCGATGCTTCACTTCAGGTTTACTGTATCCCTTGGACCTTCTCATTGGTGATGAAGCACAGAAATTGAATCCGAATTTAATACAAAAGGCACAATGCCGATTTAAGTACAAGAGGACTGACTCTCTAACTTTCTATGATTTGAACCTCTCCTGTGAGTCCCGTTTTAGATTCCGATGCTTCACTTCAGGTTTACTGTATCCCTTGGACATTCTTATTGACGATGAAACACAGAAATTGCATAAGAATTTAATACGAAAGGCGCAATGCCGACTACGTACAAGAGGACTGACAATCTAACTTTCTATGATTTGAACCTTTCCTGTGAGTCCAGTTTTAGATTCCGATGCTTCACTTCAGGTTTACTGTATCCCTTGGACCTTCTTATAGATGATGAAACACAGAAATTGCATCCCAAATTAATACAAAAGGCACAATGCCGACTAAAGTACAAGAGGACTGACACTCTAACTTTCTATGATTTGGACCTCTCCTGTGAGTCCAGTTTTAGATTCTGATGCATCACTTCAAGTTTACTGTATCCCTTGCTCCTTCTTATTGACGATGAAACACAGAAATTGCATCCGAACTTAATACAAAAGGCACAATGCCGACTTAAGTACAAGACAACCGACACTCTAACTTTCAATGATTTGAACCTCTCTTGTGAGTCCAGTTTTAGATTCCGATGCTTCATGTCAGGTTTACTGTATCCCTTGGACCTTCTTATTGACGATGAAACACAGAAACTCCATCCGAATTTAATAGAAAAGGCACAATGCCGACTTAAATACAAGTGGCCTGACACTCTAACTTTCTATGTTTTGAACCTCTCCTGTGAGTCCAGTTTTGGATTCCGATGCTTCAGTTCAGGTTTACTGTATCCCTTGGACCTTCTTATTGACGATGAAACACAGAAATTGCATCCGAATTTAATACAAAAGGCACAATGCCGACTTAAGTACAAGAGGACTGACACTTTAACTTTCTATGTTTTGAACCTTTCCTGTGAGTCCAGTTTTAGATTACGATGCTTCACTTCAGGTTTACTGTATCCCTTGGACCTTCACATTGGTGATGAAGCACAGAAATTGCATCCGAATTTAATACAAAATGCACAATGCCGATTTCAGTACAAGAGGACTGACACTCTAACTTTCTATGATTTGAACGTCTCCTGTGAGTCCGGTTTTAAATTCCGATGCTTCACTTCAGGATTACTGTATCCCTTGGACCTTCTTATTGACGATGAAACACAGAAATTGCATCGGAATTAAATTCAAAACGCACAAAGCCGGCTTAAGTACAAGATGACTGACACTCTAACTTTCTATTATTTGAACCTCTCCTGTGATTCCAGTTTTAGATTCCGATGCTTCACTTCAGGTTTACTGTATCCCTTGGACATTCTTACTGACGATGAAACACAGATATTGCATCCGAATTTAATACAAAAGGCACAATGCCGACTTAAGTACAAGAGGACTGACACTATAACTTTCTATGATTTGAACCTCTCCTGTGAGTCCAGTTTTGTATTCCGATTCTTCACTTCAGGTTTACTGTATCCCTTGGACCTTATTATTGACGATGAAACACAGAAATTGCATCCGAATTTAATACAAAAGGCACAATGCCGACTTAAGTCCAAGAGGACTGACACTTTAACTTTCTATGTTTGAACCTCTGCTGTGAGTCCAATTTTAGATCCCAATGCTTCACTTCAGATTTACTGTATACCTTGGACCTTCTTATTGGCGATGAAACACAGAAATTACATCCGAATTTAATACAAAAGGCACAATGCCGACTTAAGTACAAGAGGACTGACACTCTAACTTTCTATGATTTAAACCGCTCCTGTGAGTCCAGTTTTAGATTGCGATGCTTCACTTCAGGTTTACTGTATCAGTTGGTCCCTCTTATTGACGATGAAACACAGAAATTACATCGGAATTAAATTCAAAAGGACAATGCCGACTTAAGTACAAGAGGACTGAAACTCTAACTTTCTATGATTTGAACCCCTCCTGTGAGTTCAGTTTTAGATTCCGATGCTTCACTTCAGGTTTACTGTATCCCTTGGACCTTCTTATTGACGATGAAACACAGACATTGCATCCGAATTTAATACAAAGGGCACAACGCCGACTTAAGTACAAGAGAACTGACACTCTAACTTTCTATGATTTGAACCTCTCCTGTGAGTCCCGTTTTAGGTTCCGATGCTTCACTTCATGTTTGTTGTATCCCTTGGACATTCTTATTGACGATGAAACACAGAAATTGCATCAGAATTTAATACAAAAGGCGCAATGCCGACTCACGTACAAGAGGACAGACACTCTAACTTTCTATGATTTAAGCCTTTCCTGTGTGTCCTGTTTTAGATTCCGATTCTTCACTTCAGGTTTACTGTATCCCTTGGACCTTCTTATAGATGATGAAAGACAGAAATTGCATCCGAATTTAATACAAAAGGCACAATGCCGACGTAAGTACAAGAGGACTGACACTCTAACTTTCTATGATTTGGACATCTCCTGTGAGTCCAGTTTTAGATTCCGATGCTTCACTTCAGGTTTACTGTATCCCTTGGACCTTCTTAGTGACGATGAAACACAGAAATTGCATCCAAACTTAATACAAAAGGCACAATGCCGACTTAAGTACAAGACGACCGACACTCTAATTTTCAAAGATTTGAACCTCTCCTGTGAGTCCAGTTTTAGATTCCGATGCTTCACTTCAGGTTTACTGTATCCCTTGGACCTTCTTATTGACGATGAAACACAGAAATTCCATCCGAATTTAATACAAAAGGCACAATGCCGACTTAAATACAAGAGGACTGACACTCTAACTTTCTATGTTTTGAACCTCTCCTGTGAGGCTAGTTTTAGATTCCGATACTTCACTTCACGTTTACTGTATACCTTGGACCCTCTTATTGACGATGAAGCACAGAAATCGCATCCGAATTTAATACAAAAGCCACAATGCCAACTTTAGTACAAGAGGACTGACACTCTAACTTTCTATGATTTGAACCTCTCCTGTGAGTCCAGTTTTGGATTCCGATGCTTCACTTCAGGTTTACTGTATCCCTTGCACCTTCTTATTGACGATGAAACACAGAAATTGCATCCGAATTTAATACAAAAGTCACAATGCCGACTTAAGTACAAGAGGACTGACACTTTAACATTCTATGTTTTGAACCTTTCCTGTGAGTCCAGTTTTCGATTCCGATGCTTCACTTCAGGTTTACTGTATCCCTTGGACCTTCTCATTGGTGAGGATGCACAGAAATTGCATCCGAATTTAATACAAAGGGCACAATGCCGACTTAAGTACAACAGGACTGACACTCTAACTTTCTATGACTTGGACCTCTCCTGTGAGTCCAGTTTTAGATTCCGATGCTTCACTTCAGGTTTACTGTATCCCTTGGACCTTCTTATTGACGATGAAACACAGAAATTGCATCCGAACTTAATACAAAAAGATCAATGCCGACTTAAGTACAAGACGACCGACACTCTAACTTTCAATGATTTGAACCCCTTCTGTGTGTCCAGTTTTAGATTCCGATGCTTCACTTCAGGTTTACTGTATTGCTTGGACCTTCTTATTGACGATGAAACACAGAAATTCCATCCGAATTTAATACAAAAGGCACAATGCCGACTTAAATACAAGAGGACTGACACTCTAACTTTCTATGATTTGAACCTCTCCTGTGAGTCCAGTTTTAGATTCCGATACTTCACTTCAGGTTTACTGTATATCTTGGACCCTCTTATTGACGATGAAGCACAGAAATTGCATCCGAATTTAATACAAAAGGCACAATGCCGACTTAAGTACAAGAGGACCGACACTCTAACTTTCTATGATTTGAACCTCTCCTGTGAGTCCAGTTTTGGATTCCGATGCTTCACTTCAGGTTTACTGTATCCCTTGCACCTTCTTATTGAAGATGAAACAGAGAAATTGCATCCGAATTTAATACAAAAGGCACAATGCCGACTTAAGTACGAGAGGACTGACACTTTAACTTTCTATGTTTTGAACCTTTCCTGTGTGTCCAGTATTAGAATCCGATGCTGCACTTCAGGTTTACTGTATCCCTTGGACCTTCTCATTGGTGATGAAGCACAGAAATTGCATCCCAATTTAATACAAAAGGCACAATGCCGATTTAAGTACAAGAGGACAGACACTCTAACTTTCTATGATTTGAACCTCTCCTGTGAGTCCAGTTTTAGATTCCGATGCATCACTTCAGTTTTACTGTATCCCTTGGACATTCTTATTGACCATGAAACAGAAATTCCATCCGAATGTAATACAAAAGGCACAATGCCGACTTAAGTACAGGAGGTCTGACACCTTAGCTTTCTATGATTTGAACCTCTCCTGTGAGCCCAGTTTTGGATTCCGATGCTGCACTTCAGTTTTACTGTATCCCTTGGACCTTCTTATTGACGATGAAACACAGAAATTGCATCCGAATTTAATACAAAAGGCACAATGCTGACTTAAGTACAAGTGGACTGACACTTTAAATTTCTATGTTTTGAACTTCTCCTGTGTGTCCAATTTTAGATCCCGATGCTTCACTTCAGATTTACTGTATACCTTGGACCTTCTTATTAGCGATGAAACACAGCAATTACATCCGAAATTAATACAAAAGCCACAATGCCGACTTAAGTACAAGAGGACTGACACTTTAACTTTCTATGTTTTGAACCTCTCCTGTGAGTCCAATTTTAGATCCCGATGCTTCACTTCAGATTTACTGTATACGTTGGACCTTCTTATTGACGATGAAACACAGAAATTACATCCGAATTTAATACAAAAGGCACAATGCCAACTTAAGTACAAGAGGACTGATACTCTAACTTTCTATGTTTTAAACCTCTCCTGTGAGTCCAGTTTTAGATTCCGATGCTCCACTTCAGGTTTACTGTGTCCCTTGGAAACTCTTCTTGACGATGAAACACAGCAATTGCATCGGAATTAAATTCAAAAGGCACAATGCTGACTTAAGTACAAGAGGACTGACACTCTAACTTTCTATGATTTGAACCTCTCCTGTGAGTCCAGTTATAGATTCCGATGCTTCACTTCAGGTTTACTGTATCCCTTGGACCTTCTCATTGACGATGAAACACAGAAATTGCATCCGAATTAAATACAAAAGGCACAACGCCGACTTAAGTACAAGAGGACTGACACTCTAACTTACTATGATTCGAACCTCTCCTGTGAGTATAGTTTTAGATTCCGATGCTTCACTTCAGGTTTACCGTATCCCTTGGACCTTCTTATTGATGATGAAACACAGAAATTGCATCCGAATTTAATACAAAAGGCACAGTGCCGACTTAAGTACAAGAGGACTGACACTCTAACTTTCTGTGATTTGAACATCTCCTGAGAGTCCAGTTTTAGATTCCGATGCTTCATTTCAGGTTTACTGTATACCTTGGACCCTCTTATTGACGATGAAACACAGAAATTGCATCGGAATTAAATTCAAAACGCACAAAGCGGACTTAAGTACAAGAGGACTGACACTCTAACTTTCTATGATTTGAACCTCTCCTGTGAGTCCAGTTTTAGATTCCGATGCTTCACTTCAGGTTTACTGTATCCCTTGGACCGTCTTATTGACGATGAAACACATAAATTGCATCCGAATTTAATACAAAAGGCACAATGCCGACTTACGTACAAGAGGACTGACACTTTAACTTTCTATGATTTGAATCTTTCCTGTGAGTCCAGTTTTAGATTCCGATGCTTCACTTCAGGTTTACTGTATCCCTTGGACCTTCTTATAGATGATGAAACACAGAAATTGCATCCGAATTTAATACAAGAGGCACAATGCCGACTTAAGTACAAGAGGACTGACACTCTAACTTTCTATGATTTGAACCTCTCCTGTGAGTCCAGTTTTGGATTCCGATGCTATACTTCAGGTTTACTGTATCCCTTGCACCTTCTTATTGACGATGAAACAGAGAAATTGCATCCGAATTTGATACAAACCCACAATGCCGACTTAAGTACAAGAGTACTGACACTTTAATTTTCTATGTTTTGAACCTTTCCTGTGAGTCCAGTTTTAGATTCCGATGCTTTACTTCAGGTTTACTGTACCCCGTGGACCTTTTCATTGGTTATGAAGCACAGAAATTGCATCCGAATTTAATACAAAAGGCACAATGCCGATTTAAGTACAAGTGGACTGACACTTTAACTTTATATGATTTGATCCTCTCCTGTGAGTCCAGTTTTGGATTCCGATGCTGCACTTCAGTTTTACTGTATACCTTGGACCTTCTTATTGTCGATGAAACACAGAAATTGCATCCGAATTTAATACAAAAGGCACAATGCCGACTTAAGTACAAGTGGACTGACACTTTAACTTTCTATGTTTTGAACTTCTCCTGTGTGTCCAATTTTAGATCCCGATGCTTCACTTCAGATTTACTGTATACCTTGGACCTTCTTATTGGCGATGAAACACAGAAATTACATCCGAATTTAATACAAAAGGCACAATGCCGACTTAAGTACAAGAGGACTGACACTTTAACTTTCTATGTTTTGAACCTCTCCTGTGAGTCCAATTTTAGATCCCGATGCTTTACTTCAGATTTACTGTATACGTTGGACCTTCTTATTGACGATGAAACACAGAAATTACATCCGAATTTAATACAAAAGGCACAATGCCAACTTAAGTACAAGAGGACTGATACTCTAACTTTCTATGATTTAAACCTCTCCTGTGAGTCCAGTTTTAGATTCCGATGCTCCACTTCAGGTTTACTGTATCCCTTGGACCCTCTTATTGACGATGAAACACAGAAATTGCATCCGAATTAAATACAAAAGGCACAACGCCAACTTAAGTACAAGAGGACTGACACTCTAACTTACTATGATTCGAACCTCTCCTGTGAGTATAGTTTTAGATTCCGATGCTTCACTTCAGGTTTACTGTATCCCTTGGACCTTCTTATTGATGATGAAACACAGATATTGCATCCGAATTTAATACAAAAGGCACAATGCCGACTTAAGTACAAGAGGACTGACACTCTAACTTTCTGTGATTTGAACATCTCCTGTGAGTCCAGTTTTAGATTCCGATGCTTCGTTTCAGGTTTACTGTATACCTTGGACCCTCTTATTGACGATGAAACACAGAAATTGCATCGGAATTAAATTCAAAACGCACAAAGCCGACGTAAGTACAAGAGGACTGACACTCTAACTTTCTATGATTTGAACCTCTCCTGTGAGTCCAGTTTTAGATTCCGTTGCTTCACTTCAGGTTTACTGTATCCCTTGGACCTTCTTATAGATGATGAAACACAGAAATTGCATCCGAATTTAATACAAGAGGCACAATGCTGACATAAGTACAAGAGGACTGACACTCTAACTTTCTATGATTTGAACCTCTCCTGTGAGTCCATTTTTAGATTCCGATACTTCACTTCAGGTTTACTGTATACCTTGGACCTTTTTATTGAAGATGAAGCACAGAAATTGCATCCGAATTTAATACAAAAGGCACAATGCCGACTTAAGTACAAGTGGACTGACACTTTAACTTTCTATGTTTTGAACTTCTCCTGTGTGTCCAATTTTAGATCCCGATGCTTCACTTCAGATTTACTGTATCCCTTGCACCTTCTTATTGTCGATGAAACAGAGAAATTGCATCCGAATTTGATACAAATACCCCAATGCCGACTTAAGTACAAGAGTACTGACACTTTAATGTTCTATGTTTTGAACCTTTCCTGTGAGTCCAGTTTTAGATTCCGATGCTTTACTTCAGGTTTACTGTATCCCTTGGACCTATTCATTGGTTATGAAGCACAGGAATTGCATCCGAATTTAATACAAAAGGCACAATGCCGATATAAGTACAAGAGGACTGACACTCTAACTTTCTATGATTTTAACCGCTCCTGTGAGTCCAGTTTTAGATTCCGATGCTTCACTTCAGGATTACTGTATCCCTTGGATATTCTTATTGACGATGAAATACAGAAATTCCACCCGAATTTAATACAAAAGGCACAATGCCGACTTAAGTACAAGATGACTGACACTTTAACTTTCTATGATTAGAACCTCTCCTGTGGGTCCAGTTTTGGATTCCGATGCTTCACTTCAGGTTTACTGTATCCCTTGGACCTTCTTATTGACGATGAAACCCAGAAATTGCTTCGGAATTAAATTCAAAACGCACAAAGCCGGCTTAAGTACAAGAGGACTGACACTATAACTTTCTATGATTTGAACCTCTCCTGTGAGTCCAGTTTTGGATTCCGATGCTTCACTTCAGGTTTACTGTATCCCTTGGACCTTCTTATTGGTGATGAAACACAGAAATTGCATCCGAATTAAATACAAAAGGCACAATGCCGACTTAAGTACAAGAGGACTGACACTTTAACTTTCTATGTTCTGAACTCCTCCTGTGAGTCCAATTTTAGATCCCAATGCTTCACTTCAGATTTACTGTATACCTTGGACCTGCTTATTGACGATGAAACACAGAATTTACATCCGAATTTAATACAATGGCACAATGCCGACTTAAGTACAAGAGGACTGACACTCTAACACTCTTTGATTTAAACCTCTCCTGTGAGTCCAGTTTTAGATTCCGTTGCTTCACTTCAGGTTTACTGTATCCCTTGGACCTATTCATTGGTTATGAAGCACAGGAATTGCATCCGAATTTAATACAAAAGGCACAATGCCGATATAAGTACAAGAGGACTGACACTCTAACTTTCTATGATTAGAACCTCTCCTGTGAGTCCAGTTTTGGATTCCGATGCTTCACTTCAGGTTTACTGTATCCCTTGGACCTTCTTATTGACGATGAAACCCAGAAATTGCTTCGGAATTAAATTCAAAACGCACAAAGCCGGCTTAAGTACAAGAGGACTGACACTATAACTTTCTATGATTTGAACCTCTCCTGTGAGTCCAGTTTTGGATTCCGATGCTTCACTTCAGGTTTACTGTATCCCTTGGACCTTCTTATTGACGATGAAACCCAGAAATTGCTTCGGAATTAAATTCAAAACGCACAAAGCCGGCTTAAGTACAAGAGGACTGACACTATAACTTTCTATGATTTGAACCTCTCCTGTGAGTCCAGTTTTGGATTCCGATGCTTCACTTCAGGTTTACTGTATCCCTTGGACCTTCTTATTGGTGATGAAACACAGAAATTGCATCCGAATTAAATACAAAAGGCACAATGCCGACTTAAGTACAAGAGGACTGACATTCTAACTTTCTAAGATTTGAACCTCTCCTGTGAGTCCAATTTTAGATTCCGATGCTTCACTTGAGGGTTACTTTATCATTTGGACCTTCTTACTGACGATGAAACACAGAAATTACATCCCAATTTAATACAAAAGGCACAACGCCGACATAAGAGCAAGAGGATTGACACGCTAACTTTCTATGATTTAAACCTCTCCTGTGAGTCCAGTTTTAGATTCCGATACTTCACTTCAGGTTTACTGTATGCCTTGGACCTTCTCATTGACGATGAAACACAGAAATTGGATCCGAATTTAATACAAAAGGCACAATGCCGACTTAAGTACAAGAGGACTGACACACTAACTTTCTATGATTTGAACCTCTCCTGTGAGTCCAGTTTTAGATTCCGATGTTTCACTTCAGGTTTACTGTTTCCCTTGGACCTTCTTATTGACGATGAAACACAGAAATTGCATCCGAATATAATACAAACGGCACAATGCCGACTTAAAAACAAGAGAAATGACACTCTAACTTTCCATGAATTGAACCTCTCCTGTGAGTCCAGTTTTAGATTCCAATGCTTCACTTCAGGCTTACTGTATCCTTTGGACCTTCTCATTGACGATGAAACACAGAAATTGCATCTGAATTTAATAGAAAAGGCACAATGCCAGCTTAAGTACAAGAGGACTGACGCACTAACTTTCTATGATTTGAACCTCTCCTGTGAGTCCAGTTTTAGATTCCGATGCTTCACTTAAGGTTTACTGTATCCCTTGGACCTTCTTATAGACGATGAAACACAGAAATTGCATCCGAATTTAATACAAAAGTCACAGTGCCGACTTAAGTACAAGAGGACTGACACTCTAACTTTCTTTGATTTGAACCTCTCCTGTGGGTCCAGTTTTAGATTCCGAGGCTTCAGTTCAGGTTTACTGTATACCTTGGACCTTCTTATTGACGATGAAGCACTGAAATTGCATCCGAATTTATTGCAAAAGGCACAATGCCGACTTAAGAACAAGTGGACTGACACTTTAACTTTCTACGTTTTGAACCTTTCCTGTGAGTCCAGTTTTAGATTCCGATGCTTCACTTCAGGTTTACTGTATCCCTTGGACCTTCTCATTGGTGATGAAGCACAGAAATTGCATCCCAATTTAATACAAAAGGCACAATGCCGATTTAAGTACAAGAGGACTGACACTTTAACTTTCTACGTTTTGAACCTTTCCTGTGAGTCCAGTTTTAGATTTCGATGCTTCACTTAAGGTTTACTGTATCCCTTGGACCTTCTCATTGGTGATGAAGCACAGAAATTGCATCCCAATTTAATACAAAAGGCACAATGCCGATTTAAGTACAAGAGGACTGACACTCTAACTTTCTATGATTTGAACCTCTCCTGTGAGTCCAGTTTTAGATTACGATGCTTCACTACAGGTTTACTGTATCCCTTGGACCTTCCTATTGACTATGAAACACAGAAATTGCATCGGCATTAAATTCAAAACGCACAAAGCCGACATAAGTACAAGATGACTGACACTCTAACATTCTGTGATTTGAACCTCTCCTGTGAGTCCAGTTTTAGATTCCGATGCTTCACTTCAGGTTTACTGTATCCCTTAGACATTCTTATTGACGATGAAATACAGAAATTGCATCCGAATTTAATACAAATGGCACAATGCCGACTTAAGTACATGAGAACTGACACTCAAACTTTCGATGATTTGAACCACTCCTGTGAGTCCTGATTCAGATTCCGATGCTTCACTTCAGGTTTACTGTATCCCTTGGACCTTCTCATTAGTGATGAAGCACAGAAATTGAATCCGAAATTAATACAAAAGGCACAATGCCGATTTAAGTACAAGAGGACTGACACTCTAACTATCTATGATGTGAACCTCTTCTGTGAGTCCAGTTTTAGATTCCGATGCTTCATTTCAGGTTTACTGTATACCTTGGACCTTCTTATTGACGATGAAACACAGAAATTGCATCGGAATTAATTTCAAAACGCACAAAGCCGACTTAAGTACAAGAGGACTGACACTCTAACTTTCTATGATTTGGACCTCTCCTGTGAGTCCAGTTTTAGATTCTGATGCATCACTTCAAGTTTACTGTATCCCTTGCTCCTTCTTATTGACGATGAAACACAGAAATTGCTTCCGAACTTAATACAAAAGGCACAATGCCGACTTAAGTACAAGACAACCGACACTCTAACTTTCAATGATTTGAACCTCTCCTGTGAGTCCAGTTTTAGATTCCGATGCTTCACGTCAGGTTTACTGTATCCCTTGGACCTTCTTATTGACGATGAAACACAGAAACTCCATCCGAATTTAATACAAAAGGCACAATGCCGACTTAAATACAAGAGGCCTGACACTCTAACTTTCTATGTTTTGAACCTCTCCTGTGAGTCCAGTTTTGGATTCCGATGCTTTAGTTCAGGTTTACTGTATCCCTTGGACCTTCTTATTGACGATGAAACACAGAAATTGCATCCGAATTTAATACAAAAGGCACAATGCCGACTTAAGTACAAGAGGACTGACACTTTAACTTTCTATGTTTTGAACCTTTCCTGTGAGTCCAGTTTTAGATTACGATGCATCACTTCAGGTTTACTGTATCCCTTGGACCTTCTCATTGGTGATGAAGCACAGAAATTGCATCCGAATTTAATACAAAATGCACAATGCCGATTTTAGTACAAGAGGACTGACACTCTAACTTTCTATGATTTGAACGTTTCCTGTGAGTCCAGTTTTAAATTCCGATGCTTCACTTCAGGATTACTGTATCCCTTGGACCTTCTTATTGGCGATGAAACACAGAAATTGCATCGGAATTAAATTCAAAACGCACAAAGCCGGCTTAAGTACAAGATGACTGACACTCTAACTTTCTATTATTTGAACCTCTCCTGTGGGTCCAGTTTTAGATTCCGATGCTTCACTTCAGGTTTACTGTATCCCTTGGACATTCTTACTGACGATGAAACACAGATATTGCATCCGAATTTAATACAAAAGGCACAATGCCGACTTAAGTACAAGAGGACTGACACTATAACTTTCTATGATTTGAACCTCTCCTGTGGGTCCAGTTTTGTATTCCGATTCTTCACTTCAGGTTTACTGTATCCCTTGGACCTTATTATTGACGATGAAACACAGAAATTGCATCCGAATTTAATACAAAAGGCACAATGCCGACTTAAGTCCAAGAGGACTGACACTTTAACTTTCTATGTTTTGAACCTCTGCTGTGAGTCCAATTTTAGATCCCAATGCTTCACTTAAGATTTACTGTATACCTTGGACCTTCTTATTGGCGATGAAACACAGAAATTACATCCGAATTTAATACAAAGGGCACAATGCCGACTTAAGTACAAGAGGACTGACACTCTAACTTTCTATGATTTAAACCCCTCCTGTGAGTCCAGTTTTAGATTCCGATGCTTCACTTCAGGTTTACTGTATCAGTTGGTCCCTCTTATTGACGATGAAACACAGAAATTGCATCGGAATTAAATTCAAAAGGACAATGCCGACTTAAGTACAAGAGGACTGAAACTCTAACTTTCTATGATTTGAACCCCTCCTGTGAGTTCAGTTTTAGATTCCGATGCTTCACTTCAGGTTTACTGTATCCCTTGGACCTTCTTATTGACGATGAAACAGAGAAATTGCATCCGATTTTAATACAAAAGGCACAACGCCGACTTAAGTACAAGAGGACTGACACTCTAACTTTCTATGATTCGAACCTCTCCTGTGAGACCAGTTATTGATTCCGATGCTTCACTTCATGTTTACTGTATCCCTTGGACCTTCTTATTGATGATGAAACACAAAAATTCCATCCGAATTTTAATACAAAAGGCACAATGCCGACTTAAGTACTAGAGGACTGACACTCTAACTTTCTATGAGTTGAACCTCTCCTGTGAGTCCAGTTTTAGATTCCGATGCTTCATTTCAGGTTTACTGTATACCTTGGACCCTCTAATTGACGATGAAACACAGACATTGCATCGGAATTAAATTCAAAACGCACAAAGCCGACTTAAGTACAAGAGAACTGACACTCTAACTTTCTATGATTTGAACCTCTCCTGTGAGTCCCGTTTTAGGTTCCGATGCTTCACTTCATGTTTGTTGTATCCCTTGGACATTCTTATTGACGATGAAACACAGAAATTGCATCAGAATTTAATACAAAAGGCGCAATGCCGACTTACGTACAAGAGGACTGACACTCTAACTTTCTATGATTTAAGCCTTTCCTGTGAGTCCTGTTTTAGATTCCGATTCTTACTTCAGGTTCACTGTATCCCTTGGACCTTCTTATAGATGATGAAAGACAGAAATTGCATCCGAATTTAATACAAAAGGCACAATGCCGACTTAAGTACAAGAGGACTGACACTCTAACTTTCTATGATTTGGACATCTCCTGTGAGTCCAGTTTTAGATTCCGATGCTTCACTTCAGGTTTACTGTATCCCTTGGACCTTCTTAGTGACGATGAAACACAGAAATTGCATCCAAACTTAATACAAAAGGCACAATGCCGACTTATGTACAAGACGACCGACACTCTAACTTTCAAAGATTTGAACCTCTCCTGTGAGTCCAGTTTTAGATTCCGATGCTTCACTTCAGGTTTACTGTATCCCTTGGACCTTCGTATTGACGATGAAACACAGAAATTCCATCCGAATTTAATACAAAAGGCACAATGCCGACTTAAATACAAGAGGACTGACACTCTAACTTTCTATGTTTTGAACCTCTCCTGTGAGTCCAGTTTTAGTTTCCGATACTTCACTTCAGGTTTACTGTATACCTTGGACCCTCTTATTGACGATGAAGCAGAGAAATCGCATCCGAATTTAATACAAAAGCCACAATGCCGACTTTAGTACAAGAGGACTGACACTCTAACTTTCTATGATTTGAACCTCTCCTGTGAGTCCAGTTTTGGATTCCGATGCTTCACTTCAGGTTTACTGTATCCCTAGCACCTTCTTATTGACGATGAAACACAGAAATTGCATCCGAATTTAATACAAAAGGCACAATGCCGACTTAAGTACAAGGGGACTGACACTCTAACTTTCAATGATTTGAACCCCTTCTGTGTGTCCAGTTTTAGATTCCGATGCTTCACTTCAGGTTTACTGTATTGCTTGGACCTTCTTATTGACGATGAAACACAGAAATTCCATCCGAATTTAATACAAAAGGCACAATGCCGACTTAAATACAAGAGGACTGACACTCTAACTTTCTATGATTTGAACCTCTCCTGTGAGTCCAGTTTTAGATTCCGATACTTCACTTCAGGTTTACTGTATATCTTGGACCCTCTTATTGACGATGAAGCACAGAAATTGCATCCGAATTTAATACAAAAGGCACAATGCCGACTTAAGTACAAGAGGACCGACACTCTAACTTTCTATGATTTGAACCTCTCCTGTGAGTCCAGTTTTGGATTCCGATGCTTCACTTCAGGTTTACTGTATCCCTTGCACCTTCTTATTGAAGATGAAACAGAGAAATTGCATCCGAATTTAATACAAAAGGCACAATGCCGACTTAAGTACGAGAGGACTGACACTTTAACTTTCTATGTTTTGAACCTTTCCTGTGTGTCCAGTATTAGAATCCGATGCTGCACTTCAGGTTTACTGTATCCCTTGGACCTTCTCATTGGTGATGAAGCGCAGAAATTGCATCCCAATTTAATACAAAAGGCACAATGCCGATTTAAGTACAAGAGGACAGACACTCTAACTTTCTATGATTTGAACCTCTCCTGTGAGTCCAGTTTTAGATTCCGATGCATCACTTCAGTTTTACTGTATCCCTTGGACATTCTTATTGACCATGAAACAGAAATTCCATCCGAATGTAATACAAAAGGCACAATGCCAACTTAAGTACAAGAGGACTGATACTCTAACTTTCTATGATTTAAACCTCTCCTGTGAGTCCAGTTTTAGATTCCGATGCTCCACTTCAGGTTTACTGTGTCCCTTGGAAACTCTTCTTGACGATGAAACACAGCAATTGCATCGGAATTAAATTCAAAAGGCACAATGCTGACTTAAGTACACGAGGACTGACACTCTAACTTTCTATGATTTGAACCTCTCCTGTGAGTCCAGTTATAGATTCCGATGCTTCACTTCAGGTTTACTGTATCCCTTGGACCTTCTCATTGACGATGAAACACAGAAATTGCATCCGAATTAAATACAAAAGGCACAACGCCGACTTAAGTACAAGAGGACTGACACTCTAACTTACTATGATTCGAACCTCTCCTGTGAGTATAGTTTTAGATTCCGATGCTTCACTTCAGGTTTACCGTATCCCTTGGACCTTCTTATTGATGATGAAACACAGAAATTGCATCCGAATTTAATACAAAAGGCACAGTGCCGACTTAAGTACAAGAGGACTGACACTCTAACTTTCTGTGATTTGAACATCTCCTGTGAGTCCAGTTTTAGATTCCGATGCTTCATTTCAGGTTTACTGTATACCTTGGACCCTCTTATTGACGATGAAACACAGAAATTGCATCGGAATTAAATTCAAAACGCACAAAGCGGACTTAAGTACAAGAGGACTGACACTCTAACTTTCTATGATTTGAACCTCTCCTGTGAGTCCAGTTTTAGATTCCGATGCTTCACTTCAGGTTTACTGTATCCCTTGGACCGTCTTATTGACGATGAAACACATAAATTGCATCCGAATTTAATACAAAAGGCACAATGCCGACTTACGTACAAGAGGACTGACACTTTAACTTTCTATGATTTGAATCTTTCCTGTGAGTCCAGTTTTAGATTCCGATGCTTCACTTCAGGTTTACTGTATCCCTTGGACCTTCTTATAGATGATGAAACACAGAAATTGCATCCGAATTTAATACAAGAGGCACAATGCCGACTTAAGTACAAGAGGACTGACACTCTAACTTTCTATGATTTGAACCTTTCCTGTGAGTCCAGTTTTGGATTCCGATGCTATACTTCAGGTTTACTGTATCCCTTGCACCTTCTTATTGACGATGAAACAGAGAAATTGCATCCGAATTTGATACAAACCCACAATGCCGACTTAAGTACAAGAGTACTGACACTTTAATTTTCTATGTTTTGAACCTTTCCTGTGAGTCCAGTTTTAGATTCCGATGCTTTACTTCAGGTTTACTGTACCACGTGGACCTTTTCATTGGTTATGAAGCACAGAAATTGCATCCGAATTTAATACAAAAGGCACAATGCCGATTTAAGTACAAGTGGACTGACACTTTAACTTTCTATGATTTGATCCTCTCCTGTGAGTCCAGTTTTGGATTCCGATGCTGCACTTCAGTTTTACTGTATACCTTGGACCTTCTTATTGACGATGAAACACAGAAATTGCATCCGAATTTAATACAAAAGGCACAATGCCGACTTAAGTACAAGTGGACTGACACTTTAACTTTCTATGTTTTGAACTTCTCCTGTGTGTCCAATTTTAGATCCCGATGCTTCACTTCAGA
The DNA here is from genome assembly GCF_021461395.2 of Schistocerca americana. NCBI lineage: Eukaryota > Metazoa > Arthropoda > Insecta > Orthoptera > Acrididae > Schistocerca > Schistocerca americana. Next base: position 637,261 of record NW_025726005.1, on the reverse strand, counting down.
TTTACTGTATACCTTGGACCTTCTTATTGGCGATGAAACACAGAAATTACATCCGAATTTAATACAAAAGGCACAATGCCGACTTAAGTACAAGAGGACTGACACTTTAACTTTCTATGTTTTGAACCTCTCCTGTGAGTCCAATTTTAGATCCCGATGCTTCACTTCAGATTTACTGTATACGTTGGACCTTCTTATTGACGATGAAACACAGAAATTACATCCGAATTTAATACAAAAGGCACAATGCCAACTTAAGTACAAGAGGACTGATACTCTAACTTTCTATGATTTAAACCTCTCCTGTGAGTCCAGTTTTAGATTCCGATGCTCCACTTCAGGTTTACTGTATCCCTTGGACCCTCTTATTGACGATGAAACACAGAAATTGCATCCGAATTAAATACAAAAGGCACAACGCCAACTTAAGTACAAGAGGACTGACACTCTAACATACTATGATTCGAACCTCTCCTGTGAGTATAGTTTTAGATTCCGATGCTTCACTTCAGGTTTACTGTATCCCTTGGACCTTCTTATTGATGATGAAACACAGATATTGCATCCGAATTTAATACAAAAGGCACAATGCCGACTTAAGTACAAGAGGACTGACACTCTAACTTTCTGTGATTTGAACATCTCCTGTGAGTCCAGTTTTAGATTCCGATGCTTCGTTTCAGGTTTACTGTATACCTTGGACCCTCTTATTGACGATGAAACACAGAAATTGCATCGGAATTAAATTCAAAACGCACAAAGCCGACGTAAGTACAAGAGGACTGACACTCTAACTTTCTATGATTTGAACCTCTCCTGTGAGTCCAGTTTTAGATTCCGTTGCTTCACTTCAGGTTTACTGTATCCCTTGGACCTTCTTATAGATGATGAAACACAGAAATTGCATCCGAATTTAATACAAGAGGCACAATGCTGACATAAGTACAAGAGGACTGACACTCTAACTTTCTATGATTTGAACCTCTCCTGTGAGTCCATTTTTAGATTCCGATACTTCACTTCAGGTTTACTGTATACCTTGGACCTTTTTATTGAAGATGAAGCACAGAAATTGCATCCGAATTTAATACAAAAGGCACAATGCCGACTTAAGTACAAGTGGACTGACACTTTAACTTTCTATGTTTTGAACTTCTCCTGTGTGTCCAATTTTAGATCCCGATGCTTCACTTCAGATTTACTGTATCCCTTGCACCTTCTTATTGTCGATGAAACAGAGAAATTGCATCCGAATTTGATACAAATACCCCAATGCCGACTTAAGTACAAGAGTACTGACACTTTAATGTTCTATGTTTTGAACCTTTCCTGTGAGTCCAGTTTTAGTTTCCGATGCTTTACTTCAGGTTTACTGTATCCCTTGGACCTATTCATTGGTTATGAAGCACAGAAATTGCATCCGAATTTAATACAAAAGGCACAATGCCGATATAAGTACAAGAGGACTGACACTCTAACTTTCTATGATTTTAACCGCTCCTGTGAGTCCAGTTTTAGATTCCGATGCTTCACTTCAGGATTACTGTATCCCTTGGATATTCTTATTGACGATGAAATACAGAAATTCCACCCGAATTTAATACAAAAGGCACAATGCCGACTTAAGTACAAGATGACTGACACTTTAACTTTCTATGATTAGAACCTCTCCTGTGAGTCCAGTTTTGGATTCCGATGCTTCACTTCAGGTTTACTGTATCCCTTGGACCTTCTTATTGACGATGAAACCCAGAAATTGCTTCGGAATTAAATTCAAAACGCACAAAGCCGGCTTAAGTACAAGAGGACTGACACTATAACTTTCTATGATTTGAACCTCTCCTGTGAGTCCAGTTTTGGATTCCGATGCTTCACTTCAGGTTTACTGTATCCCTTGGACCTTCTTATTGGTGATGAAACACAGAAATTGCATCCGAATTAAATACAAAAGGCACAATGCCGACTTAAGTACAAGAGGACTGACACTTTAACTTTCTATGTTCTGAACTTCTCCTGTGAGTCCAATTTTAGATCCCAATGCTTCTCTTCAGATTTACTGTATACCTTGGACCTGCTTATTGACGATGAAACACAGAATTTACATCCGAATTTAATACAATGGCACAATGCCGACTTAAGTACAAGAGGACTGACACTCTAACACTCTTTGATTTAAACCTCTCCTGTGAGTCCAGTTTTAGATTCCGTTGCTTCACTTCAGGTTTACTGTATCCCTTGGACCTTCTTATAGATGATGAAACACAGAAATTGCATCCGAATTTAATACAAGAGGCACAATGCTGACATAAGTACAAGAGGACTGACACTCTAACTTTCTATGATTAGAACCTCTCCTGTGAGTCCAGTTTTGGATTCCGATGCTTCACTTCAGGTTTACTGTATCCCTTGGACCTTCTTATTGACGATGAAACCCAGAAATTGCTTCGGAATTAAATTCAAAACGCACAAAGCCGGCTTAAGTACAAGAGGACTGACACTATAACTTTCTATGATTTGAACCTCTCCTGTGAGTCCAGTTTTGGATTCCGATGCTTCACTTCAGGTTTACTGTATCCCTTGGACCTTCTTATTGACGATGAAACCCAGAAATTGCTTCGGAATTAAATTCAAAACGCACAAAGCCGGCTTAAGTACAAGAGGACTGACACTATAACTTTCTATGATTTGAACCTCTCCTGTGAGTCCAGTTTTGGATTCCGATGCTTCACTTCAGGTTTACTGTATCCCTTGGACCTTCTTATTGGTGATGAAACACAGAAATTGCATCCGAATTAAATACAAAAGGCACAATGCCGACTTAAGTACAAGAGGACTGACATTCTAACTTTCTAAGATTTGAACCTCTCCTGTGAGTCCAATTTTAGATTCCGATGCTTCACTTGAGGGTTACTTTATCATTTGGACCTTCTTACTGACGATGAAACACAGAAATTACATCCCAATTTAATACAAAAGGCACAACGCCGACATAAGAGCAAGAGGATTGACACGCTAACTTTCTATGATTTAAACCTCTCCTGTGAGTCCAGTTTTAGATTCCGATACTTCACTTCAGGTTTACTGTATGCCTTGGACCTTCTCATTGACGATGAAACACAGAAATTGGATCCGAATTTAATACAAAAGGCACAATGCCGACTTAAGTACAAGAGGACTGATACTCTAACTTTCTATGATTTGAACCTCTCCTGTGAGTCCAGTTTTAGATTCCGATGCTTCACTTCAGGTTTACTGTATCCCTTGGACCGTCTTATTGACGATGAAACACATAAATTGCATCCGAATTTAATACAAAAGGCACAATGCCGACTTACGTACAAGAGGACTGACACTTTAACTTTCTATGATTTGAATCTTTCCTGTGAGTCCAGTTTTAGATTCCGATGCTTCACTTCAGGTTTACTGTATCCCTTGGACCTTCTTATAGATGATGAAACACAGAAATTGCATCCGAATTTAATACAAGAGGCACAATGCCGACTTAAGTACAAGAGGACTGACACTCTAACTTTCTATGATTTGAACCTCTCCTGTGAGTCCAGTTTTGGATTCCGATGCTATACTTCAGGTTTACTGTATCCCTTGCACCTTCTTATTGACGATGAAACAGAGAAATTGCATCCGAATTTGATACAAACCCACAATGCCGACTTAAGTACAAGAGTACTGACACTTTAATTTTCTATGTTTTGAACCTTTCCTGTGAGTCCAGTTTTAGATTCCGATGCTTTACTTCAGGTTTACTGTACCACGTGGACCTTTTCATTGGTTATGAAGCACAGAAATTGCATCCGAATTTAATACAAAAGGCACAATGCCGATTTAAGTACAAGTGGACTGACACTTTAACTTTCTATGATTTGATCCTCTCCTGTGAGTCCAGTTTTGGATTCCGATGCTGCACTTCAGTTTTACTGTATACCTTGGACCTTCTTATTGACGATGAAACACAGAAATTGCATCCGAATTTAATACAAAAGGCACAATGCCGACTTAAGTACAAGTGGACTGACACTTTAACTTTCTATGTTTTGAACTTCTCCTGTGTGTCCAATTTTAGATCCCGATGCTTCACTTCAGATTTACTGTATACCTTGGACCTTCTTATTGGCGATGAAACACAGAAATTACATCCGAATTTAATACAAAAGGCACAATGCCGACTTAAGTACAAGAGGACTGACACTTTAACTTTCTATGTTTTGAACCTCTCCTGTGAGTCCAATTTTAGATCCCGATGCTTCACTTCAGATTTACTGTATACGTTGGACCTTCTTATTGACGATGAAACACAGAAATTACATCCGAATTTAATACAAAAGGCACAATGCCAACTTAAGTACAAGAGGACTGATACTCTAACTTTCTATGATTTAAACCTCTCCTGTGAGTCCAGTTTTAGATTCCGATGCTCCACTTCAGGTTTACTGTATCCCTTGGACCCTCTTATTGACGATGAAACACAGAAATTGCATCCGAATTAAATACAAAAGGCACAACGCCAACTTAAGTACAAGAGGACTGACACTCTAACATACTATGATTCGAACCTCTCCTGTGAGTATAGTTTTAGATTCCGATGCTTCACTTCAGGTTTACTGTATCCCTTGGACCTTCTTATTGATGATGAAACACAGATATTGCATCCGAATTTAATACAAAAGGCACAATGCCGACTTAAGTACAAGAGGACTGACACTCTAACTTTCTGTGATTTGAACATCTCCTGTGAGTCCAGTTTTAGATTCCGATGCTTCGTTTCAGGTTTACTGTATACCTTGGACCCTCTTATTGACGATGAAACACAGAAATTGCATCGGAATTAAATTCAAAACGCACAAAGCCGACGTAAGTACAAGAGGACTGACACTCTAACTTTCTATGATTTGAACCTCTCCTGTGAGTCCAGTTTTAGATTCCGTTGCTTCACTTCAGGTTTACTGTATCCCTTGGACCTTCTTATAGATGATGAAACACAGAAATTGCATCCGAATTTAATACAAGAGGCACAATGCTGACATAAGTACAAGAGGACTGACACTCTAACTTTCTATGATTTGAACCTCTCCTGTGAGTCCATTTTTAGATTCCGATACTTCACTTCAGGTTTACTGTATACCTTGGACCTTTTTATTGAAGATGAAGCACAGAAATTGCATCCGAATTTAATACAAAAGGCACAATGCCGACTTAAGTACAAGTGGACTGACACTTTAACTTTCTATGTTTTGAACTTCTCCTGTGTGTCCAATTTTAGATCCCGATGCTTCACTTCAGATTTACTGTATCCCTTGCACCTTCTTATTGTCGATGAAACAGAGAAATTGCATCCGAATTTGATACAAATACCCCAATGCCGACTTAAGTACAAGAGTACTGACACTTTAATGTTCTATGTTTTGAACCTTTCCTGTGAGTCCAGTTTTAGTTTCCGATGCTTTACTTCAGGTTTACTGTATCCCTTGGACCTATTCATTGGTTATGAAGCACAGAAATTGCATCCGAATTTAATACAAAAGGCACAATGCCGATATAAGTACAAGAGGACTGACACTCTAACTTTCTATGATTTTAACCGCTCCTGTGAGTCCAGTTTTAGATTCCGATGCTTCACTTCAGGATTACTGTATCCCTTGGATATTCTTATTGACGATGAAATACAGAAATTCCACCCGAATTTAATACAAAAGGCACAATGCCGACTTAAGTACAAGATGACTGACACTTTAACTTTCTATGATTAGAACCTCTCCTGTGAGTCCAGTTTTGGATTCCGATGCTTCACTTCAGGTTTACTGTATCCCTTGGACCTTCTTATTGACGATGAAACCCAGAAATTGCTTCGGAATTAAATTCAAAACGCACAAAGCCGGCTTAAGTACAAGAGGACTGACACTATAACTTTCTATGATTTGAACCTCTCCTGTGAGTCCAGTTTTGGATTCCGATGCTTCACTTCAGGTTTACTGTATCCCTTGGACCTTCTTATTGGTGATGAAACACAGAAATTGCATCCGAATTAAATACAAAAGGCACAATGCCGACTTAAGTACAAGAGGACTGACACTTTAACTTTCTATGTTCTGAACTTCTCCTGTGAGTCCAATTTTAGATCCCAATGCTTCTCTTCAGATTTACTGTATACCTTGGACCTGCTTATTGACGATGAAACACAGAATTTACATCCGAATTTAATACAATGGCACAATGCCGACTTAAGTACAAGAGGACTGACACTCTAACACTCTTTGATTTAAACCTCTCCTGTGAGTCCAGTTTTAGATTCCGTTGCTTCACTTCAGGTTTACTGTATCCCTTGGACCTTCTTATAGATGATGAAACACAGAAATTGCATCCGAATTTAATACAAGAGGCACAATGCTGACATAAGTACAAGAGGACTGACACTCTAACTTTCTATGATTAGAACCTCTCCTGTGAGTCCAGTTTTGGATTCCGATGCTTCACTTCAGGTTTACTGTATCCCTTGGACCTTCTTATTGACGATGAAACCCAGAAATTGCTTCGGAATTAAATTCAAAACGCACAAAGCCGGCTTAAGTACAAGAGGACTGACACTATAACTTTCTATGATTTGAACCTCTCCTGTGAGTCCAGTTTTGGATTCCGATGCTTCACTTCAGGTTTACTGTATCCCTTGGACCTTCTTATTGACGATGAAACCCAGAAATTGCTTCGGAATTAAATTCAAAACGCACAAAGCCGGCTTAAGTACAAGAGGACTGACACTATAACTTTCTATGATTTGAACCTCTCCTGTGAGTCCAGTTTTGGATTCCGATGCTTCACTTCAGGTTTACTGTATCCCTTGGACCT